>NW_027437184.1:27887072-28034572 GCF_033239565.1 Halichoeres trimaculatus
TGCCATCCCAGGTGAGAAAAATGCATCCTGAATCAAGTCTAAGGGCTAAAACCTCTGTTTCGGGTTTTACCACATTGATCCCAGAACGTAAGGTCCGGACCTCAAATTTGGAGCCAAAATTGAAATTTTCACTTTGGCTGAAATTGCATGAAATATGTGTCCCCCGTGGAAGCCCATGCCATCCCAAGTGAGAAAAATGCATCCTGAATCAAGTCTGAGGGCTAAAACCTCCGTTTCGGGTTTTACCACATTGATCCCAGAACGTAAGGGCCGGACCTGAAATTTGGAGCCAAAATTGAAATTTTCACTTTGGCTGAAATTGCATCAATTATGTGTCCCCCCTTGGAAGCCCATGCCATCCCAGGTGAGAAAAATGCATCCTGAATCAAGTCTGAGGGCTAAATCCTCTGTTTCGGGTTTTACCACATTGATCCCAGAACGTAAGGTCCGGACCTCAAATTTGGAGCCAAAATTGAAATTTTCACTTTGGCTGAAATTGCATGAAATATGTGTCCCCCGTGGAAGCCCATGCCATCCCAGGTGAGAAAAATGCATCCTGAATCAAGTCTGAGGGCTAAAACCTCTGTTTCGGGTTTTACCACATTGATCCCAGAACGTAAGGTCCGGACCTCAAATTTGGAGCCAAAATTGAAATTTTCACTTTGGCTGAAATTGCATGAAATATGTGTCCCCCGTGGAAGCCCATGCCATCCCAGGTGAGAAAAATGCATGCCAAATAAAGTTTGAGGGCTAAAACCTCTGTTTCGGGTTTTACCACATTGAGCCCAGAACGTAAGGGCCGGACCTGAAATTTGGAGCCAAAATTGAAATTTTCACTTTGGCTGAAATTGCATGAAATATGTGTCCCCCGTGAAAGCCCATGCCATCCCAGGTGAGAAAAATGCATCCTGAATCAAGTCTGAGGGCTAAATCCTCTGTTTCGGGTTTTACCACATTGAGCCCAGAACGTAAGGGCCGGACCTGAAATTTGGAGCCAAAATTGAAATTTTCACTTTGGCTGAAATTGCATGAAATATGTGTCCCCCGTGGAAGCCCATGCCATCCCAGGTGAGAAAAATGCATCCTGAATCAAGTCTGAGGGGTAAATCCTCTGTTTCGGGTTTTACCACATTGAGCCCAGAACGTAAGGTCCGGACCTGAAATTTGGAGCCAAAATTGAAATTTTCACTTTGGCTGAAATTAAATGAAATATGTGTCCTTGTGGAAGCCCATGCCATCCCAGGTGAGAAAAATGCATCCTGAATCAAGTCTGAGGGCTAAAACCTCTGTTTCGGGTTTTACCACATTGAGCCCAGAACGTAAGGGCCGGACCTGAAATTTGGAGCCAAAATTGAAATTTTCAGTTTGGCTGAAATTGCATCAATTATGTGTCCCCCCTTGGAAGCCCATGCCATCCCAGGTGAGAAAAATGCATCCTGAATCAAGTCTAAGGGCTAAAACCTCTGTTTCGGGTTTTACCACATTGATCCCAGAACGTAAGGTCCGGACCTCAAATTTGGAGCCAAAATTGAAATTTTCACTTTGGCTGAAATTGCATGAAATATGTGTCCCCCGTGGAAGCCCATGCCATCCCAGGTGAGAAAAATGCATCCTGAATCAAGTCTGAGGGCTAAAACCTCTGTTTCGGGTTTTACCACATTGATCCCAGAACGTAAGGGCCGGACCTGAAATTTGGAGCCAAAATTGAAATTTTCAGTTTGGCTGAAATTGCATCAATTATGTGTCCCCCCTTGGAAGCCCATGCCATCCCAGGTGAGAAAAATGCATCCTGAATCAAGTCTAAGGGCTAAAACCTCTGTTTCGGGTTTTACCACATTGATCCCAGAACGTTAGGTCCGGACCTCAAATTTGGAGCCAAAATTGAAATTTTCACTTTGGCTGAAATTGCATGAAATATGTGTCCCCCGTGGAAGCCCATGCCATCCCAAGTGAGAAAAATGCATCCTGAATCAAGTCTGAGGGCTAAAACCTCCGTTTCGGGTTTTACCACATTGATCCCAGAACGTAAGGGCCGGACCTGAAATTTGGAGCCAAAATTGAAATTTTCACTTTGGCTGAAATTGCATCAATTATGTGTCCCCCCTTGGAAGCCCATGCCATCCCAGGTGAGAAAAATGCATGCCAAATAAAGTTTGAGGGCTAAAACCTCTGTTTCGGGTTTTACCACATTGAGCCCAGAACGTAAGGGCCGGACCTGAAATTTGGAGCCAAAATTGAAATTTTCACTTTGGCTGAAATTGCATGAAATATGTGTCCCCCGTGAAAGCCCATGCCATCCCAGGTGAGAAAAATGCATCCTGAATCAAGTCTGAGGGCTAAATCCTCTGTTTCGGGTTTTACCACATTGAGCCCAGAACGTAAGGGCCGGACCTGAAATTTGGAGCCAAAATTGAAATTTTCACTTTGGCTGAAATTGCATGAAATATGTGTCCCCTGTGGAAGCCCATGCCATCCCAGGTGAGAAAAATGCATCCTGAATCATGTCTGAGGGCTAAATCCTCTGTTTCGGGTTTTACCACATTGAGCTCAGAACGCAAGGGCCGGACCTGAAATTTGGAGCCAAAATTAAAATTTTCACTTTGGCTGAAATTGCATCAATTATGTGTCCCCCCGTGGAAGCCCATGCCATCCCAGGTGAGAAAAATGCATCCTGAATCAAGTCTGAGGGCTAAATCCTCTGTTTCGGGTTTTACCACATTGAGCCCAGAACGTAAGGTCCGGACCTGAAATTTGGAGCCAAAATTGAAATTTTCACTTTGGCTGAAATTGCATGAAATATGTGTCCCCCGTGGAAGCCCATGCCATCCCAGGTGAGAAAAATGCATCCTGAATCAAGTCTGAGGGCTAAATCCTCTGTTTCGGGTTTTACCACATTGAGCCCAGAACGTGAGGTCCAGACCTGAAATCTGGAGCCAAAATTGAAGTTTTCACTTTGGCTGAAATTAACTGAAATATGTGTCCCCCGTGGAAGCCCATGCCATCCCAGGTGAGAAAAATGCATGCCGAATAAAGTTTGAGGGCTAAATCCTCTGTTTCGGGTTTTACCACATTGAGCCCAGAACGTAAGGGCCGGACCTGAAATTTGGAGCCAAAATTGAAATTTTCACTTTGGCTGAAATTGCATGAAATATGTGTCCCCCGTGGAAGCCCATGCCATCCCAGGTGAGAAAAATGCATCCTGAATCAAGTCTGAGGGGTAAATCCTCTGTTTCGGGTTTTACCACATTGAGCCCAGAACGTAAGGGCCGGACCTGAAATTTGGAGCCAAAATTGAAATTTTCACTTTGGCTGAAATTGCATGAAATATGTGTCCCCCGTGGAAGCCCATGCCATCCCAGGTGAGAAAAATGCATCCTGAATCAAGTCTGAGGGCTAAATCCTCTGTTTCGGGTTTTACCACATTGAGCTCAGAACGTAAGGGCCGGACCTGAAATTTGGAGCCAAAATTGAAATTTTCAGTTTGGCTGAAATTGCATCAATTATGTGTCCCCTGTGGAAGCCCATGCCATCCCAGGTGAGAAAAATGCATCCTGAATCAAGTCTGAGGGCTAAAACCTCTGTTTCGGGTTTTACCACATTGAGCCCAGAACGTAAGGTCCGGACCTGAAATTTAGAGCCAAAATTGAAATTTTCAGTTTGGCTGAAATTGCATGAAATATGTGTACCCCGTGGAAGCCCATGCCATCCCAGGTGAGAAAAATGCATCCTGAATCAAGTCTAAGGGCTAAAACCTCTGTTTCGGGTTTTACCACATTGAGCCCAGAACGTAAGGTCCGGACCTGAAATTTGGAGCCAAAATTGAAATTTTCACTTTGGCTGAAATTGCATCAATTATGTGTCCCCCCTTGGAAGCCCATGCCATCCCAGGTGAGAAAAATGCATCCTGAATCAAGTCTGAGGGCTAAATCCTCTGTTTCGGGTTTTACCACATTGAGCCCAGAACGTAAGGTCCGGACCTGAAATTTGGAGCCAAAATTGAAATTTTCACTTTGGCTGAAATTGCATGAAATATGTGTCCCCCCTTGGAAGCCCATGCCATCCCAGGTGAGAAAAATGCATCCTGAATCAAGTCTGAGGGCTAAATCCTCTGTTTCGGGTTTTACCACATTGAGCCCAGAACGTAAGGGCCGGACCTGAAATTTGGAGCCAAAATTGAAATTTTCACTTTGGCTGAAATTGCATGAAATATGTGTCCCCCGTGGAAGCCCATGCCATCCCAGGTGAGAAAAATGCATCCTGAATCAAGTCTGAGGGGTAAATCCTCTGTTTCGGGTTTTACCACATTGAGCCCAGAACGTAAGGGCCGGACCTGAAATTTGGAGCCAAAATTGAAATTTTCACTTTGGCTGAAATTGCATGAAATATGTGTCCCCCGTGGAAGCCCATGCCATCCCAGGTGAGAAAAATGCATCCTGAATCAAGTCTGAGGGCTAAATCCTCTGTTTCGGGTTTTACCACATTGAGCCCAGAACGTAAGGGCCGGACCTGAAATTTGGAGCCAAAATTGAAATTTTCAGTTTGGCTGAAATTGCATCAATTATGTGTCCCCCCTTGGAAGCCCATGCCATCCCAGGTGAGAAAAATGCATCCTGAATCAAGTCTGAGGGCTAAATCCTCTGTTTCGGGTTTTACCACATTGAGCTCAGAACGTAAGGGCCGGACCTGAAATTTGGAGCCAAAATTGAAATTTTCAGTTTGGCTGAAATTGCATCAATTATGTGTCCCCTGTGGAAGCCCATGCCATCCCAGGTGAGAAAAATGCATCCTGAATCAAGTCTGAGGGCTAAAACCTCTGTTTCGGGTTTTACCACATTGAGCCCAGAACGTAAGGTCCGGACCTGAAATTTAGAGCCAAAATTGAAATTTTCAGTTTGGCTGAAATTGCATGAAATATGTGTACCCCGTGGAAGCCCATGCCATCCCAGGTGAGAAAAATGCATCCTGAATCAAGTCTAAGGGCTAAAACCTCTGTTTCGGGTTTTACCACATTGAGCCCAGAACGTAAGGTCCGGACCTGAAATTTGGAGCCAAAATTGAAATTTTCACTTTGGCTGAAATTGCATCAATGATGTGTCCCCCCTTGGAAGCCCATGACATCCCAGGTGAGAAAAATGCATCCTGAATCAAGTCTGAGGGCTAAATCCTCTGTTTCGGGTTTTACCACATTGAGCCCAGAACGTAAGGGCCGGACCTGAAATTTGGAGCCAAAATTGAAATTTTCAGTTTGGCTGAAATTGCATCAATTATGTGTCCCCCCTTGGAAGCCCATGCCATCCCAGGTGAGAAACATGCATCCTGAATCAAGTCATAGGGCTAAAACCTCTGTTTCGGGTTTTACCACATTGATCCCAGAACGTAAGGTCCGGACCTGAAATTTGGAGCCAAAATTGAAATTTTCACTTTGGCTGAAATTGCATCAATTATGTGTCCCCCGTGGAAGCCCATGCCATCCCAGGTGAGAAAAATGCATCCTGAATCAAGTCTGAGGGCTAAATACTCTGTTTCGGGTTTTACCACATTGAGCCCAGAACGTAAGGGCCGGACCTGATATTTGGAGCCAAAATTGAAATTTTCAGTTTGGCTGAAATTGCATGAAATATGTGTCCCCCCTTGGAAGCCCATGCCATCCCAGGTGAGAAAAATGCATTCTGAATCAAGTCTGAGGGCTAAAACCTCTGTTTCGGGTTTTACCACATTGAGCTCAGAACGTAAGGGCCGGACCTGAAATTTGGAGCCAAAATTGAAATTTTCAGTTTGGCTGAAATTGCATCAATTATGTGTCCCCCCTTGGAAGCCCATGCCATCCCAGGTGAGAAAAATGCATTCTGAATCAAGTCTGAGGGCTAAATCCTCTGTTTCGGGTTTTACCACATTGAGCCCAGAACGTAAGGTCCGGACCTGAAATTTGGAGCCAAAATTGAAATTTTCACTTTGGCTGAAATTGCATGAAATATGTGTCCCCCGTGGAAGCCCATGCCATCCCAGGTGAGAAAAATGCATCCTGAATCAAGTCTGAGGGCTAAATCCCCTGTTTCGGGTTTTACCACATTGAGCCCAGAACGTGAGGTCCGGACCTGAAATTTGGAGCCAAAATTGAAGTTTTCACTTTGGCTGAAATTAACTGAAATATGTGTCCCCCGTGGAAGCCCATGCCATCCCAGGTGAGAAAAATGCATGCCGAATAAAGTTTGAGGGCTAAAACCTCTGTTTCGGGTTTTACCACATTGAGCCCAGAACGTAAGGGCCGGACCTGAAATTTGGAGCCAAAATTGAAATTTTCAGTTTGGCTGAAATTGCATGAAATATGTGTCCCCCGTGGAAGCCCATGCCATCCCAGGTGAGAAAAATGCATCCTGAATCAAGTCTGAGGGCTAAATCCTCTGTTTCGGGTTTTACCACATTGAGCTCAGAACGTAAGGGCCGGACCTGAAATTTGGAGCCAAAATTGAAATTTTCAGTTTGGCTGAAATTGCATCAATTATGTGTCCCCCGTGGAAGCCCATGCCATCCCAGGTGAGAAAAATGCATCCTGAATCAAGTCTAAGGGCTAAAACCTCTGTTTCGGGTTTTACCACATTGATCCCAGAACGTAAGGTCCGGACCTGAAATTTGGAGCCAAAATTGAAATTTTCACTTTGGCTGAAATTGCATGAAATATGTGTCCCCCGTGGAAGCCCATGCCATCCCAGGTGAGAAAAATGCATCCTGAATCAAGTCTGAGGGCTAAATCCTCTGTTTCGGGTTTTACCACATTGAGCTCAGAACGCAAGGGCCGGACCTGAAATTTTGAGCCAAAATTGAAATTTTCACTTTGGCTGAAATTGCATGAAATATGTGTCCCCCGTGGAAGCCCATGCCATCCCAGGTGAGAAAAATGCATCCTGAATCAAGTCTGAGGGCTAAAACCTCTGTTTCGGGTTTTACCACATTGATCCCAGAACGTAAGGGCCGGACCTGAAATTTGGAGCCAAAATTGAAATTTTCACTTTGGCTGAAATTGCATCAATGATGTGTCCCCCCTTGGAAGCCCATGACATCCCAGGTGAGAAAAATGCATCCTGAATCAAGTCTAAGGGCTAAAACCTCTGTTTCGGGTTTTACCACATTGATCCCAGAACGTGAGGTCCGGACCTCAAATTTGGAGCCAAAATTGAAATTTTCACTTTGGCTGAAATTGCATGAAATATGTGTCCCCCGTGGAAGCCCATGCCATCCCAGGTGAGAAAAATGCATCCTGAATCAAGTCTGAGGGCTAAAACCTCTGTTTCGGGTTTTACCACATTGATCCCAGAACGTAAGGTCCGGACCTGAAATTTGGAGCCAAAATTGAAATTTTCACTTTGGCTGAAATTGCATGAAATATGTGTCCCCCGTGGAAGCCCATGCCATCCCAGGTGAGAAAAATGCATGCCAAATAAAGTTTGAGGGCTAAAACCTCTGTTTCGGGTTTTACCACATTGAGCCCAGAACGTAAGGGCCGGACCTGAAATTTGGAGCCAAAATTGAAATTTTCACTTTGGCTGAAATTGCATGAAATATGTGTCCCCCGTGAAAGCCCATGCCATCCCAGGTGAGAAAAATGCATCCTGAATCAAGTCTGAGGGCTAAATCCTCTGTTTCGGGTTTTACCACATTGAGCCCAGAACGTAAGGGCCGGACCTGAAATTTGGAGCCAAAATTGAAATTTTCACTTTGGCTGAAATTGCATGAAATATGTGTCCCCTGTGGAAGCCCATGCCATCCCAGGTGAGAAAAATGCATCCTGAATCAAGTCTGAGGGCTAAATCCTCTGTTTCGGGTTTTACCACATTGAGCTCAGAACGCAAGGGCCGGACCTGAAATTTGGAGCCAAAATTAAAATTTTCACTTTGGCTGAAATTGCATCAATTATGTGTCCCCCCGTGGAAGCCCATGCCATCCCAGGTGAGAAAAATGCATCCTGAATCAAGTCTGAGGGCTAAATCCTCTGTTTCGGGTTTTACCACATTGAGCCCAGAACGTAAGGTCCGGACCTGAAATTTGGAGCCAAAATTGAAATTTTCACTTTGGCTGAAATTGCATGAAATATGTGTCCCCCGTGGAAGCCCATGCCATCCCAGGTGAGAAAAATGCATCCTGAATCAAGTCTGAGGGCTAAATCATCTGTTTCGGGTTTTACCACATTGAGCCCAGAACGTGAGGTCCAGACCTGAAATCTGGAGCCAAAATTGAAGTTTTCACTTTGGCTGAAATTAACTGAAATATGTGTCCCCCGTGGAAGCCCATGCCATCCCAGGTGAGAAAAATGCATGCCGAATAAAGTTTGAGGGCTAAATCCTCTGTTTCGGGTTTTACCACATTGAGCCCAGAACGTAAGGGCCGGACCTGAAATTTGGAGCCAAAATTGAAATTTTCACTTTGGCTGAAATTGCATCAATTATGTGTCCCCCGTGGAAGCCCATGCCATCCCAGGTGAGAAAAATGCATCCTGAATCAAGTCTGAGGGGTAAATCCTCTGTTTCGGGTTTTACCACATTGAGCCCAGAACGTAAGGGCCGGACCTGAAATTTGGAGCCAAAATTGAAATTTTCACTTTGGCTGAAATTGCATGAAATATGTGTCCCCCGTGGAAGCCCATGCCATCCCAGGTGAGAAAAATGCATCCTGAATCAAGTCTGAGGGCTAAATCCTCTGTTTCGGGTTTTACCACATTGAGCCCAGAACGTAAGGGCCGGACCTGAAATTTGGAGCCAAAATTGAAATTTTCAGTTTGGCTGAAATTGCATCAATTATGTGTCCCCCCTTGGAAGCCCATGCCATCCCAGGTGAGAAAAATGCATCCTGAATCAAGTCTGAGGGCTAAATCCTCTGTTTCGGGTTTTACCACATTGAGCTCAGAACGTAAGGGCCGGACCTGAAATTTGGAGCCAAAATTGAAATTTTCAGTTTGGCTGAAATTGCATCAATTATGTGTCCCCTGTGGAAGCCCATGCCATCCCAGGTGAGAAAAATGCATCCTGAATCAAGTCTGAGGGCTAAAACCTCTGTTTCGGGTTTTACCACATTGAGCCCAGAACGTAAGGTCCGGACCTGAAATTTGGAGCCAAAATTGAAATTTTCACTTTGGCTGAAATTGCATGAAATATGTGTACCCCGTGGAAGCCCATGCCATCCCAGGTGAGAAAAATGCATCCTGAATCAAGTCTAAGGGCTAAAACCTCTGTTTCGGGTTTTACCAGATTGAGCCCAGAACGTAAGGTCCGGACCTGAAATTTGGAGCCAAAATTGAAATTTTCACTTTGGCTGAAATTGCATCAATTATGTGTCCCCCCTTGGAAGCCCATGCCATCCCAGGTGAGAAAAATGCATCCTGAATCAAGTCTGAGGGCTAAATCCTCTGTTTCGGGTTTTACCACATTGAGCCCAGAACGTAAGGTCCGGACCTGAAATTTGGAGCCAAAATTGAAATTTTCACTTTGGCTGAAATTGCATGAAATATGTGTCCCCCGTGGAAGCCCATGCCATCCCAGGTGAGAAAAATGCATCCTGAATCAAGTCTGAGGGCTAAATCCTCTGTTTCGGGTTTTACCACATTGAGCCCAGAACGTAAGGGCCGGACCTGAAATTTGGAGCCAAAATTGAAATTTTCACTTTGGCTGAAATTAAATGAAATATGTGTCCCCCATGGAAGCCCATGCCATCCCAGGTGAGAAAAATGCATCCTGAATCAAGTCTGAGGGGTAAAACCTCTGTTTCTGGTTTTACCACATTGAGCCCAGAACGTAAGGGCCGGACCTGAAATTTGGAGCCAAAATTGAAATTTTCACTTTGGCTGAAATTGCATGAAATATGTGTCCCCCGTGAAAGCCCATGCCATCCCAGGTGAGAAAAATGCATGCCGAATAAAGTTTGAGGGCTAAAACCTCTGTTTCGGGTTTTACCACATTGAGCCCAGAACGTAAGGGCCGGACCTGAAATTTGGAGCCAAAATTGAAATTTTCAGTTTGGCTGAAATTGCATCAATTATGTGTCCCCCCTTGGAAGCCCATGCCATCCCAGGTGAGAAACATGCATCCTGAATCAAGTCATAGGGCTAAAACCTCTGTTTCGGGTTTTACCACATTGATCCCAGAACGTAAGGTCCGGACCTGAAATTTGGAGCCAAAATTGAAATTTTCACTTTGGCTGAAATTGCATCAATTATGTGTCCCCCGTGGAAGCCCATGCCATCCCAGGTGAGAAAAATGCATCCTGAATCAAGTCTGAGGGCTAAATACTCTGTTTCGGGTTTTACCACATTGAGCCCAGAACGTAAGGGCCGGACCTGACATTTGGAGCCAAAATTGAAATTTTCACTTTGGCTGAAATTGCATGAAATATGTGTCCCCACGTGAAAGCCCATGCCATCCCAGGTGAGAAAAATGCATCCTGAATCAAGTCTGAGGGCGAAAACCTCTGTTTCGGGTTTTACCACATTGAGCCCAGAACGTAAGGGCCGGACCTGAAATTTGGAGCCAAAATTGAAATTTTCAGTTTGGCTGAAATTGCATCAATTATGTGTCCCCCCTTGGAAGCCCATGCCATCCCAGGTGAGAAAAATGCATCCTGAATCAAGTCTGAGGGCTAAATACTCTGTTTCGGGTTTTACCACATTGAGCCCAGAACGTAAGGGCCGGACCTGAAATTTGGAGCCAAAATTGAAATTTTCACTTTGGCTGAAATTGCATGAAATATGTGTCCCCCCGTGGAAGCCCATGCCATCCCAGGTGAGAAAAATGCATCCTGAATCAAGTCTGAGGGCTAAATCCTCTGTTTCGGGTTTTACCACATTGAGCCCAGAACGTAAGGTCCGGACCTGAAATTTGGAGCCAAAATTGAAATTTTCACTTTGGCTGAAATTGCATGAAATATGTGTCCCCCGTGGAAGCCCATGCCATCCCAGGTGAGAAAAATGCATCCTGAATCAAGTCTGACGGCTAAATCCTCTGTTTCGGGTTTTACCACATTGAGCCCAGAACGTAAGGGCCGGACCTGAAATTTGGAGCCAAAATTGAAATTTTCACTTTGGCTGAAATTAAATGAAATATGTGTCCCCCGTGGAAGCCCATGCCATCCCAGGTGAGAAAAATGCATCCTGAATCAAGTCTGAGGGCGAAAACCTCTGTTTCGGGTTTTACCACATTGAGCCCAGAACGTAAGGGCCGGACCTGATATTTGGAGCCAAAATTGAAATTTTCAGTTTGGCTGAAATTGCATGAAATATGTGTCCCCCCTTGGAAGCCCATGCCATCCCAGGTGAGAAAAATGCATGCTGAATCAAGTCTGAGGGCTAAATCCTCTGTTTCGGGTTTTACCACATTGAGCTCAGAACGTAAGGGCCGGACCTGAAATTTGGAGCCAAAATTGAAATTTTCAGTTTGGCTGAAATTGCATCAATTATGTGTCCCCCCTTGGAAGCCCATGCCATCCCAGGTGAGAAAAATGCATTCTGAATCAAGTCTGAGGGCTAAATCCTCTGTTTCGGGTTTTACCACATTGAGCCCAGAACGTAAGGTCCGGACCTGAAATTTGGAGCCAAAATTGAAATTTTCACTTTGGCTGAAATTGCATGAAATATGTGTCCCCCGTGGAAGCCCATGCCATCCCAGGTGAGAAAAATGCATCCTGAATCAAGTCTGAGGGCTAAATCCCCTGTTTCGGGTTTTACCACATTGAGCCCAGAACGTGAGGTCCGGACCTGAAATTTGGAGCCAAAATTGAAGTTTTCACTTTGGCTGAAATTAACTGAAATATGTGTCCCCCGTGGAAGCCCATGCCATCCCAGGTGAGAAAAATGCATGCTGAATAAAGTTTGAGGGCTAAAACCTCTGTTTCGGGTTTTACCACATTGAGCCCAGAACGTATGGGCCGGACCTGAAATTTGGAGCCAAAATTGAAATTTTCAGTTTGGCTGAAATTGCATGAAATATGTGTCCCCCGTGGAAGCCCATGCCATCCCAGGTGAGAAAAATGCATCCTGAATCAAGTCTGAGGGCTAAATCCTCTGTTTCGGGTTTTACCACATTGAGCTCAGAACGTAAGGGCCGGACCTGAAATTTGGAGCCAAAATTGAAATTTTCAGTTTGGCTGAAATTGCATCAATTATGTGTCCCCCGTGGAAGCCCATGCCATCCCAGGTGAGAAAAATGCATCCTGAATCAAGTCTGAGGGCTAAAACCTCTGTTTCGGGTTTTACCACATTGAGCCCAGAACGTAAGGTCCGGACCTGAAATTTGGAGCCAAAATTGAAATTTTCACTTTGGCTGAAATTGCATGAAATATGTGTACCCCGTGGAAGCCCATGCCATCCCAGGTGAGAAAAATGCATCCTGAATCAAGTCTAAGGGCTAAAACCTCTGTTTCGGGTTTTACCACATTGATCCCAGAACGTAAGGTCCGGACCTGAAATTTGGAGCCAAAATTGAAATTTTCACTTTGGCTGAAATTGCATGAAATATGTGTCCCCCGTGGAAGCCCATGCCATCCCAGGTGAGAAAAATGCATCCTGAATCAAGTCTGAGGGCTAAATCCTCTGTTTCGGGTTTTACCACATTGAGCTCAGAACGCAAGGGCCGGACCTGAAATTTGGAGCCAAAATTAAAATTTTCAGTTTGGCTGAAATTGCATCAATTATGTGTCCCCCCGTGGAAGCCCATGCCATCCCAGGTGAGAAAAATGCATCCTGAATCAAGTCTGAGGGCTAAATCCTCTGTTTCGGGTTTTACCACATTGAGCCCAGAACGTAAGGTCCGGACCTGAAATTTGGAGCCAAAATTGAAATTTTCACTTTGGCTGAAATTGCATGAAATATGTGTCCCCCGTGGAAGCCCATGCCATCCCAGGTGAGAAAAATGCATCCTGAATCAAGTCTGAGGGCTAAATCCTCTGTTTCGGGTTTTACCACATTGAGCCCAGAACGTGAGGTCCAGACCTGAAATCTGGAGCCAAAATTGAAGTTTTCACTTTGGCTGAAATTAACTGAAATATGTGTCCCCCGTGGAAGCCCATGCCATCCCAGGTGAGAAAAATGCATCCTGAATCAAGTCTGAGGGCTAAAACCTCTGTTTCGGGTTTTACCACATTGAGCCCAGAACGTAAGGGCCGGACCTGAAATTTGGAGCCAAAATTGAAATTTTCACTTTGGCTGAAATTGCATGAAATATGTGTCCCCTGTGGAAGCCCATGCCATCCCAGGTGAGAAAAATGCATCCTGAATCAAGTCTGAGGGGTAAATCCTCTGTTTCGGGTTTTACCACATTGAGCCCAGAACGTAAGGGCCAGACCTGAAATTTGGAGCCAAAATTGAAATTTTCACTTTGGCTGAAATTGCATGAAATATGTGTCCCCCGTGGAAGCCCATGCCATCCCAGGTGAGAAAAATGCATCCTGAATCAAGTCTGAGGGCTAAATCCTCTGTTTCGGGTTTTACCACATTGAGCCCAGAACGTAAGGGCCGGACCTGAAATTTGGAGCCAAAATTGAAATTTTCAGTTTGGCTGAAATTGCATCAATTATGTGTCCCCCCTTGGAAGCCCATGCCATCCCAGGTGAGAAAAATGCATCCTGAATCAAGTCTAAGGGCTAAAACCTCTGTTTCGGGTTTTACCACATTGATCCCAGAACGTAAGGTCCGGACCTGAAATTTGGAGCCAAAATTGAAATTTTCACTTTGGCTGAAATTGCATGAAATATGTGTCCCCCGTGGAAGCCCATGCCATCCCAGGTGAGAAAAATGCATCCTGAATCAAGTCTGAGGGCTAAAACCTCTGTTTCGGGTTTTACCACATTGAGCCCAGAACGTAAGGGCCGGACCTGATATTTGGAGCCAAAATTGAAATTTTCAGTTTGGCTGAAATTGCATGAAATATGTGTCCCCCGTAAAAGCCCATGCCATCCCAGGTGAGAAAAATGCATCCTGAATCAAGTCTGAGGGCTAAAACCTCTGTTTCGGGTTTTACCACATTGAGCCCAGAACGTAAGGGCCGGACCTGAAATTTGGAGCCAAAATTGAAATTTTCACTTTGGCTGAAATTGCATGAAATATGTGTCCCCCGTGGAAGCCCATGCCATCCCAGGTGAGAAAAATGCATCCTGAATCAAGTCTGAGGGCGAAAACCTCTGTTTCGGGTTTTACCACATTGAGCCCAGATTGAAGGGCCGGACCTGAAATTTGGAGCCAAAATTGAAATTTTCACTTTGGCTGAAATTGCATGAAATATGTGTCCCCCCTTGGAAGCCCATGCCATCCCAGGTGAGAAAAATGCATCCAGAATCAAGTCTGAGGGCTAAAACCTCTGTTTCGGGTTTTACCACATTGAGCTCAAAACGTAAGGGCCGGACCTGAAATTTGGAGCCAAAATTGAAATTTTCACTTTGGCTGAAATTGCATCAATTATGTGTCCCCCCTTGGAAGCCCATGCCATCCCAGGTGAGAAAGATGCATCCTGAATCAAGTCTGAGGGCTAAATCCTCTGTTTCGGGTTTTACCACATTGAGCTCAGAACGTAAGGGCCGGACCTGAAATTTGGAGCCAAAATTGAAATTTTCACTTTGGCTGAAATTGCATGAAATATGTGTCCCCCGTAAAAGCCCATGCCATCCCAGGTGAGAAAAATGCATCCTGAATCAAGTCTGAGGGCTAAAACCTCTGTTTCGGGTTTTACCACATTGAGCCCAGAACGTAAGGGCCGGACCTGAAATTTGGAGCCAAAATTGAAATTTTCACTTTGGCTGAAATTGCATGAAATATGTGTCCCCCGTGGAAGCCCATGCCATCCCAGGTGAGAAAAATGCATCCTGAATCAAGTCTGAGGGCGAAAACCTCTGTTTCGGGTTTTACCACATTGAGCCCAGATTGAAGGGCCGGACCTGAAATTTGGAGCCAAAATTGAAATTTTCACTTTGGCTGAAATTGCATGAAATATGTGTCCCCCCTTGGAAGCCCATGCCATCCCAGGTGAGAAAAATGCATCCAGAATCAAGTCTGAGGGCTAAAACCTCTGTTTCGGGTTTTACCACATTGAGCTCAAAACGTAAGGGCCGGACCTGAAATTTGGAGCCAAAATTGAAATTTTCACTTTGGCTGAAATTGCATCAATTATGTGTCCCCCCTTGGAAGCCCATGCCATCCCAGGTGAGAAAAATGCATCCTGAATCAAGTCTGAGGGCTAAATCCTCTGTTTTGGGTTTTACCACATTGAGCCCAGAACGTAAGGGCCGGACCTGAAATTGGAGCCAAAATTGAAATTTTCACTTTGGCTGAAATTGCATGAAATATGTGTCCCCCGTGGAAGCCCATGCCATCCCAGGTGAGAAAAATGCATCCTGAATCAAGTCTGAGGGCTAAAACCTCTGTTTCGGGTTTTACCACATTGAGCCCAGAACTAGGTCTGGACCTGAAATTTGGAGCCAAAATTTAAGTTTTCAGTTTGGCTGAAATTGCATGAAATATGTGTCCCCCGTGGAAGCCCATGCCATCCCAGGTGAGAAAAATGCATCCTGAATCAAGTCTGAGGGCTAAAACCTCTGTTTTGGGTTTTACCACATTGAGCCCAGAACGTAAGGGCCGGACCTGAAATTTGGAGCCAAAATTGAAATTTTCACTTTGGCTGAAATTGCATGAAATATGTGTCCCCCGTGGAAGCCCATGCCATCCCAGGTGAGAAAAATGCATGCCAAATAAAGTTTGAGGGCTAAAACCTCTGTTTCGGGTTTTACCACATTGAGCCCAGAACGTAAGGGCCGGACCTGAAATTTGGAGCCAAAATTGAAATTTTCAGTTTGGCTGAAATTGCATCAATTATGTGTCCCCCCTTGGAAGCCCATGCCATCCCAGGTGAGAAAAATGTATCCTGAAACAAGTCTAAGGGCTAAAACCTCTGTTTTGGGTTTTACCACATTGATCCCAGAACGTAAGGTCCGGACCTGAAATTTGGAGCCAAAATTGAAATTTTCACTTTGGCTGAAATTGCATGAAATATGTGTCCCCCGTGGAAGCCCATGCCATCCCAGGTGAGAAAAATGCATCATGAATCAAGTCTGAGGGCTAAATCCTCTGTTTCGGGTTTTACCACATTGAGCCCAGAACGTAAGGTCCGGACCTGATATTTGGAGCCAAAATTGAAGTTTTCAGTTTGGCTGAAATTGCATGAAATATGTGTCCCTCGTGAAAGCCCATGCCATCCCAGGTGAGAAAAATGCATCCTGAATCAAGTCTGAGGGCGAAAACCTCTGTTTCGGGTTTTACCACATTGAGCCCAGAACGTAAGGGCCGGACCTGAAATTTGGAGCCAAAATTGAAATTTTCACTTTGGCTGAAATTGCATGAAATATGTGTCCCCCGTGGAAGCCCATGCCATCCCAGGTGAGAAAAATGCATCCTGAATCAAGTCTGAGGGCTAAATCCTCTGTTTCGGGTTTTACCACATTGAGCCCAGAACGTGAGGTCCAGACCTGAAATTTGGAGCCAAAATTGAAATTTTCAGTTTGGCTGAAATTGCATCAATTATGTGTCCCCCCTTGGAAGCCCATGCCATCCCAGGTGAGAAAAATGCATGCTGAATCAAGTCTGAGGGCTAAATCCTCTGTTTCGGGTTTTACCACATTGAGCCCAGAACGTAAGGTCCGGACCTGAAATTTGGAGCCAAAATTGAAGTTTCACTCTGGCTGAAATAGCATGAATTATGTGTCCCCCTTGGAAGCCCGTGCCATCCCAGGTGAGAAAAATGCATCCTGAATCAAGTCTAAGGGGTAAAACCTCTGTTTTGGGTTTTACCACACTGAGCCCAGAACGTAAGGTCCGGACCTGAAATTTGGAGCCAAAATTGAAATTTTCACTTTGGCTGAAATTGCATGAAATATGTGTCCTGTGGAAGCCCATGCCATCCCAGGTGAGAAAAATGCATGCTGAATCAAGTCTGAGGGCTAAATCCTCTGTTTCGGGTTTTACCACATTGAGCCCAGAACGTTAGGGCCGGACCTGAAATTTGGAGCCAAAATTGAAGTTTTCACTTTGGCTGAAATTGCATGAAATATGTGTCCCCTGTGGAAGCCCATGCCATCCCAGGTGAGAAAAATGCATGCCGAATAAAGTTTGAGGGCTAAATCTTTGGTTTCGGGTTTTACCACATTGAGCCCAGAACGTAAGGGCCGGACCTGAAATTTGGAGCCCAAATTGAAATTTTCACTTTGGCTGAATTTGCATGAAATATGTGTCCCCTGTGGAAGCCCATGCCATCCCAGGTGAGAAAATGCATCCTGAATCAAGTCTGAGGACGAAAACCTCTGTTTCGGGTTTTACTAGATTAAGCCCAGAACGTAAGGGCCGGACCTGAAATTTGGAGCCAAAATTGAAATTTTCAGTTTGGCTGAAATTGCATTAATTATGTGTCCCCCCTTGGAAGCCCATGCCATCCCAGGTGAGAAAAATGCATCCTGAATCAAGTCTGAGGGCTAAATCTTTGGATTCGGGTTTTGCCACATTGAGCCCAGAACGTAAGGGCCGGACCTGAAATTTGGAGCCAAAATTGAAGTTTTCAGTTTGGCTGAAATTGCATGAAATATGTGTCCCCCGTGGAAGCCCATGCCATCCCAGGTGAGAAAAATGCATCCTGAATCAAGTCTGAGGACGAAAACCTCTGTTTCGGGTTTTACCAGATTGAGCTCAGAACGTAAGGTCCGGACCTGAAATTTGGAGCCAAAACTGAAATTTTCACTTTGGCTGAAATTGCATGAAATATGTGTCCCCCGTGGAAGCCCATGCCATCCCAGGTGAGAAAAATGCATCCTGAATCAAGTCTGAGGGGTAAATCCTCTGTTTCGGGTTTTACCACATTGAGCCCAGAACGTAAGGGCCGGACCTGAAATTTGGAGCCAAAATTGAAATTTTCACTTTGGCTGAAATTGCATGAAATATGTGTCCCCCGTGGAAGCCCATGCCATCCCAGGTGAGAAAAATGCATCCTGAATCAAGTCTGAGGGCTAAAACCTCTGTTTCGGGTTTTACCACATTGAGCCCAGAACGTAAGGGCCGGACCTGAAATTTGGAGCCAAAATTGAAATTTTCACTTTGGCTGAAATTGCATGAAATATGTGTCCCCAGTGGAAGCCCATGCCATCCCAGGTGAGAAAAATGCATCCTGAATCAAGTCTGAGGACGAAAACCTCTGTTTCGGGTTTTACCACATTGAGCCCAGAACGTAAGGTCCGGACCTGAAATTTGGAGCCAAAATTGAAATTTTCACTTTGGCTGAAATTGCATGAAATATGTGTCCCCCGTGGAAGCCCATGCCATCCCAGGTGAGAAAAATGCATCCTGAATCAAGTCTGAGGGCTAAATCCTCTGTTTCGGGTTTTACCACATTGAGCCCAGAACGTGAGGTCCAGACCTGAAATTTGGAGCCAAAATTGAAGTTTTCAGTTTGGCTGAAATTGCATGAAATATGTGTCCCCCGTGGAAGCCCATGCCATCCCAGGTGAGAAAAATGCATCCTGAATCAAGTCTGAGGGGTAAATCCTCTGTTTCGGGTTTTACCACATTGAGCCCAGAACGTGAGGGCCGGACCTGAAATTTGGAGCCAAAATTGAAATTTTCACTTTGGCTGAAATTGCATGAAATATGTGTCCCCCGTGGAAGCCCATGCCATCCCAGGTGAGAAAAATGCATGCCAAATAAAGTTTGAGGGCTAAAACCTCTGTTTCGGGTTTTACCACATTGAGCCCAGAACGTAAGGGCCGGACCTGAAATTTGGAGCCAAAATTGAAATTTTCAGTTTGGCTGAAATTGCATCAATTATGTGTCCCCCCTTGGAAGCCCATGCCATCCCAGGTGAGAAAAATGTATCCTGAAACAAGTCTAAGGGCTAAAACCTCTGTTTCGGGTTTTACCACATTGATCCCAGAACATAAGGTCCGGACCTGAAATTTGGAGCCAAAATTGAAATTTTCACTTTGGCTGAAATTAAATTAACAGTGTCCCCCGTGGAAGCCCATGCCATCCCAGGTGAGAAAAATGCATCCTGAATCAAGTCTGACGGCTAAATCCTCTGTTTCGGGTTTACCACATTGAGCCCAGAACGTAAGGGCCGGACCTGAAATTTGGAGCCAAAATTGAAATTTTCACTTTGGCTGAAATTGCATGAAATATGTGTCCCCCGTGGAAGCCCATGCCATCCCAGGTGAGAAAAATGCATCCTGAATCAAGTCTGAGGACGAAAACCTCTGTTTCGGGTTTTACCACATTGAGCTCAGAACGTAAGGGCAGGACCTGAAATTTGGAGCCAAAATTGAAATTTTCAGTTTGGCTGAAATTGCATGAAATATGTGTCCCCCCTTGGAAGCCCATGCCATCCCAGGTGAGAAAAATGCATGCTGAATCAAGTCTGAGGGCTAAATCCTCTGTTTCGGGTTTTACCACATTGAGCCCAGAACGTAAGGTCCGGACCTGAAATTTGGAGCCAAAATTGAAATTTTCACTTTGGCTGAAATTGCATGAAATATGTGTCCCCCGTGGAAGCCCATGCCATCCCAGGTGAGAAAAATGCATGCCGAATAAAGTTTGAGGGCTAAATCTTTGGTTTCGGGTTTTGCCACATTGAGCCCAGAACGTAAGGTCCGGACCTGAAATTTGGAGCCAAAATTGAAATTTTCACTTTGGCTGAAATTAGATGAAATATGTGTCCCCCGTGGAAGCCCATGCCATCCCAGGTGAGAAAAATGCATCCTGAATCAAGTCTGAGGACGAAAACCTCTGTTTCGGGTTTAACCAGATTGAGCTCAGAACGTAAGGGCCGGACCTGAAATTTGGAGCCAAAATTGAAATTTTCACTTTGGCTGAAATTGCATGAAATATGTGTCCCCCGTGGAAGCCCATGCCATCCCAGGTGAGAAAAATGCATCCTGAATCAAGTCTGAGGGCTAAATCCTCTGTTTCGGGTTTTACCACATTGAGCCCAGAACGTAAGGGCCGGACCTGAAATTTGGAGCCAAAATTGAAATTTTCACTTTGGCTGAAATTGCATGAAATATGTGTCCCCCGTGGAAGCCCATGCCATCCCAGGTGAGAAAAATGCATGCCAAATAAAGTTTGAGGGCTAAAACCTCTGTTTCGGGTTTTACCACATTGATCCCAGAACGTAAGGGCCGGACCTGAAATTTGGAGCCAAAATTGAAATTTTCACTTTGGCTGAAATTGCATCAATTATGTGTCCCCCCTTGGAAGCCCATGCCATCCCAGGTGAGAAAAATGCATCCTGAATCAAGTCTGAGGGCTAAATCCTCTGTTTCGGGTTTTACCACATTGATCCCAGAACGTAAGGTCCGGACCTCAAATTTGGAGCCAAAATTGAAATTTTCACTTTGGCTGAAATTGCATGAAATATGTGTCCCCCGTGGAAGCCCATGCCATCCCAGGTGAGAAAAATGCATCCTGAATCAAGTCTGAGGGCTAAAACCTCTGTTTCGGGTTTTACCACATTGATCCCAGAACGTTAGGTCCGGACCTGAAATTTGGAGCCAAAATTGAAATTTTCACTTTGGCTGAAATTGCATGAAATATGTGTCCCCCGTGGAAGCCCATGCCATCCCAGGTGAGAAAAATGCATGCCAAATAAAGTTTGAGGGCTAAAACCTCTGTTTCGGGTTTTACCACATTGAGCCCAGAACGTAAGGGCCGGACCTGAAATTTGGAGCCAAAATTGAAATTTTCACTTTGGCTGAAATTGCATGAAATATGTGTCCCCCGTGAAAGCCCATGCCATCCCAGGTGAGAAAAATGCATCCTGAATCAAGTCTGAGGGCTAAATCCTCTGTTTCGGGTTTTACCACATTGAGCCCAGAACGTAAGGGCCGGACCTGAAATTTGGAGCCAAAATTGAAATTTTCACTTTGGCTGAAATTGCATGAAATATGTGTCCCCCGTGGAAGCCCATGCCATCCCAGGTGAGAAAAATGCATCCTGAATCAAGTCTGAGGGCTAAATCCTCTGTTTCGGGTTTTACCACATTGAGCCCAGAACGTAAGATCCGGACCTGAGATTTGGAGCCAAAATTGAAATTTTCACTTTGGCTGAAATTAAATGAAATATGTGTCCTTGTGGAAGCCCATGCCATCCCAGGTGAGAAAAATGCATCCTGAATCAAGTCTGAGGGCTAAAACCTCTGTTTCGGGTTTTACCACATTGAGCCCAGAACGTAAGGGCCGGACCTGAAATTTGGAGCCAAAATTGAAATTTTCAGTTTGGCTGAAATTGCATCAATTATGTGTCCCCCCTTGGAAGCCCATGCCATCCCAGGTGAGAAAAATGCATCCTGAATCAAGTCTAAGGGCTAAAACCTCTGTTTCGGGTTTTACCACATTGATCCCAGAACGTAAGGTCCGGACCTCAAATTTGGAGCCAAAATTGAAATTTTCACTTTGGCTGAAATTGCATGAAATATGTGTCCCCCGTGGAAGCCCATGCCATCCCAGGTGAGAAAAATGCATCCTGAATCAAGTCTGAGGGCTAAAACCTCTGTTTCGGGTTTTACCACATTGATCCCAGAACGTAAGGTCCGGACCTCAAATTTGGAGCCAAAATTGAAATTTTCACTTTGGCTGAAATTGCATGAAATATGTGTCCCCCGTGGAAGCCCATGCCATCCCAGGTGAGAAAAATGCATGCCAAATAAAGTTTGAGGGCTAAAACCTCTGTTTCGGGTTTTACCACATTGATCCCAGAACGTAAGGTCCGGACCTGAAATTTGGAGCCAAAATTGAAATTTTCACTTTGGCTGAAATTGCATGAAATATGTGTCCCCCGTGGAAGCCCATGCCATCCCAGGTGAGAAAAATGCATCCTGAATCAAGTCTGAGGGCTAAAACCTCTGTTTCGGGTTTTACCACATTGATCCCAGAACGTAAGGTCCGGACCTCAAATTTGGAGCCAAAATTGAAATTTTCACTTTGGCTGAAATTGCATGAAATATGTGTCCCCCGTGGAAGCCCATGCCATCCCAGGTGAGAAAAATGCATGCCAAATAAAGTTTGAGGGCTAAAACCTCTGTTTCGGGTTTTACCACATTGAGCCCAGAACGTAAGGGCCGGACCTGAAATTTGGAGCCAAAATTGAAATTTTCACTCTGGCTGAAATAGCATGAAATATGTGTCCCCCGTGGAAGCCCATGCCATCCCAGGTGAGAAAAATGCATCCTGAATCAAGTCTGAGGGCTAAATCCTCTGTTTCAGGTTTTACCACATTGAGCTCAGAACGCAAGGGCCGGACCTGAAATTTGGAGCCAAAATTAAAATTTTCACTTTGGCTGAAATTGCATCAATTATGTGTCCCCCCGTGGAAGCCCATGCCATCCCAGGTGAGAAAAATGCATCCTGAATCAAGTCTGAGGGCTAAATCCTCTGTTTCGGGTTTTACCACATTGAGCCCAGAACGTAAGGTCCGGACCTGAAATTTGGAGCCTAAATTGAAATTTTCACTTTGGCTGAAATTGCATGAAATATGTGTCCCCCGTGGAAGCCCATGCCATCCCAGGTGAGAAAAATGCATCCTGAATCAAGTCTGAGGGCTAAATCCTCTGTTTCGGGTTTTACCACATTGAGCCCAGAACGTGAGGTCCAGACCTGAAATCTGGAGCCAAAATTGAAGTTTTCACTTTGGCTGAAATTAACTGAAATATGTGTCCCCCGTGGAAGCCCATGCCATCCCAGGTGAGAAAAATGCATGCCGAATAAAGTTTGAGGGCTAAATCCTCTGTTTCGGGTTTTACCACATTGAGCCCAGAACGTAAGGGCCGGACCTGAAATTTGGAGCCAAAATTGAAATTTTCACTTTGGCTGAAATTGCATGAAATATGTGTCCCCCCTTGGAAGCCCATGCCATCCCAGGTGAGAAAAATGCATCCTGAATCAAGTCTAAGGGCTAAAACCTCTGTTTCGGGTTTTACCACATTGATCCCAGAACGTAAGGTCCGGACCTCAAATTTGGAGCCAAAATTGAAATTTTCACTTTGGCTGAAATTGCATGAAATATGTGTCCCCCGTGGAAGCCCATGCCATCCCAGGTGAGAAAAATGCATCCTGAATCAAGTCTGAGGGCTAAAACCTCTGTTTCGGGTTTTACCACATTGATCCCAGAACGTAAGGTCCGGACCTCAAATTTGGAGCCAAAATTGAAATTTTCACTTTGGCTGAAATTGCATGAAATATGTGTCCCCCGTGGAAGCCCATGCCATCCCAGGTGAGAAAAATGCATCCTGAATCAAGTCTGAGGGCTAAAACCTCTGTTTCGGGTTTTACCACATTGATCCCAGAACGTAAGGGCCGGACCTGAAATTTGGAGCCAAAATTGAAATTTTCAGTTTGGCTGAAATTGCATCAATTATGTGTCCCCCCTTGGAAGCCCATGCCATCCCAGGTGAGAAAAATGCATGCCGAATAAAGTTTGAGGGCTAAATCCTCTGTTTCGGGTTTTACCACATTGAGCCCAGAACGTAAGGGCCGGACCTGAAATTTGGAGCCAAAATTGAAATTTTCACTTTGGCTGAAATTGCATGAAATATGTGTCCCCCCTTGGAAGCCCATGCCATCCCAGGTGAGAAAAATGCATCCTGAATCAAGTCTAAGGGCTAAAACCTCTGTTTCGGGTTTTACCACATTGATCCCAGAACGTAAGGTCCGGACCTCAAATTTGGAGCCAAAATTGAAATTTTCACTTTGGCTGAAATTGCATGAAATATGTGTCCCCCGTGGAAGCCCATGCCATCCCAGGTGAGAAAAATGCATCCTGAATCAAGTCTGAGGGCTAAAACCTCTGTTTCGGGTTTTACCACATTGATCCCAGAACGTAAGGTCCGGACCTCAAATTTGGAGCCAAAATTGAAATTTTCACTTTGGCTGAAATTGCATGAAATATGTGTCCCCCGTGGAAGCCCATGCCATCCCAGGTGAGAAAAATGCATCCTGAATCAAGTCTGAGGGCTAAAACCTCTGTTTCGGGTTTTACCACATTGATCCCAGAACGTAAGGGCCGGACCTGAAATTTGGAGCCAAAATTGAAATTTTCAGTTTGGCTGAAATTGCATCAATTATGTGTCCCCCCTTGGAAGCCCATGCCATCCCAGGTGAGAAACATGCATCCTGAATCAAGTCATAGGGCTAAAACCTCTGTTTCGGGTTTTACCACATTGATCCCAGAACGTAAGGTCCGGACCTGAAATTTGGAGCCAAAATTGAAATTTTCAGTTTGGCTGAAATTGCATCAATTATGTGTCCCCCCTTGGAAGCCCATGCCATCCCAGGTGAGAAAAATGCATCCTGAATCAAGTCTAAGGGCTAAAACCTCTGTTTCGGGTTTTACCACATTGATCCCAGAACGTAAGGTCCGGACCTCAAATTTGGAGCCAAAATTGAAATTTTCACTTTGGCTGAAATTGCATGAAATATGTGTCCCCCGTGGAAGCCCATGCCATCCCAGGTGAGAAAAATGCATCCTGAATCAAGTCTGAGGGCTAAAACCTCTGTTTCGGGTTTTACCACATTGATCCCAGAACGTAAGGTCCGGACCTCAAATTTGGAGCCAAAATTGAAATTTTCACTTTGGCTGAAATTGCATGAAATATGTGTCCCCCGTGGAAGCCCATGCCATCCCAGGTGAGAAAAATGCATCCTGAATCAAGTCTGAGGGCTAAAACCTCTGTTTCGGGTTTTACCACATTGATCCCAGAACGTAAGGGCCGGACCTGAAATTTGGAGCCAAAATTGAAATTTTCAGTTTGGCTGAAATTGCATCAATTATGTGTCCCCCCTTGGAAGCCCATGCCATCCCAGGTGAGAAAAATGCATCCTGAATCAAGTCTAAGGGCTAAAACCTCTGTTTCAGGTTTTACCACATTGATCCCAGAACGTAAGGTCCGGACCTGAAATTTGGAGCCAAAATTGAAATTTTCACTTTGGCTGAAATTGCATGAAATATGTGTCCCCCGTGGAAGCCCATGCCATCCCAGGTGAGAAAAATGCATCCTGAATCAAGTCTGAGGGCTAAATCCTCTGTTTCGGGTTTTACCACATTGAGCCCAGAACGTGAGGTCCAGACCTGAAATCTGGAGCCAAAATTGAAGTTTTCACTTTGGCTGAAATTGCATCAATTATGTGTCCCCCCTTGGAAGCCCATGCCATCCCAGGTGAGAAAAATGCATCCTGAATCAAGTCTGAGGGCTAAATCCTCTGTTTCGGGTTTTGCCACATTGAGCCCAGAACGTAAGGTCCGGACCTGAAATTTGGAGCCAAAATTGAAATTTTCACTTTGGCTGAAATTGCATGAAATATGTGTCCCCCGTGGAAGCCCATGCCATCCCAGGTGAGAAAAATGCATCCTGAATCAAGTCTGACGGCTAAATCCTCTGTTTCGGGTTTTACCACATTGAGCCCAGAACGTAAGGGCCGGACCTGAAATTTGGAGCCAAAATTGAAATTTTCACTTTGGCTGAAATTAAATGAAATATGTGTCCCCCGTGGAAGCCCATGCCATCCCAGGTGAGAAAAATGCATCCTGAATCAAGTCTGAGGGGTAAAACCTCTGTTTCTGGTTTTACCACATTGAGCCCAGAACGTAAGGGCCGGACCTGAAATTTGGAGCCAAAATTGAAATTTTCACTTTGGCTGAAATTGCATGAAATATGTGTCCCCCGTGGAAGCCCATGCCATCCCAGGTGAGAAAAATGCATGCCGAATAAAGTTTGAGGGCGAAAACCTCTGTTTCGGGTTTTACCACATTGAGCCCAGATTGAAGGGCCGGACCTGAAATTTGGAGCCAAAATTGAAATTTTCAGTTTGGCTGAAATTGCATCAATTATGTGTCCCCCCTTGGAAGCCCATGCCATCCCAGGTGAGAAACATGCATCCTGAATCAAGTCATAGGGCTAAATACTCTGTTTCGGGTTTTACCACATTGAGCCCAGAACGTAAGGGCCGGACCTGATATTTGGAGCCAAAATTGAAATTTTCACTTTGGCTGAAATTGCATGAAATATGTGTCCCCACGTGAAAGCCCATGCCATCCCAGGTGAGAAAAATGCATCCTGAATCAAGTCTGAGGGCGAAAACCTCTGTTTAGGGTTTTACCACATTGAGCCCAGAACGTAAGGGCCGGACCTGAAATTTGGAGCCAAAATTGAAATTTTCAGTTTGGCTGAAATTGCATCAATTATGTGTCCCCCCTTGGAAGCCCATGCCATCCCAGGTGAGAAAAATGCATGCCGAATAAAGTTTGAGGGCGAAAACCTCTGTTTCGGGTTTTACCACATTGAGCCCAGAACGTTAGGTCCGGACCTGAAATTTGGAGCCAAAATTGAAATTTTCAGTTTGGCTGAAATTGCATGAAATATGTGTCCCCCGTGGAAGCCCATGCCATCCCAGGTGAGAAAAATGCATCCTGAATCAAGTCTGAGGGCTAAATCCTCTGTTTCGGGTTTTACCACATTGAGCTCAGAACGTTAGGGCCGGACCTGAAATTTGGAGCCAAAATTGAAATTTTCAGTTTGGCTGAAATTGCATCAATTATGTGTCCCCCCTTGGAAGCCCATGCCATCCCAGGTGAGAAAAATGCATCCTGAATCAAGTCTGAGGGCTAAAACCTCTGTTTCGGGTTTTACCACATTGAGCCCAGAACGTAAGGTCTGGACCTGAAATTGAGAGCCAAAATTGAAATTTTCACTTTGGCTGAAATTGCATGAAATATGTGTACCCCGTGGAAGCCCATGCCATCCCAGGTGAGAAAAATGCATCCTGAATCAAGTCTAAGGGCTAAATCCTCTGTTTCGGGTTTTACCACATTGATCCCAGAACGTAAGGTCCGGACCTGAAATTTGGAGCCAAAATTGAAATTTTCACTTTGGCTGAAATTGCATGAAATATGTGTCCCCCGTGGAAGCCCATGCCATCCCAGGTGAGAAAAATGCATCCTGAATCAAGTCTGAGGGCTAAATCCTCTGTTTCGGGTTTTACCACATTGAGCTCAGAACGCAAGGGCCGGACCTGAAATTTGGAGCCAAAATTAAAATTTTCAGTTTGGCTGAAATTGCATCAATTATGTGTCCCCCCGTGGAAGCCCATGCCATCCCAGGTGAGAAAAATGCATCCTGAATCAAGTCTGAGGGCTAAATCCTCTGTTTCGGGTTTTACCAAATTGAGCCCAGAACGTAAGGTCCGGACCTGACATTTGGAGCCAAAATTGAAATTTTCACTTTGGCTGAAATTGCATGAAATATGTGTCCCCCGTGGAAGCCCATGCCATCCCAGGTGAGAAAAATGCATCCTGAATCATGTCTGAGGGCTAAATCCTCTGTTTCGGGTTTTACCACATTGAGCCCAGAACGTGAGGTCCAGACCTGAAATCTGGAGCCAAAATTGAAATTTTCACATTGGCTGAAATTAACTGAAATATGTGTCCCCCGTGGAAGCCCATGCCATCCCAGGTGAGAAAAATGCATCCTGAATCATGTCTGAGGGCTAAATCCTCTGTTTCGGGTTTTACCACATTGAGCCCAGAACGTGAGGTCCAGACCTGAAATATGGAGCCAAAATTGAAATTTTCACATTGGCTGAAATTAACTGAAATATGTGTCCCCCGTGGAAGCCCATGCCATCCCAGGTGAGAAAAATGCATGCCGAATAAAGTTTGAGGGCTAAATCCTCTGTTTCGGGTTTTACCACATTGAGCCCAGAACGTAAGGGCCGGACCTGACATTTGGAGCCAAAATTGAAATTTTCACTTTGGCTGAAATTGCATGAAATATGTGTCCCCCGTGGAAGCCCATGCCATCCCAGGTGAGAAAAATGCATCCTGAATCAAGTCTGAGGGGTAAATCCTCTGTTTCGGGTTTTACCACATTGAGCCCAGAACGTAAGGGCCAGACCTGAAATTTGGAGCCAAAATTGAAATTTTCACTTTGGCTGAAATTGCATGAAATATGTGTCCCCCGTGGAAGCCCATGCCATCCCAGGTGAGAAAAATGCATCCTGAATCAAGTCTGAGGGCTAAATCCTCTGTTTCGGGTTTTACCACATTGAGCCCAGAACGTAAGGGCCGGACCTGAAATTTGGAGCCAAAATTGAAATTTTCAGTTTGGCTGAAATTGCATCAATTATGTGTCCCCCCTTGGAAGCCCATGCCATCCCAGGTGAGAAAAATGCGTCCTGAATCAAGTCTGAGGGCGAAAACCTCTGTTTCGGGTTTAACCACATTGAGCCCAGAATGTAAGGGCCGGACCTGAAATTTGGAGCCAAAATTGAAATTTTCAGTTTGGCTGAAATTGCATGAAATATGTGTCCCCCCTTGGAAGCCCATGCCATCCCAGGTGAGAAAAATGCATCCAGAATCAAGTCTGAGGGCTAAAACCTCTGTTTCGGGTTTTACCACATTGAGCTCAGAACGTAAGGGCCGGACCTGAAATTTGGAGCCAAAATTGAAATTTTCACTTTGGCTGAAATTGCATCAATTATGTGTCCCCCGTGAAAGCCCATGCCATCCCAGGTGAGAAAAATGCATCCTGAATCAAGTCTGAGGGCTAAAACCTCTGTTTCGGGTTTTACCACATTGAGCCCAGAACGTAAGGGCCGGACCTGAAATTTGGAGCCAAAATTGAAATTTTCACTTTGGCTGAAATTGCATGAAATATGTGTCCCCCGTGGAAGCCCATGCCATCCCAGGTGAGAAAAATGCATCCTGAATCAAGTCTGAGGGCGAAAACCTCTGTTTCGGGTTTTACCACATTGAGCCCAGAACGTAAGGGCCGGACCTGAAATTTGGAGCCAAAATTGAAATTTTCACTTTGGCTGAAATTGCATGAAATATGTGTCCCCCCTTGGAAGCCCATGCCATCCCAGGTGAGAAAAATGCATCCAGAATCAAGTCTGAGGGCTAAAACCTCTGTTTCGGGTTTTACCACATTGAGCTCAGAACGTAAGGGCCGGACCTGAAATTTGGAGCCAAAATTGAAATTTTCACTTTGGCTGAAATTGCATCAATTATGTGTCAACCCTTGGAAGCCCATGCCATCCCAGGTGAGAAAAATGCATCCTGAATCAAGTCTGAGGGCTAAATCCTCTGTTTTGGGTTTTACCACATTGAGCCCAGAACGTAAGGGCCGGACCTGAAATTTGGAGCCAAAATTGAAATTTTCACTTTGGCTGAAATTGCATGAAATATGTGTCCCCCGTGGAAGCCCATGCCATCCCAGGTGAGAAAAATGCATCCTGAATCAAGTCTGAGGGCTAAATCCTCTGTTTCGGGTTTTACCACATTGAGCCCAGAACTAGGTCTGGACCTGAAATTTGGAGCCAAAATTGAAGTTTTCAGTTTGGCTGAAATTGCATGAAATATGTGTCCCCCGTGGAAGCCCATGCCATCCCAGGTGAGAAAAATGCATCCTGAATCAAGTCTGAGGGCTAAAACCTCTGTTTCGGGTTTTACCACATTGAGCCCAGAACGTAAGGTCCGGACCTGAAATTTAGAGCCAAAATTGAAATTTTCACTTTGGCTGAAATTGCATGAAATATGTGTACCCCGTGGAAGCCCATGCCATCCCAGGTGAGAAAAATGCATCCTGAATCAAGTCTAAGGGCTAAAACCTCTGTTTCGGGTTTTACCACATTGATCCCAGAACGTAAGGTCCGGACCTGAAATTTGGAGCCAAAATTGAAATTTTCACTTTGGCTGAAATTGCATGAAATATGTGTCCCCCGTGGAAGCCCATGCCATCCCAGGTGAGAAAAATGCATCCTGAATCAAGTCTGAGGGCTAAATCCTCTGTTTCGGGTTTTACCACATTGAGCTCAGAACGCAAGGGCCGGACCTGAAATTTGGAGCCAAAATTAAAATTTTCAGTTTGGCTGAAATTGCATCAATTATGTGTCCCCCCGTGGAAGCCCATGCCATCCCAGGTGAGAAAAATGCATCCTGAATCAAGTCTGAGGGCTAAATCCTCTGTTTCGGGTTTTACCAAATTGAGCCCAGAACGTAAGGTCCGGACCTGACATTTGGAGCCAAAATTGAAATTTTCACTTTGGCTGAAATTGCATGAAATATGTGTCCCCCGTGGAAGCCCATGCCATCCCAGGTGAGAAAAATGCATCCTGAATCATGTCTGAGGGCTAAATCCTCTGTTTCGGGTTTTACCACATTGAGCCCAGAACGTGAGGTCCAGACCTGAAATCTGGAGCCAAAATTGAAATTTTCACATTGGCTGAAATTAACTGAAATATGTGTCCCCCGTGGAAGCCCATGCCATCCCAGGTGAGAAAAATGCATGCCGAATAAAGTTTGAGGGCTAAATCCTCTGTTTCGGGTTTTACCACATTGAGCCCAGAACGTAAGGGCCGGACCTGAAATTTGGAGCCAAAATTGAAATTTTCACTTTGGCTGAAATTGCATGAAATATGTGTCCCCCGTGGAAGCCCATGCCATCCCAGGTGAGAAAAATGCATCCTGAATCAAGTCTGAGGGGTAAATCCTCTGTTTCGGGTTTTACCACATTGAGCCCAGAACGTAAGGGCCAGACCTGAAATTTGGAGCCAAAATTGAAATTTTCACTTTGGCTGAAATTGCATGAAATATGTGTCCCCCGTGGAAGCCCATGCCATCCCAGGTGAGAAAAATGCATCCTGAATCAAGTCTGAGGGCTAAATCCTCTGTTTCGGGTTTTACCACATTGAGCCCAGAACGTAAGGGCCGGACCTGAAATTTGGAGCCAAAATTGAAATTTTCAGTTTGGCTGAAATTGCATCAATTATGTGTCCCCCCTTGGAAGCCCATGCCATCCCAGGTGAGAAAAATGCATCCTGAATCAAGTCTGAGGGCTAAATCCTCTGTTTCGGGTTTTACCACATTGAGCCCAGAATGTAAGGGCCGGACCTGAAATTTGGAGCCAAAATTGAAATTTTCACTTTGGCTGAAATTGCATGAAATATGTGTCCCCCCTTGGAAGCCCATGCCATCCCAGGTGAGAAAAATGCATCCAGAATCAAGTCTGAGGGCTAAAACCTCTGTTTCGGGTTTTACCACATTGAGCTCAGAACGTAAGGGCCGGACCTGAAATTTGGAGCCAAAATTGAAATTTTCACTTTGGCTGAAATTGCATCAATTATGTGTCCCCCGTGAAAGCCCATGCCATCCCAGGTGAGAAAAATGCATCCTGAATCAAGTCTGAGGGCTAAAACCTCTGTTTCGGGTTTTACCACATTGAGCCCAGAACGTAAGGGCCGGACCTGAAATTTGGAGCCAAAATTGAAATTTTCACTTTGGCTGAAATTGCATGAAATATGTGTCCCCCGTGGAAGCCCATGCCATCCCAGGTGAGAAAAATGCATCCTGAATCAAGTCTGAGGGCGAAAACCTCTGTTTCGGGTTTTACCACATTGAGCCCAGAACGTAAGGGCCGGACCTGAAATTTGGAGCCAAAATTGAAATTTTCACTTTGGCTGAAATTGCATGAAATATGTGTCCCCCCTTGGAAGCCCATGCCATCCCAGGTGAGAAAAATGCATCCAGAATCAAGTCTGAGGGCTAAAACCTCTGTTTCGGGTTTTACCACATTGAGCTCAGAACGTAAGGGCCGGACCTGAAATTTGGAGCCAAAATTGAAATTTTCACTTTGGCTGAAATTGCATCAATTATGTGTCAACCCTTGGAAGCCCATGCCATCCCAGGTGAGAAAAATGCATCCTGAATCAAGTCTGAGGGCTAAATCCTCTGTTTTGGGTTTTACCACATTGAGCCCAGAACGTAAGGGCCGGACCTGAAATTTGGAGCCAAAATTGAAATTTTCACTTTGGCTGAAATTGCATGAAATATGTGTCCCCCGTGGAAGCCCATGCCATCCCAGGTGAGAAAAATGCATCCTGAATCAAGTCTGAGGGCTAAATCCTCTGTTTCGGGTTTTACCACATTGAGCCCAGAACTAGGTCTGGACCTGAAATTTGGAGCCAAAATTGAAGTTTTCAGTTTGGCTGAAATTGCATGAAATATGTGTCCCCCGTGGAAGCCCATGCCATCCCAGGTGAGAAAAATGCATCCTGAATCAAGTCTGAGGGCTAAAACCTCTGTTTTGGGTTTTACCACATTGAGCCCAGAACGTAAGGTCCGGACCTGAAATTTGGAGCCAAAATTGAAATTTTCACTTTGGCTGAAATTGCATGAAATATGTGTCCCCCGTGGAAGCCCATGCCATCCCAGGTGAGAAAAATGCATGCCAAATAAAGTTTGAGGGCTAAAACCTCTGTTTCGGGTTTTACCACATTGAGCCCAGAACGTAAGGGCCGGACCTGAAATTTGGAGCCAAAATTGAAATTTTCAGTTTGGCTGAAATTGCATCAATTATGTGTCCCCCCTTGGAAGCCCATGCCATCCCAGGTGAGAAAAATGTATCCTGAAACAAGTCTAAGGGCTAAAACCTCTGTTTTGGGTTTTACCACATTGATCCCAGAACGTAAGGTCCGGACCTGAAATTTGGAGCCAAAATTGAAATTTTCACTTTGGCTGAAATTGCATGAAATATGTGTCCCCCGTGGAAGCCCATGCCATCCCAGGTGAGAAAAATGCATCATGAATCAAGTCTGAGGGCTAAATCCTCTGTTTCAGGTTTTACCACATTGAGCCCAGAACGTAAGGTCCGGACCTGATATTTGGAGCCAAAATTGAAGTTTTCAGTTTGGCTGAAATTGCATGAAATATGTGTCCCTCGTGAAAGCCCATGCCATCCCAGGTGAGAAAAATGCATCCTGAATCAAGTCTGAGGGCGAAAACCTCTGTTTCGGGTTTTACCACATTGAGCCCAGAACGTAAGGGCCGGACCTGAAATTTGGAGCCAAAATTGAAATTTTCACTTTGGCTGAAATTGCATGAAATATGTGTCCCCCGTGGAAGCCCATGCCATCCCAGGTGAGAAAAATGCATCCTGAATCAAGTCTGAGGGCTAAATCCTCTGTTTCGAGTTTTACCACATTGAGCTCAGAACGTAAGGGCCAGACCTGAAATTTGGAGCCAAAATTGAAATTTTCAGTTTGGCTGAAATTGCATCAATTATGTGTCCCCCCTTGGAAGCCCATGCCATCCCAGGTGAGAAAAATGCATGCTGAATCAAGTCTGAGGGCTAAATCCTCTGTTTCGGGTTTTACCACATTGAGCCCAGAACGTAAGGTCCGGACCTGAAATTTGGAGCCAAAATTGAAGTTTCACTCTGGCTGAAATAGCATGAATTATGTGTCCCCCTTGGAAGCCCGTGCCATCCCAGGTGAGAAAAATGCATCCTGAATCAAGTCTAAGGGGTAAAACCTCTGTTTTGGGTTTTACCACACTGAGCCCAGAACGTAAGGTCCGGACCTGAAATTTGGAGCCAAAATTGAAATTTTCACTTTGGCTGAAATTGCATGAAATATGTGTCCTGTGGAAGCCCATGCCATCCCAGGTGAGAAAAATGCATGCTGAATCAAGTCTGAGGGCTAAATCCTCTGTTTCGGGTTTTACCACATTGAGCCCAGAACGTAAGGGCCGGACCTGAAATTTGGAGCCAAAATTGAAGTTTTCACTTTGGCTGAAATTGCATGAAATATGTGTCCCCCGTGGAAGCCCATGCCATCCCAGGTGAGAAAAATGCATGCCGAATAAAGTTTGAGGGCTAAATCTTTGGTTTCGGGTTTTACCACATTGAGCCCAGAACGTAAGGGCCGGACCTGAAATTTGGAGCCCAAATTGAAATTTTCACTTTGGCTGAATTTGCATGAAATATGTGTCCCCTGTGGAAGCCCATGCCATCCCAGGTGAGAAAAATGCATCCTGAATCAAGTCTGAGGACGAAAACCTCTGTTTCGGGTTTTACTAGATTAAGCCCAGAACGTAAGGGCCGGACCTGAAATATGGAGCCAAAATTGAAATTTTCAGTTTGGCTGAAATTGCATTAATTATGTGTCCCCCCTTGGAAGCCCATGCCATCCCAGGTGAGAAAAATGCATCCTGAATCAAGTCTGAGGGCTAAATCTTTGGTTTCGGGTTTTGCCACATTGAGCCCAGAACGTAAGGGCCGGACCTGAAATTTGGAGCCAAAATTGAAGTTTTCAGTTTGGCTGAAATTGCATGAAATATGTGTCCCCCGTGGAAGCCCATGCCATCCCAGGTGAGAAAAATGCATCCTGAATCAAGTCTGAGGGCTAAAACCTCTGTTTCGGGTTTTACCACATTGAGCCCAGAACGTAAGGGCCGGACCTGAAATTTGGAGCCAAAATTGAAATTTTCACTTTGGCTGAAATTGCATGAAATATGTGTCCCCCGTGGAAGCCCATGCCATCCCAGGTGAGAAAAATGCATCCTGAATCAAGTCTGAGGGCTAAATCCTCTGTTTCGGGTTTTACCACATTGAGCCCAGAACGTGAGGTCCAGACCTGAAATTTGGAGCCAAAATTGAAGTTTTCAGTTTGGCTGAAATTGCATGAAATATGTGTCCCCCGTGGAAGCCCATGCCATCCCAGGTGAGAAAAATGCATCCTGAATCAAGTCTGAGGGGTAAATCCTCTGTTTCGGGTTTTACCACATTGAGCCCAGAACGTGAGGGCCGGACCTGAAATTTGGAGCCAAAATTGAAATTTTCACTTTGGCTGAAATTGCATGAAATATGTGTCCCCCGTGGAAGCCCATGCCATCCCAGGTGAGAAAAATGCATGCCAAATAAAGTTTGAGGGCTAAAACCTCTGTTTCGGGTTTTACCACATTGAGCCCAGAACGTAAGGGCCGGACCTGAAATTTGGAGCCAAAATTGAAATTTTCAGTTTGGCTGAAATTGCATCAATTATGTGTCCCCCCTTGGAAGCCCATGCCATCCCAGGTGAGAAAAATGTATCCTGAAACAAGTCTAAGGGCTAAAACCTCTGTTTCGGGTTTTACCACATTGATCCCAGAACATAAGGTCCGGACCTGAAATTTGGAGCCAAAATTGAAATTTTCACTTTGGCTGAAATTAAATTAACAGTGTCCCCCGTGGAAGCCCATGCCATCCCAGGTGAGAAAAATGCATCCTGAATCAAGTCTGACGGCTAAATCCTCTGTTTCGGGTTTACCACATTGAGCCCAGAACGTAAGGGCCGGACCTGAAATTTGGAGCCAAAATTGAAATTTTCACTTTGGCTGAAATTGCATGAAATATGTGTCCCCCGTGGAAGCCCATGCCATCCCAGGTGAGAAAAATGCATCCTGAATCAAGTCTGAGGACGAAAACCTCTGTTTCGGGTTTTACCACATTGAGCTCAGAACGTAAGGGCAGGACCTGAAATTTGGAGCCAAAATTGAAATTTTCAGTTTGGCTGAAATTGCATCAATTATGTGTCCCCCCTTGGAAGCCCATGCCATCCCAGGTGAGAAAAATGCATCCTGAATCAAGTCTGAGGGGTAAATCCTCTGTTTCGGGTTTTACCACATTGAGCCCAGAACGTAAGGTCCGGACCTGAAATTTGGAGCCAAAATTGAAATTTTCACTTTGGCTGAAATTGCATGAAATATGTGTCCCCCGTGGAAGCCCATGCCATCCCAGGTGAGAAAAATGCATGCCGAATAAAGTTTGAGGGCTAAATCTTTGGTTTCGGGTTTTGCCACATTGAGCCCAGAACGTAAGGTCCGGACCTGAAATTTGGAGCCAAAATTGAAATTTTCACTTTGGCTGAAATTGCATGAAATATGTGTCCCCCGTGGAAGCCCACGCCATCCCAGGTGAGAAAAATGCATCCTGAATAAAGTCTGAGGGCGAAAACCTCTGTTTCCGGTTTTACCACATTGAGCCCAGAACGTAAGGTCCGGACCTGAAATTTGGAGCCAAAATTGAAATTTTCACTTTGGCTGAAATTGCATGAAATATGTGTCCCCCGTGGAAGCCCATGCCATCCCAGGTGAGAAAAATGCATCCTGAATCAAGTCTGAGGGCTAAATCTTTGGTTTCGGGTTTTGCCACATTGAGCCCAGAACGTAAGGGCCGGACCTGAAATTTGGAGCCAAAATTGAAATTTTCAGTTTGGCTGAAATTGCATCAATTATGTGTCCCCCGTGGAAGCCCATGCCATCCCAGGTGAGAAAAATGCATCCTGAATCAAGTCTGAGGACTAAATCTTTGGTTTCGGGTTTTGCCACATTGAGCCCAGAACGTAAGGTCCGGACCTGAAATTTGGAGCCAAAATTGAAATTTTCACTTTGGCTGAAATTGCATGAAATATGTGTCCCCCGTGGAAGCCCATGCCATCCCAGGTGAGAAAAATGCATCCTGAATCAAGTCTGAGGGCTAAATCTTTGGTTTCGGGTTTTACCAGATTGAGCTCAGAACGTAAGGTCCGGACCTGAAATTTGGAGCCAAAATTGAAATTTCACTTTGGCTGAAATTGCATGAAATATGTGTCCCCTGTAGAAGCCCATGCCATCCCAGGTGAGAGAAATGCATCCTGAATCAAGTCTGAGGGCTAAATCCTCTGTTTCGGGTTTTACCACATTGAGCCCAGAACGTGAGGTCCGGACCTGAAATTTGGAGCCAAAATTGAAGTTTTCACTTTGGCTGAAATTAACTGAAATATGTGTCCCCCGTGGAAGCCAATGCCATCCCAGGTGAGAAAAATGCATGCCGAATAAAGTCTGAGGGCGAAAACCTCTGTTTCCGGTTTTACCACATTGAGCCCAGAACGTAAGGTCCGGACCTGAAATTTGGAGCCAAAATTGAAATTTTCACTTTGGCTGAAATTGCATGAAATATGTGTCCCCCGTGGAAGCCCATGCCATCCCAGGTGAGAAAAATGCATCCTGAATCAAGTCTGAGGGCTAAATCTTTGGTTTCGGGTTTTGCCACATTGAGCCCAGAACGTAAGGGCCGGACCTGAAATTTGGAGCCAAAATTGAAATTTTCACTTTGGCTGAAATTGCATCAATTATGTGTCCCCCGTGGAAGCCCATGCCATCCCAGGTGAGAAAAATGCATCCTGAATCAAGTCTGAGGACTAAATCTTTGGTTTCGGGTTTTGCCACATTGAGCCCAGAACGTAAGGTCCGGACCTGAAATTTGGAGCCAAAATTGAAATTTTCACTTTGGCTGAAATTGCATGAAATATGTGTCCCCCGTGGAAGCCCATGCCATCCCAGGTGAGAAAAATGCATCCTGAATCAAGTCTGAGGGCTAAATCTTTGGTTTCGGGTTTTACCAGATTGAGCTCAGAACGTAAGGTCCGGACCTGAAATTTGGAGCCAAAATTGAAATTTCACTTTGGCTGAAATTGCATGAAATATGTGTCCCCTGTAGAAGCCCATGCCATCCCAGGTGAGAGAAATGCATCCTGAATCAAGTCTGAGGGCTAAATCCTCTGTTTCGGGTTTTACCACATTGAGCCCAGAACGTGAGGTCCGGACCTGAAATTTGGAGCCAAAATTGAAGTTTTCACTTTGGCTGAAATTAACTGAAATATGTGTCCCCCGTGGAAGCCAATGCCATCCCAGGTGAGAAAAATGCATGCCGAATAAAGTCTGAGGGCGAAAACCTCTGTTTCGGGTTTTACCACATTGAGCTCAGAATGTAAGGTCCGGACCTGAAATTTGGACCCAAAATTGAAATTTTCACTTTGGCTGAAATTGCATGAAATATGTGTCCCCCGTGAAAGCCCATGCCATCCCAGGTGAGAAAAATGCATGCCGAATAAAGTTTGAGGGCTAAAACCTCAGTTTCGGGTTTTACCACATTGAGCCCAGAACGTAAGGGCCGGACCTGAAATTTGGAGCCAAAATTGAAATTTTCACTTTGGCTGAAATAGCATGAAATATGTGTACCCCGTGGAAGGCCATGCCATCCCAGGTGAGAAAAATGCATCCTGAATCAAGTCTGAGGGCTAAAACCTCAGTTTCGGGTTTTACCACATTGAGCCCAGAACGTAAGGGCCGGACCTGAAATTTGGAGCCAAAATTGAAATTTTCACTTTGGCTGAAATAGCATGAAATATGTGTACCCCGTGGAAGGCCATGCCATCCCAGGTGAGAAAAATGCATCCTGAATCAAGTCTGAGGGCTATAAATCCTCTGTTTCGGGTTTTACCACATTGAGCCCAGAACGTAAGGGCCGGACCTGAAATTTGGAGCCCAAATTGAAATTTTCACTTTGGCTGAAATTAGATGAAATATGTGTCCCCCGTGGAAGCCCATGCCATCCCAGGTGAGAAAAATGCATCCTGAATCGAGTCTGAGGACGAAAACCTCTGTTTCGGGTTTTACCACATTGAGCCCAGAACGTAAGGGCCGGACCTGAAATTTGGAGCCAAAATTGAAATTTTCAGTTTGGCTGAAATTAACTGAAATATGTGTCCCCCGTGGAAGCCCATGCCATCCCAGGTGAGAAAAATGCATCCTGAATCAAGTCTGAGGGCTAAATCCTCTGTTTCGGGATTTACCACATTGAGCCCAGAACGTAAGGTCCGGACCTGAAATTTGGAGCCAAAATTGAAATTTTCACTTTGGCTGAAATTGCATGAAATATGTGTCCCCCGTGGAAGCCCATGCCATCCCAGGTGAGAAAAATGCATGCCGAATCAAGTCTAAGGGGTAAAACCTCTGTTTCGGGTTTTACCACATTGAGCCCAGAACGTAAGGTCCGGACCTGAAATTTGGAGCCAAAATTGAAATTTTCACTTTGGCTGAAATTGCATGAAATATGTGTCCCCCGTGGAAGCCCATGCCATCCCAGGTGAGAAAAATGCATCCTGAATCAAGTCTGAGGGCTAAATCCTCTGTTTCGGGATTTACCACATTGAGCCCAGAACGTAAGGTCCGGACCTGAAATTTGGAGCCAAAATTGAAATTTTCACTTTGGCTGAAATTGCATGAAATATGTGTCCCCCGTGGAAGCCCACGCCATCCCAGGTGAGAAAAATGCATCCTGAATAAAGTCTGAGGGCGAAAACCTCTGTTTCCGGTTTTACCAGATTGAGCTCAGAACGTAAGGTCCGGACCTGAAATTTGGAGCCAAAATTGAAATTTTCACTTTGGCTGAAATTGCATGAAATATGTGTCCCCCGTGGAAGCCCATGCCATCCCAGGTGAGAAAAATGCATCGTGAATCAAGTCTGAGGGCTAAATCTTTGGTTTCGGGTTTTGCCACATTGAGCCCAGAACGTAAGGTCCGGACCTGAAATTTGGAGCCAAAATTGAAATTTTCACTTTGGCTGAAATTGCATCAATTATGTGTCCCCCGTGGAAGCCCATGCCATCCCAGGTGAGAAAAATGCATCCTGAATCAAGTCTGAGGACTAAATCTTTGGTTTCGGGTTTTGCCACATTGAGCCCAGAACGTAAGGTCCGGACCTGAAATTTGGAGCCAAAATTGAAATTTTCACTTTGGCTGAAATTGCATGAAATATGTGTCCCCCGTGGAAGCCCATGCCATCCCAGGTGAGAAAAATGCATCCTGAATCAAGTCTGAGGGCTAAATCTTTGGTTTCGGGTTTTACCAGATTGAGCTCAGAACGTAAGGTCCGGACCTGAAATTTGGAGCCAAAATTGAAATTTCACTTTGGCTGAAATTGCATGAAATATGTGTCCCCCTTGGAAGCCCATGCCATCCCAGGTGAGAAAAATGCATCCTGAATCAAGTCTGAGGGCTAAATCCTCTGTTTCGGGTTTTACCACATTGAGCTCAGAACGTAAGGGCCGGACCTGAAATTTGGAGCCAAAATTGAAATTTTCACTTGGGCTGAAATTGCATCAATTATGTGTCCCCCGTGGAAGCCCATGCCATCCCAGGTGAGAAAAATGCATCCTGAATCAAGTCTGAGGGCTAAAACCTCTGTTTCGGGTTTTACCACATTGAGCCCAGAACGTAAGGTCCGGACCTGAAATTTGGAGCCAAAATTGAAATTTTCACTTTGGCTGAAATTGCATGAAATATGTGTTCCCCGTGGAAGCCCATGCCATCCCAGGTGAGAAAAATGCATCCTGAATCAAGTCTGAGGGCTAAATCCTCTGTTTTGGGTTTTACCAGATTGAGCTCAGAACGTAAGGTCCGGACCTGAAATTTGGAGCCAAAATTGAAATTTTCACTTTGGCTGAAATTGCATGAAATATGTGTCCCCCGTGGAAGCCCATGCCGTCCCAGGTGAGAAAATGCATCCTGAATCAAGTCTGAGGGCTAAAACTCTGTTTCGGGTTTTACCACATTGAGCCCAGAACGTAAGGGCCGGACCTGAAATTTGGAGCCAAAATTGAAATTTTCACTTTGGCTGAAATTGCATGAAATATGTGTCCCCCGTGGAAGCCCATGCCATCCCAGGTGAGAAAAATGCATCCTGAATAAAGTCTAAGGGGTAAAACCTCTGTTTCGGGTTTTACCACATTGAGCCCAGAACGTAAGGTCCGGACCTGAAATTTGGAGCCAAAATTGAAATTTTCAGTTTGGCTGAAATTAACTGAAATATGTGTCCCCCGTGGAAGCCCATGCCATCCCAGGTGAGAAAAATGCATCCTGAATCAAGTCTGAGGGCTAAATCCTCTGTTTCGGGATTTACCACATTGAGCCCAGAACGTAAGGTCCGGACCTGAAATTTGGAGCCAAAATTGAAATTTTCACTTTGGCTGAAATTGCATAAAATATATGTGTCCCCTGTGGAAGCCCATGCCATCCCAGGTGAGAAAAATGTATCCTGAAACAAGTCTGAGGGCTAAATCCTCTGTTTCGGGTTTTACCACATTGAGCCCAGAACGTGAGGTCCGGACCTGAAATTTGGAGCCAAAATTGAAGTTTTCACTTTGGCTGAAATTAACTGAAATATGTGTCCCCCGTGGAAGCCAATGCCATCCCAGGTGAGAAAAATGCATGCCGAATAAAGTCTGAGGGCGAAAACCTCTGTTTCGGGTTTTACCACATTGAGCTCAGAACCTAAGGGCCGGACCTGAAATTTGGAGCCAAAATTCAAATTTTCAGTTTGGCTGAAGTTGTTGAGATAGAGAGAAAGACGCTAGCTTACACTGAATTCCAGCTGTCGCATGTAACACCGTCACGCCTACCAGCCACTTTGGCGGGTTGAATTATTTAATTGTAGTTTCCTGAAATGGCATCTGAAATACTTAACCCATTGCAGTCAGGGATTATGGCACTACAACTCCCATGAGCACTGCCTGCTCACAGTGTTTGCTCAATGGACGTGCTTGTCTCCAGCCTCCGTCTTAGACAGGCCACGGTGTTTCGCTCCTGATAACGTGATTTGAAACTCCACTCACGTCTTTTTGGCTCTTTATTGTAAAAAGATTCCGGGGTTTAAGTTACAAACTAGTGCGAAAACTCCTGTAATTATTAAAAGTGAGGACGGAGCTCATTTAAACTTACACTGCAACGATCTCACCAGCAACACTCACCTAGAGCAGGGGAGGAGAGGGGGAGAGGAGAGGAGTGCACGTAGAGAAGAGAAACTGGTCATAGATACGAGGAGCTGAAGGAACAATATTTAAACCTCCTGATAAACATTTATAACAGTTACATGTAGGGATGGGTACCGAATTAGGTACTTTTATAGGTACCGACAGAAATCTGTCAAAAGTACCGGGTACCGATTCACGAAAAATCAAAAGGTACCATGTTTAGGTACCTAAATGCATCTTTGTGACTGTGAGGAAGTGGAAGAGTAGGAGATTTACCATGCTGGACATGATCACAGCATTACAAGGTTATATATTAAAGAATATATATATGTCAAATTGAAAAACACAAAAAATACTATAAAACAAATTTATATTATTTGACCAAATGAGCACAAAAAAGCACCAAAATTGGTACCATTCAGTACCGATACCGATTGCCAGGTACTGGGCATCGGTACCGTATCATTTTTTATGTGAAAGGTACCCATCCCTCGTTATATGTAAAAAGTTCACTCTGGAAATACTTTAAACAAACCAAATCATTCTAAATAAATGAAACTCATGGTCCGGTGTCTTATTTCTGCTGTTTTCGTCTTCATGACGCATTTTTTTCTTTTGATTGATACCACTTTAAAAAATGTAAAATAATACTATGAAGGGACATAGTCCAGAAAGTATGGTACTTGGTTTATCACTGAAAAATTACTGTTGTGAATAAATATCTAAGCAGACATTTTTTCTTGCTAGTTTTTCAGTTTAGTTTTTATCTTTTCAACTAACCTTCAAGCATAACAAATTTCATTAAATGCAATATTAAACTCCTCCTTTAATTACTTTGTCTTAATTGTCTGCATATTTTCATATTAAAGGAGCACAACCGTTTTAGAACTTAATACCTGATCATGGGGTCAAACATTTATGTAGTTTTGATTTAAGTGTAAACAGAGGTCATTCACATTTAAAAAATTTGTAAATCTAGTTCAAGTAAACTCAGGCATGTTTTTGTCTGCTTTCATCATGTTAAACAAAATTATCCAACAACAAAATTGTGGCTAGTGAAAATGCTGAGTGGCTAATAAATTTGGATAACAACTAGCCACAGTGGCTGGTGAGCAAAAAATGTTAATGTCAAGCCCTTGTTGGGTGGTATCGAAAATCGTATATATATACACACACACACACACACACACATATATATATATATATATATATATATATATATAAATATATATATATATATATATATATATATATATATATATATATATATCAGTCTTTCCCATTTATTAATGAGACTGTGGCGGCCCGCCACAGTCTCATTTGGCTCCGCCACAGTCTCATATGGAGACAAAAAATACGATCCGTCACTCTGTCAGACCATTACACAGCTGTACTTTCCTACCGCACGTAACCAAGCGAGAACAAGAGTGCACGTGCACTGGTCACACTCATAGACGTCGCGCTCTACCTGTTACGTTTGGCGCGAACCAGATTCCAGCGACGTTAGAGCCGGGCGTCTGACTCTGAGGTACGTGCAACTTCTTTTTGGGCATTAGCGGCCATGCTAACTGCGGCCGTGGACACAGTATCTCACTGCGCTGTCTGCCCCCCTTCACTGGAAGAGGAACGGCTTCACCGCGCACGTCTCGGTTCCAGAGTTTCATTATCACCGCGCATTCAGAGTCAGTGCAAGCACACAGTACAATTACCTGTACAATACCAACGAGCTGACGCGGCTTATTATTTCATATTCTCCTCTCCTGGGGCCTACATTTATTAAAGCGTGTAAAAGTCCTCTTAAGTTTCACTTAGGACGAAAAGGCAAACCGTGCATACGACCAACACTCTTTTCAGATCTATCAAACTCTGCGTACACACGGCTTCCCGCTATTCTCCGTGATAAATCGCACCGTGCCGAGAAAAGCGAGAATGTGGTGAGCACGCCTCCTTTCCCGCCCGAACATAACTATATATGGTCAATGCAAATCAGTACGTGCATATTAAGTAGCCATGTGCGCTGTGGGATTTTATAGTGACGTCAGCGTAAGATGGTGAACACAATATACGGAGATAGCATGGAAGAAGATGAATTTCTCTCAAAGCCAGATACACAGCAATATCAGGAAATATCAGTAAGAAAATGATATTTCATTGATTTAGGCTACATTTTGTGATGAAGTGGGCTGCAGCAAAATTAGGAATCTTTATTTATTTAGACTTTTTTCTGCAGTCACTGTAGAAAAAAAACAGAATGAAAACACAACACTCCTAAATCCAAATAAGGGAGCAGAGAGAAGAAGAATCGTAATCTGACCCTTTATCCCAAAAAATATTTTTTTAAGATGTTAAAACAATATAAAGGGTTTCCACTTTGCTTCCCTTTCACCAACTCCCGTCCTCGTGCTCTCTTTTCTCTCATCAGCTTCAAACACACACCTCGTTAACTCAGGTGAGAGAATAACGGTAGGCTACAGTCTCAGTAGCCTGATAACGGATCACAGATCATGGAAATAGTGTAAATAACCTGTTGTTGAAATGTTGTTCAGTAAATAGTTCAAACTATTGTGAGAGAGAGAGTTTTTGGTTTTGTTTCTGAATCAAATTTAAAATATTTCTGATACGCCTTTGTAAGTTCTTATTTATCAGGGTATGTTCATGTCCATGGTCCCAAACTGCACTTACTGTAAGGGCTATACATCGCGCTTAAAACGTACACACACATTAAAACCACCGAGGGTCAGAGACTCCCCCACCACAGTCTCCTAAAATCCTGTGGGAAACACTGTATATATATATATTCTAATAGTTCTGATAGTTCAAAAGCATAAAAAGCGAAAAAAAAAAAAAAAAAAAAAAGCCTCCCTTGTGGCTGTTACCTTGTTACAGTAAGGGAGCTTGTGTACTCCAATTAACTCTGTGAGCTATCCCATTAGTGGGTAGTTCTGGCAGGTTTAACCAATTCGGACAGGTCAAGGGTAAGGAGTTAGACAAAACATAGTCAAATAAACACTCTTGGCTTACAGTTTTGAAGTTTTGAGTGGCTGTAAATGGTTTCTTGTAAAGGGACCTCATGAGCACTCTTAACACCAGTTTTCTAGTACGGTGGTGGTTATCCTGAAAAATGACTACCATTTTTAATATTCAAGTGTCAAATGTCCTTGTTCAAATGAGTGGCTCAGAAGGAGTATTTGTGCCATCTTTTAAGCCTGCATTACCATTTAAACCATTGAAAACATGTGTATACAATAAACATGGCAGCCATCTTTCAAAAATGGCCGCCTTCTTGAAATTTTGTTGTGTCTAACGTTTTGTTTCAAAAGAGAGTCCCTTAGATAGTATCTGTACCAAATTTCATGCTTGCATCACTATTAGAACTTTTGAAATAAGAATCATCTAATAGAAATAGCAGCCATCTTGAATTTTGGCATGTCTAACATTTTATTTCAAAAGTCTTCCTTAGAGAGTATCTGTACCAAATTTCATGCTTGCATCACCATCTGAACTTTTGAAATAAGAATCGTCTTATAGAAATGGCGTCCATCTTTAAAATGGCCGCCATCTTGAATTGTGGCGTGTCTAATGTTTTATTTCAAAAGAGTGACCCTTAGAGAGTATTTGTGCCAAATTTCATGCTTGCATCACCATTTGAACGATTCTCTTAAAATTTTACATTTATCTGCTCCACTATATTTAAGGTGGACTGGTTGCGTGGTTTAGACTTGCAGCATTTCTTGAAATGATTCAGTTTCTTGCAGTTGTGACACTGCTGTCCTATCGCTGGACACTTTTCCCGCTTAGCTGCATGGCTACCCCCACAGTTATTGCAGTTAGAGACCGTTCTGGGCGGGGAGAGTGTTTGTGATTTGGGCTGATGCTTTCTGTGCGAAACTGACTTAATGCTGTCAACATTGATTGCTTGTGTGGCTAACGTCTTACTGCTTTCCTCTGTCATTTCATGAATGCGGCAGACGGTTATCGCTTTATTTAGACTCAGGTCACTGTCTCTCGAGAGCGTCTTTCTCAAAACATCACTGGTAATGCCACACACGATGCGGTCACAGATCAGCTCATCAGTCAAATCTCCAAAATAGCAGCTCTTAGCTTTAATCCTTAAATCACTGATGAATGAGTCGATGCTCTCACCTTGTCTCTGATTTCTTGAATGAAACCTGTGCCTCTCCATGGTTCTGTTGTTTTGGGGGTTGCAGATTTCCCGAAATTTCCTTTTCAAAAACTCTGGGTCCTCTCTGGACTCCGCAGGGCTGATAACTGCTCCATTTTCACCCGGTTCGCGCACTTAAGCTGCATAAACGAACGTTCCCGCTCTATGGCTTCCGGTCCCGCTAGATTGAGGGGGACATATGCCTTGGTTCTTGCAGGTTTATCGAAGTGTGTTGCGGCAATAAAGATGTCGTACTCCCTCTCGAACATCCGCCAGCTCTCGGCGACATTCCCATCAAACACAGCAGGGCCTGGTCTGCGAAATCACGCTGCCATTTCAGCGACGTAGCTCCGGCTAGCTTTAGCATTAGCGCTTTCTCCAACACTTTTAGAGCTCGGTGGAATGCAGGGAGGATACTCACGGGCGATGAGTCCGATCACATTCTGACACCATGTAAATAGTTGTTTAAGGAACTTGATAACTTGTTGGGAAGGAGTCTAACTGACGAGACGATAAGTTCTCTTGAACATTTACTATCCAGCCGTAACTGAGGGAACACATATCTCATGGTAGGCATCCAACTTAAAACCAAATCAGTTCTGCCCACTGCTGGTGCAAACACAATACAACACCCAGCAACTATGGTGGCTCTAACAGGTCAAGACAGTTACTTAGCAAATGATCTACAATACCTGCACCGGCAGCGAGTTTCCGAAACAGCGAGAGGAAGGGAACGACGGGACCCGGAAGTGACGGGGATGGCCAGAGCAAGAGGGAGGGGAGGCCGCCAACACTCCATTTTATCGAGTGCCACCATGAGGTCATTGGCTGACAATGCAGCTCATAATGAAGCATGGATGAGACACATCATCCTGCCACAAATAGTAGGGAAAACACTGCACACTGTTAATGTGTTAAGAGCTACAAATAAACTTTGTTTGGTTGACTCTTTTTGAGATGTTCAAATATCGTTCCTCCTCCACTATTCATTTATACGTAGTCTCCTGCGCAGTCACACTGGCCATTCAAGCCGTGCCATACTCTGGCGCAGTAAATTTTGTTTTATATTCAAGATCCGCTGTTTTTTTCTGTTTCAAATCTTAATAGCGTCATGAAAACGGTACCAATTCCAGCCAGGTTGGTCTTATATTGTACAGATAAGTAAATCAAACATTTCACAGGTCCCATCAACTCACCAACCTCAGCAGTTGTGGCGAAAAACTCCAAAAAACACAGCTGAATGTCGGAGTAGCGTGTGGCAGCCTGGGCGCTTAGGGACCATCATAAAATTTCTATGTCTGAATTTTCAGTTGAGACAATGACAGAAAATATAAAAAAACACATAAATACGGTCTTTTAAAAAACTTTTTATACATCTTAAGTGTCGTACATCTTCTTATAAATCAAAAGTCTCGCAAATTTCTCAGGTTTATTTTGAAATGGCGCTCAGGAATTCCAACCTTCAAACTCCCCTCAAAAAAATCACACTTCATATCTATTTTTCAGGTCAGCACTGATCTTTCACAGCCATTATTTTCCAGAAAATCAAGTAAAAATGTCCCAAAAATAATAAGTGAATATTGACCTCATTGGGGAATATTACTCAGTTTAATTTTGAAATAGCTCACAGGAAGTTCAACCTACCAACTCAGTTTCACTCAAAATCTGTTTGTGAGGTGGATATTGATCTTACACAACCATCTTGTCACAGAAAATCATATAAAAACATTCAAGGAACAAATGGTATGTATTGAGCTCACTGAGGAAACACTACTGGGTTTATTTTGAAATAGCTCACAGGAAGTTCAAACTACCAACCTCAATCTACTTGTCATCTGTTTGTGAGGTGGACATTGATTTTTCACAACTATTATTTTCCAGAAAATCAGGTAAAGATGTTCGGAAAAATTAATAGTTAATATTGAGCTTATTGAGAAATATTACTCAGTTTTATTTTGAAATAGCTCACAGGAAGTTTAACCTACCAACCCGGTTTTATTTGTCATCTGTTAGTGAGGTGGTTACTGATCTTTCACGACCATCTGACTTCAAAATACAAAACTATTATTGAGTTGTCTGCGAAAGTCATGGCATTAGCCTCTATGTTGAGCAGCTATTAACTCTATATGTTGTTTTTCTTTTGTTACACATTTGATCATTTGCATCTCCAGGGGCTGAAGCCCCCCCTGTTCCTAAATCCTAGTGACGCCCCTGGCATTTATCTAGATCGTGAACTGTGAAACTTATTAATTAACCCCGTTTATTGTGTGTCAGGAAGATATTATTTTTCAGTTTTCAGTTTAATCCTCTATTATATTGATTTCATGATGGTTGTGTTCATTTTTTTGTGCTTTAAACTTACGACAAACACTTGATTACCAGATTTATGATCAGTTTCTGAACGATCCTCTGTGCCGGTCCACAGCTTGTCTTTTCTCTCTCATTAAACTCCATTGTGTTTGTGAAGTTTCATGTGAAGTCTGAGCCGCTGCAGCGTCCAATCAGAGAGTGATATTCTATATGGGGACATGTCTGTCAGTGAAAAGACTTCTGCAAAGCCAGCTCTCGTGTTTCCTCAATCATAGCTCCTCTGATCAGTCTCCTCCATCCTGTCTCCTCTGTCCTCCAAGCACAATTATCGCTTTGGGACAGTCTTTAAAATGGCGACCAAGAAAGTACTTCTGGTGCCACAGAGGAGACAGGACGGAGGAGGCATGAAGTTAATGCATTGAGACACATCTGTGAGCTATATCCTCAACCAAGATTTGAACTGAAGATTTATTTAGTTTTATGTCTGACTTGGCAGTTTCTTATGGCACAACTCTGTTTTTGAATATGATAAATCCTTTCTGCGAACGCAGCCATTAGGCTGTTAAAGTCCATGCTTCTTTTACTCTCTTTGTGTAGTTCTGTTTTGGATCCTACTGAATAACCGCAAATTACCTTTTGTTCTCCCTCTGTTGGATGATTTTCTGTTGGTAGATTTCCCTCAGTCTAAACCAGTTCGCTGCATCAGAGCACTTAAGGACGTTTGTAACAAACCTAGTGTTCCCCTTTCTGCCGAGGAAACAATTGATCCCAATAAATAAATTGATAAATAAATAAAATAATAAAAAATAGATAAATAAAAATAAACATCTGTTGAATTCTTAGGCATTACTTTTAGACAGTGAACTCTCTTGTCATTTTGGAAAGAGGGTGTAGATCTGACCTCAGTTTCAGGTCAATACTGTGTGACAGTTGGAATGACATTTTTTTTCTATAATGATATCACAGAAAGTTCTATTACCTTAAAGGGTAAATTTTTGGCAAATGGCAAACTCGCTCGGTCTGCCCCATCCAATATGGCGATTTTGTAAATACTGCCATGCTGCAAAAACTGCCCCCTGGCTCTACCCCCTCCGCCCCTCTGATAGAACTGACCAATCAGAGCACAAAGGGCTGTGACATTGCGAGGTTACTGGAGGTCATTCTGGAAACGGAGCGTTTCAACGAGATCTTCAGAATGGCCTAAAATGAGGATATTGAGAACACTAATGTGGGGCAATGAAGGAACTAAATGACTTGTACTGAGGGCAGAAATGCTTTACAGGCATCCTAGTCTGGCATAGTGAAAAGGAGAAACAAGCATGACCCTCTTTATATTTCTACATAGATGCCGCACCCCCAGTAGGTTTCAGGGAGATTTTTTATCATTAGTAGTTTGCAGGTGCATTGCTAAAAGAGCTGCAGTCTTTCCCTCAGATTTGCATTCTACAGCATTACTGGAGCTTTAGCTGATAGTCGTGGCATGTGTCCTCTGGGTAAAAAATAAATAAATAAATAGAAACAGATCGTAGTTTTGCAATAACAAGGCAATGGTTAATGGCATTTATAAAGGGCATTTTTCTGTTCCTTTCATCAATAGATTACATCGTGGCATCGTGTGGTCTTGCGTCATGGGTAATTTTACCCTTCGTGCAGCGTATGTGCCAGGCCTCAATGATAAATTACAGATGCTTCATTCTGATTTAAATTCCAGGAGTTCAGGGACCTCTGCCCCTGCAGCACCCCAAGGCTTGCAATGCCCACCATTCAGACAAACCGTCCTAGATTGAAGGGCCCCTGCAGTCTTACTTGGACCCTGCATCTTACGCATGCGTCAAGGACTAGCAAAAAACAATTTTTGAAGAATGTATGATTCTGCATGGTTCCACTTGACCTCTTTCTGTTCTTCATTCTCAGTTATTGTCATTCCAGTTAACATTCCCATGATTTGTGCTTTCATGGCTCACTGTTTTGAGTCCAGGAAAATGCAACCATCTTCTATTAAAGCATATCTAGCGGGTATTCTATTCCAATTGAGATGTTTAGATCCAGCAGTAAGTAGCTTGTAATAGAACCCTGTCATTGTCAAAAGTCATGTCAAGATCCTGGTTCACCTCACGACTCAGTCTCCTCTGCCAAAGATGTGGTCTCCCTCCTCAACTCTGCACCCCACACTCTTCCTGCATTGGAGAAACCACCACTGCTGCTGAACTGGTTCCGCGTCTACTTTGAAATCATGGGACACTGGTCATTTTCAGCTTACGGACACTACATTTGCCTGGAGGGCGTTCGCTGCAGCATACAGTTCAAATTAGTGTTTGGCCCTGTTGTTTTGGGTTTTGCTATGCACTCCCCGTAAAGCTCGAGCAGGCTGCTCGGCTAACCCAGGAGTAATCTGAAAAGCAGAGCTGTAACACCAATTCTAGCTGTATCCATTTAGCAATGAATGGTTCAATGCATGACGAGAGTGTTCCAGACTGAAGTGGAGTTAGCGTAAGTTCATGCAGGACATAGAAGTCATATGCCCAGCCGTGATGAGCTGACAGGCTGATGTTCAATCTCTAACCCCTCTCAATCAATCTCAGTGTGTGTCTAACAACAAGGCAGCGTATTTATTCACGTCATCACTCTGTCTTATCCCTGCTACCTTTTGCTACCCAGCTGAGCAGAGTACTCTGAAGAGCAGAGCTGTAACACCAATTCTAGCTGTATCCATTTGGCAATAAATGGTTCACTGTATGACGAGAGTGTTCCCGACTGAACTGCATATTTTCATATCGATGGAGCACAGCCTCACACACAACCATTTCAAAACTGAATACCTGATATAGACCTGTACCTTTAAACATTTATGTAGTTTTGATTTGAGTGTGAACCGGGGTCATAAAAAGGTTTTAAATTCATATAAACTTTAGCATGTCCTTGTCGACTTTAATCATATCAAACATAATTATCCAACAATAAAATTGTGGCTAGTGAAAATGCCGAGTGGCTAGTAACTCTGGGAAACCACCAGCCCCAGTGGCTGGTGAGCAAAAAAGTTGATGTCAAGCCCTACTAGGAAGCCTCTCGATTCAAATTCTTCTGGCTCTTCTTTTCCAGGCCACTACTTGGAAATCATCAACTGTCAGTTGAACCTAAACCTATCCTTACACTCTGTTTTGATTTTAAAGTAACGTACAGAAACCCCCATAAAATATTAAATTATATACATAAAAAACAAAACAAAACAACCATACATGTTGTGGAAGATTTTTACACAAGTTGAATCCATTTTGCAGCTCATTTTGTGTTTTTTGATTTTCTTTTATAAAATTGGTTAAATTTCTAATTATTCCTCAATCATATAAACCATAGACTGAATATAGAGTGGACAGCGTGGCTCAGCCATTTCCCATTGTACAGTTTTGAAGCCAAAATACCCCCGTCACAGGTGCAGCCATTGGTAGCAGTTGTGCAGCCTGAGTCTGCACAGTAGAGACTATGAGGGATTCTGGGAGAGATTCACTTCAAGCCCAGCAAGATGACGTTCATTACTTTACAGTCTATGATATAAACTAAACATACGGTTTTTACCTTATTGTCTTGTGCTCCTGGATGTATCTCAAAAAGTGGAGGAGACAAAAAGCACAACTGTGTGCAGTGTTGGAGTCCAGTGAGTCTGATGAAGCTGCAGTCCCTCATCTGCAACAGACATACAGACGCAGGACCAACCTGATACAACAGATGTACAGCTGCACAACCAGCTGGATACAGGAGCTGACTATCAAGATGATCATCACCCTCCTGACAGTGATGGTGAAAGTGACTATGAAATGGGACATTTGTCTGAGGAAGAATCGAGTAAACTTAAAACTGATTTGGCAAATTGAGTTGTAAAAGTAGGGAAACGTGCACATCCATTGATGAGCTGCTATCTGTTTTGCGGAAACATGGGCATCTACTGCCAAAAGGTTCTGGGAACTCCACCTCAAGCTGAAGTCATGGATCTGTGGTCCCATGACTTCCTGTATTTTAGTGTGGAGACAGGATTTCTGAAATAGTGCTCTGAGCATTCTGGCTTTTTTTCCCCAACAGACTCTAACATACATTTAAATTGCAATATAGATGGTGTTCCATTGTTTAAATCTTCAAACGTCCAAATTTGGCCTGTTCTTTGTGGGGTAAAAAAGCTTGATCCATTTATTGTAGTGCCATTTTGTGGAGCTACAAAACCAAACAGTGTTGCTGATTACACAAGAAGCTTTTTAACAGAACTAAAGGCACTCCAATAACATGGGTTGGAGTTCTAAAATGAAACATTAAACGTAAAAGTTAATGTTTGTACTTGCCCCAGCTAGAGCATTCCTAAAATGCAGCAAGTCCCACATTGGCTACAACTGCTGCGAGCGGTGCAGCACTGAAGGACAGTATGTAAGTAACAGAGTGGTCTACAACTACCAGTCTCAAGAAGAGGTCAGTGCAGGATCAGAAGAGGAGTTCAGCCAACAGGCATATCCCAGCCACCAAACTGGATGCTCACCCCTCATCAGCGCACGGTTGCAGAGCATAAAACCGTTTGTGCTGGACTATATGCATGTTGTCTCCCTTGGAGTTGTCAGAAGATTGCTAAACTTTCTAAAGCAGGGACCTAGAGAGTGTAGGCTGTCCTCAAAGCAAATTGGTCAGATTTCAGCTCGACTCCTGTCCCTCCGTTGAAAGCTGCCATGAGATTTTGCCCGACAGCCACAAAGTCTGTCTGATCTGGACAGGTGGAAAGCAACAGAATTCCAGTAGTTTTTTCTCCACACGGGACCTGTTGTTCTCCAAGGCACTCTGCAAGACAGTTGTTATAATGACCTTTTTGACGCTGTCTGTTGCCATATCTGTACCGCTGGACTCTAGTGAGTGTACCCGGATCTTCTCTCTTGGTTACGCAGAAGAGCTTCTGGTGTATTTTTATAAAACCTCAACCAAGCTCTCCAGCCCAGTCTTCCCATCACATAATGTCAAAACCCTGACCCACTTGGCTAAAGATGCAAGGCACTTTCAAACATCATTAAATGACATTTCTGCTTTCCCCTTTGAAAACCACCTCCCAAAAAAAAAAAAAAAAAAAAAAAAAAAAAAGGGTCAGAAATGCAAAACACCCAATTGCACAAAGAATCAAATCAAAGAAGATAGCAGAAATGGAAAATACTTAAACTCATGTCTCCCCATCAGCACCTGGAATGTTTCTGTCCACAGAAATGAAGGATGCCTGCTTTTTTTTGTTGTTGATGTTTGTGTGTTTGATTTGGATTGGCCCATTGGTGAGTTCATGCCACTGCTGGTACAGAGGGGATTTCAAAACCAGCCTGTGTGTGTGTGTGTGTGTGTGTGTGTGTGTGTGTGTGTGTGTGTGTGTGTGTGTGTGTGTGTGTGTGTGTGTGTGTGTGTGTCAGGGGGCGTGTCCTGGCTTGGGGTCCTCAGCTGCACCTGGATGTGACCCTCTGACTTCAAGAGCTCCCCTGCTTCTCTTCATGTCTCCCTCCCTCTCTGACTCTGGCTCTGGTTGTGGCTCTTCTTGACATAGTGTGTATGCCCTGACGACTGTCTTCTCCTGTTTTATTCAGCACATACACTCTGACACACACCCAACACTACTGACAACCCCGTAATAGATTTACTTCTGTTTAAAATAAAACAGCAGACTGGGGCCACTACAGAAACTATCTGATGGCGTTACTTTAGCTTTGGAAAGAGGATTAAAATGATCTGTTACTCCCGATGCCCTGAGTCTGCTTCCTCTGGGGTCTTCTTCATCAAGCATGACTACTGTAAAAGGACAAGCCCAGCCAAAGACTGTCTCCATCATCTCTCCTCATGAATCACAGACGTTTGAAGTTTCCTGTCTGCTTCAGCCAGACTATTGGGCGTGGAGCAGTTGTTTGTATCCATAAAAAGGGGCTGACAACTGAACGGTTTCACTCTGCCCATGTCTGTGTAAACACCAAACTAGTTTTCAGATAGTGAGAAGTGATGTTCATAAATCTGCTTATGAATCTTCAGTGGTCTCCAAAATACGGTCTCCACCTTTCTCACATTTTAAAGCTTCATATTTTTATTTGAAATTTTAATAAACTGTATATATCACATTAAGAAAGAGCATGTTGTGACAAAAATGACAGAAAAGTAAAAGGAGGTTTGAGAAACGGTGCTCTTTGGCTCAGGTTGTAGAAAGTTGAGCTGTTGTGCCACCTTGTGGTCATCAGCTGTTCTGTGTGCAGAGAGGACACCAGAAGTTTACTAGTGCTGTATAAAACTCATCGTCTGACATTGAATTCGACAAAACTTATCTCATTGAATAACAACAGAAAATTCAAGACATTATTTTTAATCACTTTCTTCAAAGTCTGAGGTTCACCAGCATTGCCTCTATGTTTGCTTCTCTTGCCTTTTCTTTCCTGTCGGAGTTAATGCTGATGAAACATAGCAGAAATGAAGAATTTTTATCCTTGCATAAAAAATCACTTTATCGAATCAAATCAAACTTAATTTATAAAGCACAGGACTCTTTAGAAATCCACAGAGGACTGAGGAAACGCTATATTGAACTGAAAATGAGGAAACACTGCTAAACAGCTAAAACTAAACTGACTCAATAAATACATAAATAAAATAAATACAACCATAATGAAATATGACAAAGGTAATAAAATGCTAAAAGTTTATTAAGACAAAACTATTTTAAAACTAAACAATTAATAAATAAAAAGTGCTAAAACATTAAATAGTGACTCTGAAATTAAAACGGAGTAAACCCCATAAGATGCAGATTAAAAGAATACAACAAAATTCAGCTAAAAGCCACATTAAAAAGGTAGGTCTTGAGTTTGATTTTAAAAATATGAACAGTAGTAGAACAGTTACAGTAAATGCTCTTTTTTAAAATATAAAACAGAAGCCTAAAGATTCAATCAAACTGTGGAACAACACCCAGATGTCACTTGTGACAAGTGTAAGGCTGTTAAAGGCCCCATTTCCACCAAGCTGTACAGTTTGGTTCGTCTCGGCACGTAATAGCATGACACCATTAGCAGCACGACACAGTGTACCTCGCTAATAAATCCAACAAAGAAGAAAAACACGACACAGTAAACAAAGAGCAACAATAGAAGATATCCAGCAACTTGCCTTTTTGTGATCCCGGCTCTGATTTTTGTCAACGGAAACTGGTCTTTTAAATAAGACCATGACAAATGAACCAAATTACCAACCCGTACTGTTCCACTTTTTGGGACCCTTCTGTTTGGGTGCGAGACAAACCGATCCAACCCCAGAATGTGGAGCCTGAAACTTTCTAGCTCTGTTTCCAAAGCTAGAAAGACCTCAGTTTGTTGATTGGTTGAAAGAATTGTCATTTAGCGTGTAACAACAGCTGCTGTATTTCTCCTGGCAACACACAGCCTTCTGTGAAACAAAGCTTGGTTGCACTTTGTAACAGAGAGTCACATGCCGATCACAAAGAAGACAAATTGCTGAATGTCTTCATTGTTGCTCTTTGTTTACTGTGTCATGTTTCTCTTCTTCCTTGGATTTATTAGCATGGTACACTGTTTCACACTTCTATTGCGTCATGCTATTATGCAGCTGACTCAGCTATTGGCATCCAGCTTACACACCGCCTACCAAGAAGGGGGCATGGTTGGCTGTGGAAACGCAAACAGGATCAAGCTTTACCGATCCAACCTGTACCAAACTGTTTGATCCAAACCGGACCACTTGGTGGAAATGGGGGTTGAGTAAAGCAGGGTAAACGGAGGTTTGAGAAAAGAGACGTCTAAAAGTAGTGAAAAGATTAAAGAAATAAATAATACCCCAAGATATTGACCTAACCGAGTTCATAGAAATCCATACAAAGGGATTCTGTTTGACTCCAATGGAGGCAAATTTATTCTCAGCAACTGTTGACATTTTAATTAACTGATAAACAGTAATGAACAAGGACAACACAGGGCATAAAAAACTTGAAACTCTCAATTGAGCCACGGTTCTCCTTCAAAACCATCATCCGCCCAGCAGAGCTGAAGGGCTGTAGTGGTTCATATTCATCATCTGTTGAAATAAATACATAAAAATGTTTATGAAATGGCAAAATCCACTAACTTACTGCCCCTCTACACACGATCCTGTCCCATGGGTGACCTAAGGTAGGTGTTCTGCTGAGGCCACAGACAGAGCACAGGCGATTCTCAGGACAATCCACAGATTGGGACACAGTTCCTTCAAATGTTTTTGTGGATGAAAGTGAGAAGCTCTAGAGCAGTCATGTCATCAGAGAGCAGGGTTGGCAGGATTTTTGTTTCATCTCCACAGCCAGCTCTTTTCCATCAACGTCACTTTCATCTGCAGAGCTAAATGTCCTAAAGAGCTCGTCACACTGGTTGGGCCAAAAAAAAATAGGCAGCTGAACATGCAAGGCTGCAGATGAAGGCAGCCCAGCTTCTTCCTGGTCAGGCGGAGCTCCTGAAGAATATGAAGTTCCTGGAGTTTCCTGGTCAGGATGCTCTAAAGACTCCTCTGCTTCCATACCTCCAAAGTATTTTAAAATTGCTCCTGCAAAGACAAAGCTCCTGAGGTTACCAGGCAAACTAGATTATGAGAAGACATTCCCATTACATTAATTACAGTGATGTTGCACATTATAGAAGTAGTCTGCTTTATATTAAATATTGATTAAATATTGAAGTGTACAGAGTCCCTTTAAAGCATGTACCCAGTTTCAAAGTTGTCAAGGTTTTGGCATTTATTCACATAATGTAGTCAAAGTAATAAAAAAGATAATTCATCCTGTCTCAAAAGTCCAAAACCTTTAACATACAGAAGTCGCTTAGATAATAACCAATACTTAGAATTATTTATAAAGCAGCATCACTTGTAGTTACGGGCCTGTAAAATACACTTTAAATTCAATTTAATTAAATAATACTGAGTGATTATTATAAAAAAATGTAGTGGCAAATATCTGTCAGACAGCTGTCACTGGATATGACAAGCAAGATAACAACAACACGCTGCTTCTGTTATCTGTCAAAACGGGTCTGGTCTCACTCATTTCAGTCAGTCAGTCCGTTAACACTGCAGTTCATGCATGCAAATCCTAACCAGCCAACTTTACTTAGGGCTAGCTGAGCCAGCTAGCAGGACAAATAGTGAGCAAATTTGCTTAAAACACAACGTTGCGCAAATAAACACAGAAAATGGCTTACCTTTATCCTGAAACCGTTTTTCTTCCTCCGCTGAAATAAACGCTGTTCGCCCCCACTGACTGGAATGATGTTCAGTTATAAATCATTGCTTTATAGAAGTGATTAATAACAGGATACCCTGCCTGTCAACGGCTTGCACGTTACTCACAGTGTGACAGTGCATCCGACGAAGGTGACTTAATTTATGCCACAAGAACACTACGCACTAACACAAATAGTCACTTCAGACATTTTAATCCGTATCCTATATTTAACTTTTTAAGATTTTAGCATTTAGGGAAATAATAAACACATGAGATAGCTGCCAAAGATAGGTCGTTTTAATTCGTGGTTCATCAGATGAGGCTGAACATGCAGTTCTGGGGCCCCCTAGTGGCCCGGGTGCCCTGTGCACTCGCGTAGTCCGCACATAGCAAGAAACGGCTCGGAAGAAACGGAATTTATGCCCCATGATTTAGACGTGTTTTTATGTATTTATTTGATGATTTTGAATTGTTTTTGCATTTTTAATAATAATTATTATTGTAATTAGGCTACGCCATGGACGCACAGAGCACGCACAGGTTGTGTTTGAATTTGATTGGTGCAAATTAATTCTGAAATCTGGTATTTCCATCGGGGTATAAATGCACGCCGAGCGTTCCTTCCGCCTTTTTCACCAATGCAATTGAATTGAATTGAATTGAAAATACTTTATTTATTAATTGGAGAGGTATGTCACACTTTTTGAGGCTCAAGCTAGGCTAACGTAATATCTTAAAATATGCATTGCTTTAGTCGTATTAATCTTCTTGTTGGGTATCAAATAAATGTTTTTTTTGTGTATCCTATTGTGGATTGTGATTCGTTTTCAAGGTTTGACGATATTTTAGTTATCAGCGATGAAAAGCACCTTAGTCAATCCATGATTTGTATGAAATGGATGCTTGGTTTAACTACATATTGTGAAAATGAGTGAACATTTCGTATTAAAATGTGTGTTTTAGCTGTGATAGTTTCAGTTTTTGACATTTTCCGCACTGATTTGTCTCAGATCATATTGGGACATGTAAAAAAAAACAAGATACTGCTTCTAAAGTCTACAGATTTCAAGAAAATTTCAATGAATTCAATAAAATCAATAAGGTGTTGTTATATTTTCTCCTTTTAATATGAATTTAATTGGAAAAGGACAACTTTTGCAGCATTAACTCAGTTGTCGCAAAAGTGTTGCCACGGCAACTCAAGCTAGTTTCTGATATATTTGCACGTTTTTGGCTAATATTTTAGCTTTAACTCGCTGCACGTTGGTGCTATACATAGATTGAAGACAACGTGTGAGTGGTGTGTACAATCATGGACCTCGGAGAGACATTCACAACGGTTAGATAAGTCTTCCCGAGTAATATTGTCACCCGAGGCGTCCGCAGCATTTCACACCACAAGAGCTCACACACGGCTGCATATTTTCGTAATTAATGCCACGTGCTAGTAAAGATTCTGTTTAATTATGGGCGAATTAATTTAAAAAAACATTGAAACAGTATAACTCTTACAATAACACGATGGATACGGGATTGTGTTCTTCCCACTCGAGCATTGTGCTTCTTGAACTCAATGTGTTTCAGCAATTGTGTGGATAAATTTGACAAATGACAATGATGGTAAGGTTTTGTGAGGAGGCCGTGTTTCTGATCGTGTTGAAGTGTCAAAATAGCAAGATACAGCTTCTAAATCGTACAGATTTGTGTTGAAATAAAGAAGCTTTTTGTGCTTAAATTACTAAATTGAGGGAGGTATTGGTAATTTTTTCTCTTTTTATTATTTTATTAATGTGAAATTATTTGAAAACGGGAGTTTTAAGAAAAAACAACTTCAGCAACATAAACTTGGTTGTCGCAAAACCGTTGCCACGGCAACACAAGCTACTTATTGATATATTTGAAAGTGTTTTTGGCTAATATTTTAGCAACAACTCGCTGCACTTCAGTGCTATACATAGAATAAGGACAACGTGTGAGTGTGTGTACAATTATGGACCTGGAAGATACATTTACAACAGTTAAATAAGTCTGCCCGAGTAATATTGTCAGCCGAGGCGTCTGCAGCATCTCATACCACAATAGCGCACACACAAACAACTTCTGCAACATAAACTTGATTGTCGCAAAACCGTTGGCACGGCAAAAAAAGATAGTTCTCGATATATTTGCATGTTTATTGGCTATGTGAGTGGTGTGTACAATTGTGGACATCGGAGATACATTTACAACAGTTTCCCCTCTGGCACTGAACCTGGCATTTTGTGCATGCTACACTTTCTTTTTTTTGCGACCATTTTAGCTGAGTTAAAGCTGCTGGACTGAAACTTTCCCCAGAATCAGGGTAGTCCCTCCAATTTAATTTTTTCAGCTTCGGCGCCCAAAATTTATCAAAAATATACTATTATTTCAAATACTACCTCCCTTCATGAATAGCTCAATCTTCGCCCATTTAAACCACATGTTTTCGTTTCTGGTTATTTGCAGTACAAAATCATAAAATTTAGATGAACTAGCTTTTATTATAAACTCAACACTTGAAAATTGTAGTTTCTAATATTTTTTTTTTACCAGTTCATGTCATTAATTCATTTTTGGTCGAAGGAGCAAGTTCATGTAATATTGTTAGGTTCCAGTAGGGGGTGATAGTGGCTTGCTGCACTTCAATGAGGAAAATCAATGGCACAATTTGGACTCAGGTGTGATCTGATGGATGCCAAGCAATAATGTGTTTGTGCATGATTTTTTTTAAATGTGAAATTACATCACAAATGTGTATTTTGATGCAGAATGGCTTGTATTTTTTTAAAAAAACGTGCAGGTCTTTTTTTTTCAGTTTCTGAGACAAATTGGCTTTGATGTACATGTTGAAAGAACATGTTCTTTTGTCAAAGTAAAGCAATTGAGGAAAGAGAAAAAAATCTCTGGCAATGTTTATAAACATGCTTGTTCAGGTGCAGCCAGGGCTTAGGTTATAAAGAGGCCTGGCAGCTCCCAGGTCATTTTTCTCTCCTAAGATGGAAAGAAGGTTGTATTCACTGTATCAGGCACTAACTCTAACCTTAACCTTCCAATAAAACAAGGAGAAGGTGTGAGCTGTGCACCTCAAAAAGACAAATGTAAATCATTTGCTCCAAATGTGAAAAGCCTGCCTGCAAGGCCCACTCTAAAATGGTCTGCAATACCTGCTGCCCCTGAGCGCACACACACACACACACACACACACACACACACACACACACACACACACACACACACACACACACACACACACACACACGTACATACAAATAGATGTATGATGTTTTTTTTCCTTTTAGATACATAAAGCTTTGTGTGATGTACCGGGGGTTTCAAGGGTTAAAATTCTAAATTTAAATGAAATTTTGACTTTGATGACAAAGACTGCAACAAACTTTAAAAAATCAAGTGGTGAAAGTTAACAAATATTTTGCAATTCATGACTTTTATAGTATTATCAGAATGCAAACAAGATGTGGCCATTCTGGCTGACTTACATGAAGGAAGGGAGTTTCGATGTCTTTCAATCACTGAACAAAAATAGAAATTAATTGTAATCAGTGTTGCTGTTAATAACTTTTTTAGACTGTATTATTATTACACAAGACTTGTTGGCACTGAGGGTATATAAAAATGTGAACTTTGAAGATTTATTTTTCCAACAGGTGCATTGTGTAAATAAATTGGCATCTGAAGGGTTAAAAAATAAAAAGTTGTGAATATTTCATACTTGATGACAAGCACAGATTTTTAATAACATTATGCTGCAAAAGTAGCAACAAACTTACAAAAAAAAATCTGCAAGAGCTTGTCTCTGCCCTTCTGTAAATGTCTCTGCAATGTTGCACACAATGTTGCACAAGATATGCCGATCATTGCACACTATTATCTCATTTTAAATATGAATTATTTTACACAGTGTATGGCTATTACATTACGTTCACCTGTTCTCGCTGTTTTGCATACCTAAGTCGGTGAAGGTAATTATACAAGGCACTTAACTGTCACAAAGCAGGTTATCAAATGCAAGTCGAGGAAACGTTTCCCTTGACTGCACTGAAATAGACTTAGATATTAAGATACATGGATAGATAGACAGACTGCATTGAACTCCAAGTGGGATACATTGTGAAAGCAGGACATCTTACTACAATAAAGGGGACAATATATATATATATATATATATATATATATATATATATATATATATATATATATATATATATATATATATATATATATATTTCCTTATTTTTCTTATCTTCCTCAGGGCTTGGAAAAAAATGTTTTTTTTTTTTTTTTTTTAATATTTGATCTTTTCAAAAAGTTACAGTCATGTCTACACCAGCGAAGTACATGTGCATGAGTGTTCAGCATAAAATGGGATGAACTGAATGTATAAATGTTTTGGTAAATCCACGAATAATAATTTCTTTCTATTATGCTATTCAAAACATTTTAACATATATTCACACATATTTCAACTTTGTACAATTTATATTTCATAAAAATAAGGTTCCATGCCCTGAGAAGAATGGCATGATATAGAAAGGCATGCATGCAGTTCCCCCATTAAAACCATTTCATTTTGAGGAAAATGACTTTGAATTGCTGCCCACTGCAGTGACTATTGTGTGCCAGTAGCAGGGTGCAACTGCATTACAAGATTCTGGTCCAACACTGCATGTTGGAATCTCATCTCCCAACTCTCATGTGGTTAAAGTAGAATTTACAATACTTTTTTGATTGCAGGAGAGATATGTTGAAATAAAATGAAGTCATTGTACTGTTCAAGCACAATTATCATTTAAATTCATTTTAGCTGCTATTTTTTAAATTAAATTTATCTCTTTTGTATTTGTTGCATGTGAAATATTTCCTGTTGAAAAAAATTGATGTGCTGTCAGAGTGAAATAAAAGATGTCCTGTGCGAGTTCAGACACATGGGGGCGCTGCGGGCTTGTGTATTGTATTTAAGGTAAAATGGCTTCCTGCATTCATAGAGATGCAATATTTACAACGTGAAATACAAACAGTGAGTGTTAAAATTCATTTTTACTAAGCTGAACTTGATTAGGGATGCAAAAAGGAGGAGTTGACACCTCAGGTCATTAAGAGCTCAGGACTAAATAAAACGAGCCTGTGCAGAAAAGAGGAGGAGGTCCCAGCTTCCCACTCCACATTACCCATAATCCTCCATTGTTGACTGCAGGGTCAAAAAAAAAAAAGCTCCTGGACTGACGGTGAGAATCTGAATACTAAACAGGAGAGGTTTTCTCTGTTTGAAAGGTGGTCCCCAGAGACCGGAGGGGAAGGACGACTACAACCATCTGGAGGGCTGCAGAAGCTCCGCCCACTAATTAACCCATTCGGCTCAGTCTCTATGGCAACGGAACAGTGCATGAGCGAGAGCAGCCAGGATCAGAGGGAGAGAAAGAGCGGGAATACTTTAACATATGAAACGTGAAATTGGCTTAAAAAAAGGTTGATGTTGAACGCTCAGTTTAGATTCTTGCAGTTGTTTTCTTTTTTTAAAATCACTTTATCATTTCAAATCTATTCATTATTGATACGTGATTCATTTTTAAATGAATCAATTTTCCTGTCTCTCTGTTGGGCCACTTTTGGTAACATTGCTCGGGTAGTATTTAATGTTTCACAGAGAAAAAAAAACAGTGGGGGAAGGCATAGTTTTGACAGGCAATTACTCAGGGCTTTGTTCACAAAGCTGCCTCAAGGACTTGTGCTCATTGACCAAACATTCATTTCTTTTTGCTGAAAACCCACAATATGAGGTTGATTTGCCTGTCCATATTTTTTCAAGGCTTTTCTTTGCAAACCTTGTTTTTGTGTTTCATAGGCTCATATACCCCCATCATTTAAAACGTATTTAAATTTGAAGTACCACGCTCAGAAGACTGAACATTTCCTGCCACCAGAGAGAGACACTGAACTACTGGTACATCAAAATGGAAGAGTATTTACAGTGCTCATGAGAAACTGTCATAACAATGCCCCCTCTAATTGTATCCATCGCATTGCTTATCTATTTTTTTTCTTTTGTGTTACTGAGTGGTTTCTGATCATGTTTTCAGAAATAGTGGAGGCCATGAATTCAAGTGTCACAATAAAAACATCGTGTGCATGGAATGCAACTGATAGGGTCTGTATGACAAAGAGGCTACAGCAAGTGTTCAGCTAGATCAATAACTTTGCCATCCTTGTTTTTTTTCTCTGTCCAGTCTAAGGCTAACATTAATCAAGCTAACACTAGCGTCTCATCTTTTCTTTTCTTCTTTGTCTCGATGAAAATGCGGCAAGTGTAAAAAGGAAGAGGGCAAAGAAGTGAGAAATACTTTGTTCTGATGTTAAGGAAATGTTAACCTCTTGAGGAATAATGGAACATCCGTATCATGCATTACAGAAGAGTTTTTCCTATTTTCACAGACTGTAACTTTAGTTTGTTGGTGGCATGGGAAAATATTACTTGTGAATCAGCAAATTCCTTCAAACAAAGTGGGTAAATAAATATGTCAGCTACTTTTCATTTGTTTGAAGATTGGCATTGGTTGAGTGTATTACCGCAGTAGGGGTTTCTTTAGCTCTGCTTTCTTGGGGGCCATGGTCTGAAGAGTTTGGGAACCTCTGCATTAAAGTAGTCCAAAAAAAAACTTCAAATAGATAGATATATAAAAAATTAATAAATAAATAATATCATAGCCATGTGAGAAGATGACTAACAAAGAAAAAGGAAGTTGTTTGCTTGTTTATTTGTTCCCCCCTTCATACCATATTTGTACTTTGAAAATAAAGTGAGCTCAGAAGTGGCTAAATGTTAACCCTAGCTGTATTTTGATGTTAGCCAGCCTAATGTTTCATTAACTTGAATTTTGGTCCAGCATCTTACTCGGTTTTCACAGTCCACTGTATTTATGGCTGCATATCAGTCAAGGAGCTGGGATGTGAACAATTTTCAAATTGTGGTTGTTTTCCTGTTGTGGGCTTTGACACATGGGAGCTTAAAACACATTTTGAGATTTCAAGTGTAACAAAACAAGAGGACAAATGAATAAGACAAGGGGTGTTGTTTACTTTATAAATCTGCTTTATTCATTGTTGGTGACAGAGATCCTTGATGGCGCACAGTGCTTACCTTCATTCAGGAATCAAATGTTGGTCACAGCTGAGATGTCTGTATCCAGGTTTTGAGAGGCAAATTTTTCACTCCATTTTCAAGATTTCTTTCCATCTTTGTGTGGTTGTTTTTGTGCTCCTGTAGAGTCCACATGGCCCTTGTTGCAGAGGATTTTGAAAACAGCTATGTGCTGGTTGTTCATAATTTATAACCTCCATGAACAACCAGAGTGGCTGTGACTGGCTGTAATTTCTGCTGTTAAATACACGAAACAAGCATCCAGGGAGTGATTTCTGGATGATTCAATGAGACACGGGGGAGCAGGGGGTGTACACAGGAGGAGAAATGAGTTTTCCACTCTGAACGTTTGTTCGAGAAAGCAGCTGAGACACATCCCTGCATAATGTCTGCAACACGATCAGTGTCTCCTCAGTCCCTCCCCTCTCCTCCCCCTTCTCCTCCCATCCCATCCATCTCTCTCAGGCAGGACAGACACACAGTCTTTCATCATGTTTTATTCTGTGTGTGCGCGCACATGTACTTGTGTGAGTGTGTGTGTGTGTGTGTGTGTGTGTGTGTGTGTGTGTGTGTGTGTATACACTCAGACACTCACACAGGACATTATTAATTAAACATCCTGATTGTGTTTTTATAGAGCTGCTCAGGACCTCTCTACACTCTGTGTAACTGATTTGTCTCCAGAGTGTGATAAATTCTCATCTATCAGCTTTATTACCTTTGAGCTAAGTCTGTTTCATTCATGCCTTTCAGGGGTGGAAGAAGATGAGCCTAAATATAATTGGCTGCCTATACTTCAAATTTGTACCTTTTGATTAGTTATCTGTAACCCACAGAGAAATCACATATTTTTATTTTACTGTATTAAAGAAATGGTGAATTTACATGAACTATCAATTTAGGATTAAAACTCAAAAAAAAAAAAAAAAAAAACAAGATTCAGACTGTTATCCATAAGAGAAGGATCTGTTATAACTGGACAACAGTGCCACCCTCTGGCCTGGAGTCTCATGCACGCTGTGGTGAAGATGTATCCTTTAACAAGGCATGTGTTTGTTTAGCTTAGCCCCTGTGTTAGCCATTAGCTTGTGTTTTAGTCTTTTGCTTGAGATCTATCACTGTCCCGTTTAGCCTTCTCCTGCTCCTCTGTCTTTTTTTTGTCTGACAGTTAGGCTTTATTTAAATGACAGCATTTAGTCCGACAGCGCTAAAACGCAGCGGAAAAAAAACAAAAAAAAAGCATTCCAGGCCTGTAGTTGGCACTATAACTGTCTTGTCCAGAAGAGGCTTTTGGTAGATCTCCATGGAAGTAGAATTGAGCTGATCATCTGGTGTATTGTTGAATATTCAGAGCAGAAGTGCAGGAACAGATGCTCTTTTTGTTGAAAGACAGTCAGTAGATTCAGTAGATTTAGCAGATTGAGCGGCGCAAGCACAACACGGTAGTCCATGATGATCGTAGCAACGGTTCTATTGTACTGTTGTTTTTGCATGAGCAAGGGAAGTGTGACGTCAGCGTTTTTACTCAAAACTCTGGTCTGCTATTTACGCTAGGGTGACCATATTTTGATTTCCAAAAAAGAGGACAACGGCACTGGCCTCGCGGCACAAATTCAGACAGGCTTCTTATATTCTTAATATTTTCACTGCCCAGTGGTTACTCCCGTCTGTGGAAACACCACAGTACTGGATTTTTTTGAGCGCTTCATGAGTGACTTCAACAGAATGGGGGGCAATTACACCTAGAGATGGGTACCGAATCAGGTACTTCAAAAGGTACCGACCGAATTCTGTCAAAAGTACAGAGTACCGATTCATGTAAAAGCAAAAGGTACCACGTTTGGGTACCTGAACACATCCTTGTGACTGTGAGGAAGTGAAAGAATAGTCGATTTTCCATGATGGACATGAACACAGCATTGCAAGGGTATATACTGAAGGATATATATGTTAAATTGAAAAAAAAAAAAAATAAATAAAAAAAAAATATATATATATATATATATATATATATATATATATATATATTTAATATTGTTAAAGAAATTGATATTTTTTACCACATAACTACAAAAAAGTACCGAAAATTTGTACCGTTGAGCACTGGTACCGATTGCCAGGTACCGGGCATTGGTGCCAGCACTCCTAAACTTTTTAGCAACGTCAGAGTCAGGAAATGTCTTTTTTTTAGCAAGGCACTGGTACAATCCATGGACCTGTAGCTGTTGTGGTGTTTTACAGTATGAAATGCCATTGTCATGTCATGTTTTTCGGTGTCCATGTGAGCTTTGAGATCTCCAGCACCTTTATTGGACACTGAGACATATGTGCCAGCTTTGCACACGGTTCACTCCGCCTCCCACTTGTCCCGACTGGGACGATACGTCAGAAATTTTTTTTTGCAGTTCATCTGTGAAGCTGCACTTACGCTTAGGCATCTTCCGTGCAATACAGCTCCGCTGTCTAAACAGCCCCGTCTTCTCCGCTCTCCGTCTATGTGTTTCTCTCTCGCCTTCTCTCTGATCCTCTCACTCTCTATGTGTGTGTGCACGCGCAGAGCAGACCTGCCCACAAGGCAGCCTCTCGATAAGTGATGCGCATGATAGTATTGTTTGCAAGCAGCGGTCAATTTACGGACGCGCGTAATGGTCCTATGAAAATCAGTGAACACCGGACATTTTTGTGAATTTATTAAACCCGCCCGAACACCCCGGACACCCCGGACAGGACGTAAAAAGTGGACATGTCCGGGCAAAAGAGGACGCTTGGTCACCCTAATTTACGCGGCAATAATTTAGTCGGCAGCGTTTTGGAAAAAATCCCCTCTGGGGGCCTTTTTGAAAGATTGTGTTTCATGTCAGCTAAAATGCCTTCTAAGTGTAAATGCAAGGCCGAAATTCAACAACAGTTTTGCGTTTCACCTCTAAACCATTGTCGCGTAAATGGCCTCTTAGGCTGCTGTGTCCATCATTACTACAACATTAATCACAGAAATCCTTTCCAGCAGAGAAAAGCACAGATCTCTTTTCTTATTACTAAACTTTTTCACCCGGTGGCATGTTGACACAGAGACTTAAGAGTGCCGTAAATCAATCTGGTCCTGGGTGGATCAGTCTCAATCGACCCAATCAAGAAGCCAAGAAGTAGCATTCAAAATAACCTACACTGGCCCTTAAAATCTCATTTTACAGCATAGGTTGTGATCAGGCATATGTAGAAGTGAGACTTTTTCAAGATCACTTAGAAAATCCTCACAGCCCCTTGAAAAAGATGATATATCTTCATATATCTTAACATATTTAAAGTAAATTCTTTCAAGAGCCTTCAGGTTTTTCTGGCTCTAAGGCCTTGTCCACAAGTAGCCAGGTACTTCCAAAAACAAATATCCCCCCTAATAATTTTTTTTTTTGTAAAATACTTTCCTCCATGCCAAATCCATATTTGTCAGTGTTTTTCAGATGTGAAGCCTGTTCCATCCAATCACAATGAGCTCCTGTCTTATTGCTGTGAACCAAAACTCTGTTTCCCGGCATCTACATGAAACCATAAAACTGGAGTTTTCCACAATCTTCACTTCAGCTGGAGTTTTTAGAAAACACTGTCTATAAGTGACGTAAAACTACAGTTTCATGTGGATGACAGGCCTAAACATCTAAAAATATTTGTGGTTTCCCAGCTACGTGTGGCCAAGGTCTAAATCCCGTAGCTGCTGCTTCTGCTCCAAACACCCAGTAAATAAAATCTCCTGACGCTTCCTTTTAACTCGCCTGCTCGCTACTCGCAGTGCTCACATGTAAACAGAGGCTCCCCTGGTGTACGTGTTGTAAAGCGTCTTAATAATGCAGTGACTCATACAGAAGCTGAACCCACTCAGAAAACAACTGAAAGTATCGAAGTGAAACACATTTCAGAGCATCAGTGAATTTTATATCATCTATGTCTTTCCTTTAAATCACAAAGAAGATCAGATAAGTTTGTTAACTGAGTAATGCTTTAAAGTTGTCATCATGCGTTAAATTTTAAAACTAAGTTTAAATTTTCACAGAGAGAAAAAACAGCAACAGAAGTGTAGAACAGAGCTTTTTCAACCTTTGACTTGTGTCTCTCTGACTAACAACAACAAACTGTGAGTTGATGGTGATCCAGCCTCCTGGCGCTTCGCTGAGTGGGTTTTGAATAATTTCTGAGAACCTCATCAAGATGGCCGACTTGCTGATTAAGACTGACAGATTGAGCGTTTCTTCCCCTCCCCCACTGCCCGGTGAAGACGACAGATTCTCCATGCACGATCACAAGAATCACAGAATCTTGATGAGACACAATTTCTGAAGCAGCTCGTGTCCCCTCTGTGTGATGTCTCAATGCATGAGAGGAGAGATATGTTGTAAGTCCCACCAAGCTTTAAAGACAATAAAGCTGTTATGAGGAAAAACTAAAGGTCGACAAGGAAAAAAACTCAAATCAGCAGCTTGATTTTGCTCCTTTCCTCTATCCCAGTCTGTCTCTTTTTACTATACGCTGGACTGAGACATAAATAAAACATGAATACCTGCACCAGTCAGGGACCAAAGAAGGGGATGCTGAACGCTGCTTCCAAAAAAATGCTGCTTGTGCTTTTTAAGGAAAGTATTAAATCCATCACGCTTTACTTTTCTTGCTCTCCTGGGCCTTCGAGTGCTGAGCGAACGTTTTGGTCCAAGTTTTTCCTCTGACAGAGATAAATTTGGGGATCAATACTAGTATAAAAAAGAATAAATGCTTTATGTTTCCGTTACAGTCTTTTGGATCGTTTCTCAGCAGATTAAACTTGAGTGTTGGAAACTGAGTGTTGAATCTCTGAGTTACTGTATTACTGTAATCTTAGAGTTAAAAAAAAGGGTAGGAGAAGACTACAGAGGTCTTGAAATCTCCCCTTTTCCCACCTTGCTTCCAAGACTTAAATTTTTAATGCAACTGACACTCAGTACTCTTTAGTTCCAGTTATGGTTTATAAACATCTACTAGAGCAAGGGTCTTCAACCTGTGGCTCTGGAGCCTCATGGGGCTCTTTGACTCCTTTGCAGTGGCTCCTTTTAGCTTCAAATTTTTTTTTATTGAAATAATCATTTATATATAAATTATTATACATGGTTGGATTGTGGCAGGTAATTAGCAAAAATAATAATAATAATAATAATAATAATAATAATAATAAAGGTGATTTGAGCGATATTTTCAATATGTGTTATCAAATTCAAGTATTCTTCCAAAAAATTTGAAACTTTTACAAATTATTGAAATTACAAAATTGTTGGAAAGTTTTGGCTATCTTTTTAAAATTATTAATATATATATATATATATATATATATATATATATATATATATATATATATATATATATATATATATATATATATATATATATATATATATATATATATATATATATATATTTGTACATTTTTAAAATTTTAAAAGTTTTTTTTAAAGATGTGCAAGTTTTGCAAAACTTATGCAATTTTTTTTGCATTTTTTCTAAATTTCAATACTCTTTGAAATGCTTCTAAATTTATTAAACAAAAATATTATGTCAAAAATACAATTTCACAAATTCAATAAACTTTTTATTTAGATATTTATTCTCTAGATTTTAGCTATGTGTAGAATTTCATACACCCTATAGTCTTTATTGTGAAGATAAAGTAGATTTTGTGGCTCCTCAATGACTTTAATCCAGGTGAGCTGAGGAAAAACAACTGCAGACCCCTGTACTAGAGAAGTTTAGGTGCAACTTTTGTAGGGTTGTTTTTTCGAGAACCCCCTCTTTCAAACTTTGATATGTGAATAAAGAAAGATCCTGGCTGGCTTAAAACAGCACTTGTTTTTCTTGACCTCTGACAGTAAAGTAACAGATACAAACCAAACAGTTAAAGAGAGAGCCAACAACGTACGGTGTTAACATACAGTTAAGAAAAACAACATGAGGACTTGATTCTGGTTGGTGGTCAGTGTTTTCATAAATATGTCACAGTTATAGGTTTTATAAATCATGGGCTGGGGCTTTTTTCTAAATAGCCTAATACACTAGTAGTGTCTACTATTTTGACCAAAATTCAGTCTGTAGTAGTCAGTATGGGAAAACTTGCAAAATCTGCAGTATGCCAAAAATCCCCGGATGTCCCACTGATTCTAGACTCACCAGTCTACCTAGCAGACTGTTTCCCACAATGAACAGCACTAACGCTGTCTGTCTATGTGGGTGGCAGGTTTCTGTGAATTACCACCACCTACTGGACTGAGTTGGTGCTATAACTACAATACAACAACACTAACATTAGACGGTCCATGAGACAGAAGTGAAATGATGCAAAAGAAACATAAATAAATCTTGTTACTTCTAGAGGTTTTTACTTCTATAAATTAGTTAAAGCCCATATAAACCACTATTTCACTTTTTAAACCATACGTGGATTATATAGAGGTGGTTTTTCCATCAGCTGAAATAATAAAAATCCCTTCCAGATTTATTTTCAGTAAACAATATAACTTTTTTGATTAAAAATCAAAATTGATGATTCTGCTATAATTGATTAACAAAATAACTAAAATGCAAAGATCTACCCAAAGTTTGTGTTGTATATTTCTAACAAAAGCAAAATAAAATACATCACCTGTAACTCCATTTTTCACAACTGAAAACCAGAGTAGCATACTACAAAACAAACCCAACAGAACAGTCATACTACATACAACAAGTAGGCAGTATTTGTATTTGGTTTGCAGTTTGGAAAACAGCCCAGGTCTCATGTTTAGGCAGTCTAAAGCCCAAATGTGGTCAACACCGGGAAATGATGACTCCAATTAACTTAAAGTTAATCTAGAAACAGGCTCAGATGTGAGTACAGTTTGTTGTGTGTGTTTTAAATTTGTTCACTTGCTGTACAGTCCCAAGGGATTCAAGAAAGTCATCCAGAAAAAATGGACTGTTGACTATGGGAACTCATGGGGTCTTCTTGGATCCAGGAACCTACAGAGGACACTCAAAGAACTGTGCGTCTTGAACATTAGCTTCGCTTCTATCTCTGGGGGGTGTAGCTTGCTGAGTCTGCCTCTGAGACACATGGAATCCCTTAAAATAAGTCAGTGCCTCATCAGTAAGGTTGCCTTCTCTGGATTCAGGATGTCTTCTTCAGCATTAGCGTGTCTGCAGTCAGGGTTCCCACATCATGTCCCTGCTGCAAATGTGAATGACCTTTACTCTAGAGGATCTAAATACCTTATCTTTTAGAAACAAAGGGATTTGATGATAAATATGACAACATTAGAAAAGAATGAATTAAGAATATGCCAAAAAGTGTTCAAAGCACTACTCTTGAAAATGCTCCTAAAATGCTTTTGAGTAAGAAATTAGTTTTGTCCAATCACATATGTGCTCTTAAAGAGGGGGGCTATCGCTTTCCCATATTTGAATCATGAATATGAAGTGACAATGCTGGATGTTCATACTACACATATGCAGATTTTCATCCATATCTTTTCTCAGATTCTGCAGAAATCCTTGAATCTGTTTGCAAACTGATCAAAATGGTCTGTGATGAAGCCATCACATAAAAATCTTCTGACTAGTTCATGACATCTTGAAGGGGCAAGCCTCAAACACCAAGGTCTACCCATAGCTATGTCCCTAACAGGCCTCCAGAGAGGGCTGGCCAATCAGAGGGAAGGGGGTTTATTGAGCAGGGAGCCTTATAAGGGTTTTCTAAAACACCAGTGAGAGAAAATGGGATTTTCTTTTGATTTCTAAACCATGCAGAAGCTACCACAGGGGTGCCAGAGGGACAATATAAAGCATAATAAAAATTCCAGTGGCCCCTCTTTAACAAGTCAAATGAACTGCATATTTAAATGACATTTAAGCTGAGCTGAGTTTTTATTTGATGCTACTCTCTCCCCCCTCATGAATAATGACTGACCACAAATCAAAAACTACAGTACAGCATTGCAATCTGCAAGTCACAGTAATTTATTTACACTAAAACCCATCGATGTACAGTACAGTGTTGTGTAAATGTGGTATAAGCACTTTATGGTGTGATATATCTCTTTTTTTTTGACATATTGTTTCAAAGAAAATTGCATGAAACCAGAAAAAATTATGTAGCACCTTTGCAGTAATGCCGTGGGTCAAACAGCCAGAAGCTGTTTCAAACATGCGTGCTTCAAATATGTGTGCTTCCATATTTCGTGGGATCCCCCTCCCCACCCCGCTCAACTTAGTTGCAAATACTATTTATGTACAGCACAGAGCAGCAGTCTCTGCATAGAAACTAGTCAGTCTGGTTTCCGTCTAGGGCAAAGCGTACGACTCCTCCGCTCCTACGGGGCTCAGCTCTCTCCAGCAGTGGCTGTGGTTCTCCTCCAGAAGCACCCTGGGAATTACGATGACTGAGTCGGAGAGGCTCGTCCTGAGCATCTCTAGGAGGCAGCACATGGTTAGGGTAACCAGAGGAAGGAGACAAAGAGAGACAGACAATGAGGCATTTCTCTCAGGCGTATAACAGCAAGTCATTGGGCTGAGCTGAGCACCCTGTGACCACTCGTTTCAGGGGGGAACATAACTCAACAGTGCTCTGACATGAGCATAGGGCTCTTTAGTCTGATTGATTATCACAAATGTTACATCAAAATGCTTCAAGGTGATCCTGAACCAGGGACCTATGAATCATGAAATGTTAATCTCTGAAAACTTGATCGGACCGTAAAACTCTTTGTGTTGTAAAGGTACACAATTAAAGGGAAGCCTTTCCTAACATTACACCAGACAGCTTTGCATTCAGATCAGGCCTCTGGTTTAATCCATACTTTAATTGATTAGATTAATCACATTGCTGCTCGAAACTACAAGATGCCAATAGGACAAAACAGTCTCAGGGTGCTCTGTCACATTAAAGCTACAAGATGCAGAGGAAAAAAATCCAAAGCACATTAAACAAATTTTAAATAATGGAAAAAATTGTTGACATGCACTTACAATTTCCTTTGAAATGTCTCTTTCCAAAGCAGATCCGCTTCTCTCATTCCATTCATACTTACCTCTCATTTCATATCCAAGCTAACACTCAGATACTCTAGATAAGGTGCAGAGTCTAAACATCAGATTGCAGGTCCAACAGAAAACAGTGGCAGCATGCATCAGTGACAGAATTTGAATGGAAATAAAAAATGTGGAACATTAACCCAGTGAGCTAAGGTGCAGGGTGATAAATATTGTAATGTGTGATTTCTAGAGTTGTTCCGATATCCATATGTGTGCTGGAGTGCATAATTAAAGACAATACTAGACTAACTGCTTTTTGTTTATTTATTTAATGATAACAGACAAAGTAACGCTAACACAGATGTAACATAAGTCAGAGCTTCTGAAAAAGAGTCATGGTGACAGCAGGCCGGCAACTTCCAGGTTTCTTCAGGGGCATCCCAAGGTGTTCCAATGCCATCAGTTTTCTCCTGTTTACCCAGAGACTCAAACATTTATCTCTCTGGCTCCTCCAGGGAGATTCCAAGGTGTCCCCAGACCAGATGGCATGAGTAGTATCTTCAGTGAATTCTAGGTCTACCCCATGGTCTCCTCCCAGAGGGAAGAGTCAGAGGACATCCTGGTCAGATGTTACCTTAGCTGGATCTTTTTGATACAAAAGAAGGCTCTACTCCTAACTCCATATGGTTGTTTAAGCCTCCGAACCTAAATCTGAAGCTGGGCCCAGCCACTCTTGATGGTAACTCATTTTTTGTTGCCTTATTCAACCTCCTTCTTCTGTCAATACCAAAGCTAATAACCACTGTGGGTGTTTGAACATAAATCAACAGATATATCAACAGATAAATCAAAAATCTTTCTTTCGGGCTCAGCTCCCTGTTCCCCATGACTTTCCAGAAGCTCATACACTTGTCTACTGATGCTGCACCAGTCCACCCTTAATTTCATGATCCACTTTACTCTCACTTGTAAAAAGGCCAAATATATATAATTCATGTTCTCTGTGTTTACCTTGGAGTCTTCCTCTAAATGGAAAACCCAGAGAGTCTCTAAAGGGGCATACCCTGGACAAATCATAAGCATGTCTGAACAACAGGCCTCTCTTTATTCTAGGGATTTGCAAATCCCCAGCCATCCAATGGGAAAAGTCATTTTTAATGTTTTTATCAGCAGAATCATCAATCACTTTGTGAAAGCTGAAATTCAAACTGACCAGTCAATGCTTTACCACCTGAGTCAGCTTTACTAGTTTACCTGTAATTTATATAACCCAGTTCAACTTCGTCATGATCAAGACCTAGAGATACCGGAACTCCTTCACAAGTACTTATTTACTGGCTAAAGACAGCACTCCACTTTTTTGGGCAAAGTGCCCTGACCTTAGAAGTGGCCAAGGATTGACAAACTCTTCCTTGCCGATTAAGCTATCTTCTCAGTGATTGTGTGTCGATAGCCAGACCAAGAAAAAACAGAGACAGAGTTTGTGACAAGGGATAATCCTGATGGGTTAGGCCAACACACACTTGGTGTTTGCCTGTTATACCTCAGTACCTCTAATTACGGACCGGATGACTCATGGCAGTAGACCCAGTACTGAAGACTCACTAAGGCAATGTGTAGGCCTTTCCATGTTCAAAAAAGACTAGGGAAGCTGGATGAACCCCATGACATCTTACTGACCCTGGAAAGTTAAGGAAATGTTCTACTGTCTCTCAACCAGCATGAAATCCTTACAGAGATAGTCTTTTATTAAAACTTGACAAATGGCTTGGGCCCTGCGCTAATCTAAAGCAGCGATTGTGGCTAAGGCACCAGGCAAAGTGAATGGTTAATGACGTCTTTCTTCCTGGCAATGTTCCACGCTCCTCCATGGAGAAGTCTGATGTTCTCAGGATAGTAGGCAGGATGGTAGATATAGTCCCTCTGGTAGCATCTGGTCTCCTCCTGGTTGGGGTGTCTGGACCCTGAAGGGGCATCCTATTCAGGTGCCATTATCACCTCAACTTGCTACTGCTTGTGCAGCTATACTCCTTTTGGATGTCTCCTTGCCCTTGCCCAATCCTTGACTGCGGAATCAGTCATCTTTCAGAGTCATTTTAACTGCTTGTATCTGAAATCTCTACTTTTGGTCATCAGGGCTCAAAACTAAGAGGATGGAGACGTAGATCTATTTGTGAATTAAAGGCCTGCCCTACAGGTAGCCTCCTCTTCCCCTTTGTGGTCTGCTAGCATGCTTGTGCAACTGCTAATGCCAAACCAACCAACCAGTCACTTCTAGATTTACTGCATCCCTACAAGACAGCAAAGTACTTGTAACACCTTGACCTGAGGCAGCATGCACAGGCAGTAGTTCTCTGCACGTTTTTGGTTGTATTACAAAGGTGATGCAAGGTGAGGAGAACACTGGCATAGGATTGATATTTAATACTCCACTCAACCAATTCAGGGTATTGGGAAGGATCAACGGTATCGGAACATCTCTAGTGATTATGTGAGTGACCTGCCTCAAAGTGGGTGGAACAGTCCTCCCTAATCCCTGGGTGTATTGTCTGTAAACCATGCAGTGTTTTTTTTAACCGTGAAGGGTGGGCACATCACAGCCGAGGTTCAAGGATGGTGGGTGATGACTTGGACTAAACCTGAGGCCTCCTTAAGAGAAGGGCATCTTAAGGAACCGTACATGTGGGATGAGACAGCAGGCAGTCAGACAGCCCCAGCCAACCCCCCTACCCTAGTGTCCATATGGAAGAGAAAAACAGAGAGGCTATGACCTGAGGAGTAGACCAGAGATAATGTGGTGGTTCACCAGAAAAACAAAAACTGTGCCACTGTAATAAAAACAAAAGTAAACCACAACTCCATGAGCATGTATGAATGGGAATGAGCGGCATTTGTGGCTCTGTTTCTTTTCGTTGCCCTGGTGATCGGTTACCTGGGATTGGGAAGTGCACAGCCCCACAGGTGTTGCTTTAGAGTCTGCACCCAGCCAATATCTCGGATTGGCTGGCAGAGTTGTATGTAGTGGTACTGTTTTAGCACAACCCTTCAAATGAATCAGAATGTCACTCATTAGCACACGACAAATCGGACACAGCATCATCCAAATGTGACATCGTCTAAAACTCTAACCATGATACCAGTATGAGAAAGAACAATGTCATCTCAGCAAATGTACTACCACACATTGTGTTGGTGTTCATTTTTGCATATTGTCTGTTCATTAGCTAAAAGCCGAAGAAGCACAAGACATTTGATTCTGGAATAAGTGTCTGGACATCCCTTGACATGCATGTTGATCTATAAACTGGACAAGGTCTTGGAATATATTGGAGACAAGATGCAAACATAATATATTCATCAGGTCACACAACATGCGGGGTCCACAGGATGCCAGAGCTCATGCCAGAAGTTTGCGCAGTCTAAGATAAGCGTAGAAAGAGGTTGTGAGAGCGAAATTCTCTTCCATGTGGATCTATTTTAATGTTTGTCTCACAAAAAACAAAGACCAGGACAGGGAGGAGAAATGCTGACAGATACCTGCAACCTCTAGTTTCACCATACTTAGCCAAAAAATAAAAAGCAAGAGGACACTTTTTCTGCTTTTTGCATTTATTTGATCATTAAATATGAGCAAGCAGATAGAAACACAAGCACGTCACAGTCAGTACTTTTTTTTACCCAAAACATAACTTTCTTCACCAGACTTTCTATCCGTATTAGCCTATTAACCACAAAGATAGCACAAGGTGTGTGGTGTGCTAAGCACCATTTACATTTACCGCACCTACAAGACCCCTCCTCTGTTGTGTTACTTGACAAAGTTTCCCCCAACCAAAGGCTGCAAAATGCTAATGAGTCATTCATCCCTGATGGGGCTCCGCTCGGAGACACATGGTGGAGGTTGATGTGGAGATGGTTGCTGTCTCAGACACCAAAGAATAAAGATAAGATTTTCAGCATTCCGTTCAGAATGGGGGGAACAATGCTGAGAAGCTTAATGAAGACAGTCAAATGTAAGGAGCGCAGCGATGTGTTGACCCGTGACAAGACAGTACAGTGTGCTCTTCTGACGCAGAAACAAAGGCTGGAGAAAGTGGTGTCTCTCTACACTTACAAACTAAGACTTAAAGAAAGCAACTGGATGTAGCCCTGCTTTAACATATAGACAAATACAAGCTATATTTATATATATACACACAAGGGAGCTTATAATTGGTTTAAACACGTACATTACAACTTACTCTATTATCCCTTTTCTTTACCACATCAACCCAACATACTTTTCTCACTTTGAGCCGAGAGTTTGTGGAAAAACAAGTAGAACAACATGGATCAGAAACAGAGAGTGATAGAAGGTGAAGTCAGAAGCAGTAACGCTTTTCACTACGTAACTGTGCACATATTAAGGTGTGTAAATAAACCCGGTGGAGCATCAAATCATGTTGGTGAACTAAGCTAACCAGTTTGCTAAGTAATCACTGCCGAGACTTTACTCACATAGGGTATGGTTACCAATCAACGTTTTAATTCCTGTTATCAGCACTGATATCTGGGCTTTGGTATCATTTGGTACCAATTTTGATAGAAACTGAAACCAGTATAAATGTAACCTTCTCTATCCTTGAATGTGAGTGGATTTCCAAAACTAACAGGAATTACAGTTCAACTGTAAACTGTTCCAGTGGATAGACTGCATGTCGCCATTAGTGTTGTTGATGAAACAAGAGCAACATACCTCTAAACCCACATTCTCCTGCATGCTTTTCCAGCTCTGCAGAGCATGAACGAACCTGCCAGTGCTGATGACGTAGTGCGCCCATACAGGAGTTCCAAACTAAGAAGACCAGAGAACTGAGTTACATAGATCTGTCCTATGGCTCAAGCCTTCCTCATCTACTTTTTGACTCAGTATTTGACCAATGGCTGATACCAGGATTAGATTGCTGCATCCCATCTACCTGATGGTAGTTTGCTGATATCTGGAGTAGACTTGTGTTGGAAGATTACCTGTTTTCCAAGTTAGGAGCCTTCAGTTTGTGTCAGTTTTGGCAGCCTTGATGGACAAAGTGGTATTTTTTATCTCTTAGGTAGAGACAGAAACATCTTAACCTGTTGACTACAGGCTTGAAAGATAATCAGAGAAAAATGATCACTTCTGTCGTTGGAGAGACAGTGATTATAAACATTTTTTAGAGAAAATGCTATTGACAGGAGGCGGATTAGAAAAACGTGACAGTTATTTCTAGCAGACATGGTTTTATGAATATAAGAAATATGATAAAAAAGGATTGAAACTCTTTTTGTTGTAAATAAAGTTAATGATTAACTGAGAATTCCCTGTTTCTTTGGTTCCATGTCTCGTCCATAGCTTCCACTTTGAAGGTAATGTGCAGAGAGCCATTAGGCTGCCAGCTCAGCTGTCTGCTATCATCCTGTCACAGTTAAATCACATTGGTTACGGTCACCCTCGGCAGAGTGCATTAAAAAAGCCAAAAAGGGAGTGTGTGTGTGTTTGAGTCCAGGCTGAAATTGCATAACTGCTGCGAGGCTTTGCAGGGGGGCTTAGTGTTGTTAATTATCACCACGTTGGGGGTGATTATGGTAAATTATGGCTTTAGAGATTGTCGGCTCTGCACGGTCGTGTGCTCGTCAGACAGGAAACAACCTAAACAGCTCCAAACAACAACGTCCCCGGCTCCACTGAACTCAGCCCTCTCTGGTTCTGAGTAATGCTGTTACTCTAATGATATAATATCAGCAGTGTCGTCTCGTTCAGTGGGGATACTCATCTGCTTTGCAAATGACTGGTGTTTATGCATAATCAGTTAAGTGTGACCCAGCTGGGCTGTTGGCAACAAATTTGGCGTTACAAAATAGCTCTGAGTGAATGAAAATACCACTGTATGAATGGGTTTCACATGAATGGATGGCAGAGCAGGGAGATTTTTCTTCAGATGATTAGACAACAGTTTGTTGAAGCCTACAACAGAGTTTAAAAGTGAGACACTGGATAAGAAAATCACATTTACACAAAGCAGAATGACATCGCTCCACACAGCGCTGTGAGCTCTTCCATGAACAGAGAACAGGAGCAGAGATGAAAGCAGATAAAAAACACAAGCCATGGACGAACCAAGCAGGACCTTTATCAAAGATTTTCAGTGAATTTATCGAGTGCAGGAACCAAATCCAAAGAGCCAATTTGGTTTACTTTCTCCAGAAAGAAAAAAAGAAGACAAAGAAGAAGAAGAAGAGGGGAAAAATCCTTGATAAAGTCAACAAAGCAATCTGCTCAGCTGATCAAAGCCAGGATTGCTTTTCAGCTTGTGGGTCCATGCAACCAGAGCCATCCATTGGCTAACAAGGCAGTAGCCATGGGAACCCGGAGATGGAGGCGAGCAGGGCAGAGCAGAGCAGAGTGGGGGGGTGGTGGGCGGCATCAAATGGCTGAGGAAGAGGATGCTCCCGCCCACTCGTCACTACAGAGATATGGTGTTGCATGAGGTGGGAGGAGCATGGCTTTTTCTAAACCCCAACATTGAATATTGTTAATAAAGTACAAACACAGCAGAGAGGTAGTGAGAGGACAGGGAGAGTGAGCGAAGGACTACAGAGAGACTAAACAAAGAGAGAAATAGAGAAAGACTGGAGGATAAGAGAGGGACAGATGAGTAAAGATGAGATCCTGAAATGATTTTGCAGCCTCTGTGTTTGTTTTCCCCCAAAAATAAGAAAGAAAAGGAGAAGTAGTGCTAAATGGTTTTACTCTTTTGCCTCAGCCAGTTTGTTGTTCATCTCTTTACTTTTCTCCTTGTCCCCCACCGCCGGCCGGTTCTCGGACAGGTTCTCGGAGGTCGCCTTCTTGGAGCCCCTCAGCGCAGCGCTCTGCTTATCTTTGGCTTTCTTCACTGGTTTGCTCTGGCCTGCCGCTGTGGCTCCAGACTTTTTGGGTTTAGAGCGTGGGACACTATACCTGTCAACCTAAGGATGGCGGACAGTGGAAATGAGATTCCTGAGCTTTAAACACCTCAGACACGTGTGTAATGAGATGAGCATGTGTAAGAGGAAGTTAATCCCTTCATTCAGCTCCGTAAGGGTGTGGGTCTCACCTGTTTGATGGGGTCTATGTAAGGCTCGCTGTACAGGCTGCGTATCCTCCTCCTCTCCTGAGCCCTGTTGTCAGCAGACTGCAGCGGCGCCTGTCCCTTGAAGGTGGCGCTGTAGCTGGTCTCTAGACTGGTCTTCCCGTCTGGGGGCAGGTACTGGGACTTGGCCCGGATCATCTTTGCTGGCTTCACATCTCTGTAGGCTTTGTACTCAGTTCTGTTTGGAGGACAGAAAGTTAAACCTCATGAGAAAGTGAAACAAGATACGGAAACCATGTTCAAAAATACCTGTAGTTATTCATAAAATAGAAAGATTAAAAAAAAGTCTGTTTGGGTATTAAACAGTCCTGATAGACTTCCCTTAAAGATACTTGAACTAGATGATCATTAATTTCAAAGTGTGTCTTTAATGGAGCTGGACTAATAATGTTGTGGATTTAGAGCAGGGGTGGCCAACCTGCAGCTCACAAGCTGGGCTTAAATCCATCCTTGCTTGCATGTGGCTCTTTTTTGGCTGTCGGTGTGCGGCTCTTCGATCCATTCATAAAAAAAATGTATATAAATACTGTTAGGAGTAGTGGTGTGCTGATCAATCTTAAATATTGATACAATATTGATGCCAACATTGGGATCAGTATTGATCAATACTTGGGTAATGAGATTGATACTTAAGTTTCAGTTTCTCTTCTCTACATGTGCTACTCTCAGCTCATGTGCTCATACCTAAGTATCTAGATAGATAGATAGATAGATAGATAGATAGATAGATAGATAGATAGATAGATAGATAGATAGATAGATAGATAGATAGATGGACTGAAAGATGGACAGAACTTTGTCTCTCTGAAGTAAAAACAGAAATTTGTTTCAGACACAGCTCCAGGTATGAAATTAACCACACTAATAAACACAGTAGTCTTGCTTTGAAATTGGAAATGTATTGTACGGCACAAACTCAAAACATAATATACTGTTTAATTCACAGAGCCTCTCAATACTAGTGTCCGCTCACAACAACCATGTGTCGCCGTATCAGTCCTCCTCACTGACACTTACTGTGTTTCAGACGTTTGTCTACAGCACTTCCTTTTCCTCTGTGACTGCTAAGTCTTTTTTAACAGTCTGTCCTTTCTTATTTTTTTCTTTTACTGAAGGATATTTTATTATAAACAGAATGATAAAACAGGTGAAAGAAATTGTGTCACAGCTCATAAGCAGCAAAGTTTATCCAGTTGTCCCGCCTCTTTTTGATTTTGATTGGGCAACAATGAAGAAGTGACTGTCGAGCACAGCGGTGGTTTTAAACACAGAAACAATCACCACCTGAGGTCCCAGCTAGGGCTGAATGATTTTGGAAAATTGTCTGACAGCAATTTTTTTTGGACCAATATTGAGATTGCGATTTAGTATGCAATTTTATTCATTAATCAATTTATTTATTTATTTAATTTAATTTAATTTAATTTAATTTATTTTATTTTATTTTATTTTTTTTTTTTGGGGGGGGGGGGGTATCTTTTGCATTATTTACTAAAAATATTAGTAAAATCATTCTATATCATTCTATAGTATGAAGGCTAGGCCCGTATGTTCTGATGAAATGAAATAGACGGAAGGTTTGTGTAAATGAAACTTTTTTTAAAATTCTATTTTTATAAATTGCAGACTCTGCGATTTGAAAATTGCACTCTGTTACATTACGATGTCGGTTTAAGTTCGATTAATTGTTCAGCCCTAGTCGCAGCAAATAAAAAGAGCTGACTTTGAGGCTGATGTGGTGCTCAGGATGATATTGCTCTGAACACAGAATTAGTTTTGTACAGAAAATTACACTTTTAGTGCACAAAACCACATCACAGGCCCTGATAGGGCACGCTTAAGAGGTAATGCTTCTGTAAAACTTCAGTCAATGGAAATGCCACAGAGGTGTAATGAAGGAGTGAACTTGAGCTGAGTGGCAGCAGAGGTGCTGTTGGAGATAAAATAGTGTTACTGTAACTGACGGAGGTGGCAGGAAGGAGCAGCGCTGTGTGTGTGTTTGTGTGGTTTGTTTACTCACTGTGTCTGTTCAGCCTTAATGTCTCAGTTATTATTAAACTCTTTTTACTGCTGCTGTGTGGTTCAGAGAAAAAAATCTCCTTTTCAAAGCTGTGAATTGAAGTGGTGCATTGGCGTTGAAGAGCAGAGCATGTCAGGGGCGGTGCAGGTGGGAGGAGGTCTGCAGCAGTCTGTTGGTTCTCTGAAGTCCCTACACAGCACTTCTGAAAAAGGTCAGCAGTACAGCTGTGCCTGCAGCCTGTGCTCAGACTGCTCCCACTCTGCATGGCTAAACCACAGGGGATAACCACAGTGGGTATTACACTCATTTGTCTTCATATATCACGCTGCATCACTGTCTCTGTCGTCTTCATACCGTTTTGTCTCCGCAGCACACAGTGCTCCCTCAACTTCACTTGTTAGATCATTCTAATCACTCCACAGCGTGTTTTCAGATACAGAAACAATGCCTACAGTAGTGTTTCCACCGCAGAAAGGCCAAAACAAAGAACCGCTGAAATAAATGATCACTAATGAATTATTTGATCTGTCATGTGATACTAGTTATCGTTAACATATGACCAGGAATATGGTATCTAACTGCTTTTTTTTAAACCATAATTATACGACTAGGGGGCTCGATATAACACCAGACACAAAGCATCTTAGTGTGCAGCTCAAATGTCAGTGAACTTAAGCACCCAGAGGTTTTTGGGTGGTATAAACATGACGCCCACTCTCCTTAGGACATGAAAGCAACCAAACATTGACCCAATAACAGGAGCCTGGTTCTCCCTGGATCTTATTTGACACTGTCAGCATGTCCTGAGTTTAAATGATCAATGCAGCTGCACTGCTGTGTCTTGTGTGTAAATGCACACTAGACTGATACTTTTGAAAGTCTCCATTAGGGGGCAATGTGAGGAAAATGTGTGAAGATTTTTTAATGTCAGGATCAGGATCCGGATTTTATCAGGATAGTTTTTCAAGATGTTTCAAAGACTATTCTGACTTGAAAACAACATTTTAAGCACCAAATATTTCTTACCTTGCATTCTGAAATGTTTTTTTATGCACCATTTAATCACTTTCATCTTTTGTCCTCTATTGTGTTTTTTTTTTTGATCCCTGGATATTCATCGATAATAAATCCATTCTTTTAAAGACATTAGCTGTAGGGTTGTTGAGTTTCATCAGAATCTACAGAGCTCTAGCTTTATACATAAAGCCTGTGCACAGTCTAAATGTAGTTTAGTGAGGTGTTATTAGCTGGACTTTGTTTTTGTTTGTGCACTTGATGGAAAATGTAAATGTACACATAATTTAGAACATGATTCAGTGACATAATTAAAACATTATAAAATGAAAGCTAGGGGCTTAATGCAAATGGACCTTAGGCCATGATAGGTCTGACTTTGGATGTGGCCTAAATAGAAAAACACGGTCAGACCTAAATTTTGCTCAGTGTGCTTGAGTGTTTCAATTTGGCCCAAAGCATGTTTGTGATTTTATTAAACCACGAAATCAAGAAAGCTCAAAACTCAACATGGGCAAATGGGAACCACATTTTTTTTTTTGCTTTATAGGGGACTAAAAGGTTTATAAATGTCACTTGAAATGCTATTATTGTTTTCAGTTTTAGTAAAGTTCTTTATTTATTCAAAGTGGCCAACATTATGTCTTCAAAAAGCCTGTTTGTCCAACCTTGAAAAGACCAAAATATGATTTTTAAAATCAAAATACACAAAAAAAGCAGAAAAAAAAACTAAACTGGAATATGTAAGCCAAGAGTATTTGGTATGTCTACCTTGTTAGAGGCTAATGTTTTAATAAATGACAATTAGAGCTGTGTCGTTGTTAGATCATGAACTTACCCCTGGGATTGATAAAGTGATCCTGACTGTGACTGAAGCAGAAACTTAATTCAACAAAAATATACAAAAAATATGGAAAACGAATAACTCTAAGTGACACTTTTCTTTATAAGCCAGACTTTGGCTTTTTTATTTTACACTTAAAGGCTACAGGGTAATATCAAAGAAAACACAGTTACTCCAAAAAGCTAAAGAATAAAACCAGACGCACAGAAAAGAGAGCGCATCAGTTCACGCTTTGATTTGCACATGACTGTGTTAACCATCAGTCCTCTCATGCAGTAACATGTCGTGTTATTGTCGCTCATTACAAAGAAAAACAGGCAGCTCTTTGGCTCAGGCCTGTAAGATGACACCCATTGGGTGTCCCCTGTGGCTCAGCACAGTCACAAACAAGTCAACTCCTCAACGCAGCATCATTCAGTGCCATCACTGAGAGAGACTCACAAACACAGCCCGGCTCAGAGAAACTTTGTGTTCTGAGTGCAAGTGAAGAAAAGCTCTATATTAGGAAACACTCAGAGGAGCAGACCAGGCTGAGAGGGGGGTGGGGGGCTGTACAATCATCTGTAGCTCAGTCTCATCGAAGACGTCAAATCGATAACTGGCAGCTTTAAAACACAGCACAAAGTGTGTGAGTGTGTGTGATGGTGTCAAATGTAATGCATGAGGCAGGGACGGCACATTGATTTAACATGTTTTAATGCACTCAGCTGAGAGCTCGCTTTATGGACCGGAGCTGAGTCCTCTGATTTTTCATCAGCGTGATGTCTGTGCTCTGCCCTCAAACGTTCCCAGAGTGGGCTGTCATGAGAGGGCATGTGGGAGAGAAACCCAATACACAACTACAAACCAGGATAAATGGAGTCATGAGTCTTGCAATTTGTCTTTTCTGTCTCTACTTTTTACTAATTAAACTGGACGATCAGACCTCAGTCAGACCAGCATGATGAAGAGTCTGAACCCTTTAACTCACCCTATAATCCTGTAAGGCTGTCATTTCTCTGAAGCTCAGGATGGCTTTGATGTCTTCAAATTTGAACATTCATGTGCTCACACTTAAAAGCCCAGACTCACTTTCATCCTCTATTCCCAAAAATGAGGTCAAAATGTCTCTGAATGAACAGCCTTTTTTCCCCTAGATTAGACATGTTTCTGAGACTCTATATCTGTAAGTGTGAAAATATGTAAACCTGTGTTTATTTTTTATAAACGAGGTATCCTCTATCATAAATTCACAGATGCAACAGTTCTCATGGCATCTCTCTTCTCCCCATATTTCCTGCCTTTCATATGCTGTCCAATCAAATAAAGGAAAAAAATCTGATAACATTAGCAATGCTGGCCTTTTTTTTCTGTTTCTTGTCATTTTTTGTCTCTTCTTGTGATCTTTGTATTTAGAGTGGATGGTTGCTTTGTAAAGCTCATTTGTTGGTCATAGACACCAAACTTGTTGTGTCTTCAGTGATATTTTTGCTACTTTTGCTCCTGTGTTTGTCTGGAGATCCTACATGTAACCATGGCTACATTGTTTACATGTGAAATCAGCTGTTAACAGCCTGTGGCACGTCAGTGCTAACTGGTGCCAGGCCTGATGCCTTCCCACAAGGTAAGGAGAAGGAGGTGAGGACGACGTGCTGGTTCTCAGGTGTGAGCTAAGAAGTGACGACATGGACCTGTCCTTCCATCTATCGTTATTAGGAACGTAAGATCTATCTCTAATAAGATGGACGAGCTAGCTGTGCTAACCTAGCAACAGAGGGAAAACCAGAGGGCAGAGTAGCATAATGCTATTCACAGACATGTCTAACGGAGCTAACATCAGACACCAACACCACATTAGAAGAACTCCACTTACTGTGAGCAGACAGTGTCCAGAGACTGAACAGACTGCTGAAGAAGCTCAGTCCTGGACCCTGTGGAGGTGGAGGCTGGCTAACTGGACAATGATGGGCAAGCATCGGTTTTGTTACGGACCTTTATGCATTTTCTGTAAACTTTCAGGCTTTTGTTTTCTTGATTGCTGCTGTGACTTCACCTGAATATCCCTTCGGGGATAAATAACACATTTTCTATTTGATTCTATTCCTAAACTTAGCTAACTAGCATGCTAATGATTATTTTGTTGTGGATTAAGATCATCGGCAAGGGGGAACAATGTCAATGTAAAGACACATGTAGAGATAAGATGTAAATCAGACTGAAGTGTATTTGAAGAAAAGGCCTCATTCTTACAAGATCCTTGTCTTTGGGCAACCTGTTAGCATGAATTAATTCACATTTGGTGTGAGAACATCCTGATAGCTGTGTTTTATATGGGCCAAGGCAGACAGGAAAGAAGTTTTCTTCATTTATGTGAGTAATTGAGTCAGTAGGGTATCAATAAAGAACCCTGACATTTACACGTTGTTGTTGACGTCTCGTCCTCATTATTTTGCGGTTAGCAAACATTAATCTGAACTTTACTGAGCTGTTGGGCGCTAACATTTTCACTTTTCTTTTATTAATGAAAACATAAATGTCATCTCATGATTGATATCAGGAAAAGTGACATGAAGTATGAATACAGAACTCCCTCCAGCGGTGTGAAAACAGAGGTGGAAACACTCAGAGACCTCTTATGTAATGAGTCTGAAGTCCACTCTGAACGCTCGACTGGGCCAAGAAGACACAATGCAAAGACAAGTTACACAACGAGGTCCAAGGCTGAGGGTATAAAGCCTCATAAGGCAGCACAGGGTGTATGTTTGTGTGTGTGTGTGTGTGTGTGTGTGTGTGTGTGTGTGTGTGTGTGTGTGTGTGTGTGTGTGTAAAGCAGAGAAAGGGACAGATTGTGAGTGCAGTCAGGGTTCACAGTGTGAAACACCGGTCTGTACAGTAACATTGCAGCTATTCATGAACACAGGAGTGTTTAACAATAAGGCCTGTGTCTGTGAGCCCCGTGTGTTCATGGTACGTGTTTTAAAACCAGTGTTCCCTGGGTCAGCAGGCGTCACGTCACAGAGCTGCATCACGTTATTAAAGCTTCATATGATTAGTGTGAAAACTCAACAGAGTACCGTTCACATCAGGCTGTTCCCTAAAGCTCAGTCATCATGAGCTCAGAACCACAGAGGAACTGAACAGTCACACCAAACCTTCTCAGTCTGCTGACTTCAAATGTGACAGAGAGCAAACAAACATGGCCGACCCCGAGGTCCAGTGAGGATCGTTTGTTGACTTTGGAGAAATACTTCCTGTGCTCATATTATTGGGTGCATGGGAGAGGAATAAATCCAATAAAAACTTTAAACAAACTGCTGTATCCGGTCCACCTCAGAAAAATACTGACACTAGTGCATTTTGATACTGGACATTTATAAGGCAATTGGTTCTTAGAGATTCAGATTTTGAGGATGCACCAATACAGATACTGATACATGGGCTTTGTTTTGGTAACTTCAGGGTTTTCTTACTCTGTAAACCAAAATTAAATAAAAGATATATTAAAAATGACTGTTTTAATATTTTATGGGATTATAAATGTGTAAATATGTGATGAGTAAATCTGCAATACAAACAGGAATCACAAATTATCTGTGACCACAGAAGAGCATCAAACCAAGTTGAATAGATCAGTTCTATGGATCGTTTATCACAGATAGCTGATCTAACTTTCTGAGTCTGTATCGGACTGATACCAGGGAAACTGTTCACAATCAGAGAATGTATTAGCACTACTAATGTTAGAAGAACCAAGTCAATTAAAAGTGTCCTGTTAACATATCGTTGCAAGGTTATATATATAGCGCTACCCAAGTAGCTGCCTGTTGCAGCAGCTCTCTCGTCTTTGTCCGTTTCTTGTAATTTCTTCGTCTCTTTTTCGTAATCTTTGTATTTGGAGTGGATCATCACTTTGTATGGTTCATTGTTGGTCATGGACACCAAACTTTTTGTGGCTTCGGTGGTATTTTTTACTACTTTTCTGCTGTGTTTGTCTGGAGATCCTACATGTAACCATGGCTGCATTGTTTACATGCGAAATTAGCTGTTAGCAGCCTGTAGCATGTCAATGCTAACTAGTGTAGGGCTTGATGATTTCCCTCGAGCTGAGGAGGAGGAGGTGAGGACGACGTGCTGGTTCTCGGGTGTGAGCTGGGGGGTGACGACGTGGACCTGTCCTTCCATCCATCGTTGTTGGGAACGTGGGATCTCGCTCCGGGGGATGAATGAGCTAGCTGTGCTAACCCAGCGGCATCGTGCTGTTCACGGACGTGGCTGACGGAGCTGACATCGGACGCCGCGACACATCGGAGGAGCTTCGCCTGCTGTGAGCAGACAGGATCCAGGAGACAGAGACTGAACAGACTGCTGTGGAGGCTCAGTCCTGGACCCTGTGGAGGTGGAGACTGGCTGGGCTGGAGAGTGGTGGACGAGTGGTGGACGGGATGTTGTCATCTAATTTTCTTATGGACATTTTTGCACTTTCTATACTCTTTCTACTTTTGTTTTCTTAAATGCTGCGGTGACTCCTGAATTTCTCCTCGGGGATAAATAAAGTAATTTCTATTCTATTCTGTTCTATTCAGCTCACACCTCTACAATGTTGTATTTCTTAAAGTTATAGGGGTGCACATATTTAGCCTTTGGATCTGAAGCCTAATCAAAAGAATTTTAATATGTTACTTCTTTAAACTGATAAAAATAACCAATAAAAGTTGCCTTGAAGCTGTTTATTAATGAGCCAGCATATCCTAACAGTAGGTGATATTATGCATGTTGCCTTAATAGAAAGAACAATCACAGCCGCAACAGCATCCCTAAATAATACATATGGCACCAACTGTGTTTATGTTTTTCAGTGTTTCAAAGGATAACTCAGTAAGAAATACAAAACAGGTACTGGAAGTATTCCCAAAGGGGGAAAAACATTGTCAGGACTCAATGCAAAGAATCGCTGAAGTCAACTTAAAGTCATTGTCAAAACAAAGATGTGTTGAAGAAAAATGAAGCAGCAGTGGCCCCAGGTTGCACCAATAAAAAAGTGAGTGTTGTTACGCTGCCTGAACACATGAGAACTGCAGAAAGTTCATCAGAGACAACCTAAGCCAAAGCCATGAAGGACAAAACCAAAGGACGCATAAAGACGCAACGAAATACAAAAATAAAATTCAATAAATTTTGAACTAACATAATAAAAGCAGAAACAAACTTCAGCAACAATCAAATTAAACAAAGTAACTGAAAAAAGTTTGTGTTGATGGCAAAGAATATTCTACAGGCAACGTTATGGTCAGAATTTTGCGTCTGCATTAGGAATGACCCCCAGCCCCTTCTCTTATTATTACCATTTCTCTGCTTTAATATTTAAGAAGACATTTCCTTCTATGACTCACTGAGGTCTGGGCAGGACTTAGACTTCTCGCTGTGTGACTAAATCTGGTTTGGAGGCCTGACCCTGCTGACCCGCTGTGGTGGAGGGGATGTGTGCAGAAAGGCCTCATCTCTATCACTGAGCACTGGCAGTGACGGGGTGGACGCACGCCAGGGTACAGCACTGCTGAGCTTCATGCAGCCCTGCTCTAACACGGCACAATCTGGACCTCTGAACCCAGAGACGAGTCATAAGAGAAATGAAATAAAATTTAAATTTGTCTGCACAGTGGGGTCAGACAGGGCACAAGTTGTCCAGACATGTAATCAGAGTTATAAGAATGATGACAAGTTGTTGGCAGGCTGAACAAAACCACCACAGAGTAAAAGAAAAAAGTCAAATTAGATCTGCTTCAGACGGAGATTTCCTCTGAGCAAAATAAAACAAACGCTCATAAAAACCACAAATCAATGTTAGGAATCAGGCTTTTTACTGCAGGTTCACCTCCTCCAACAGACGCATGGATCGCTGAAGGCTGCAGAACACATACACAACACACAGTTTAATAGAGAAGGCTATAAAACATATTATAAATGCATGAACAAGAACCCAACCCACATACTTCCCTCTGTGCATCACAGCATCAGCACACAAGCGACAAATCTGCAACAAATCCTCAGTGGGAACACATTCTCACTTCCTCCATGTGTTTCTCCTGTGTTGTTGATAATTTTTCTTCTCGTGACAAAGACTGAAACCAGCTTCTGTAACATCTTCTGCTTTCTGCAGCCGTTAGCTTTAACAGCTCAGTTTCCAAGCTTCAGATTTTCTAACTCTGGTGAGAAGAGCAGATTTAGACGATCACCGGAGATCACTGGTCATCAGGTGGTGATGCAACTGAGAAGGCTGTGAACTGAGAGTCTGTCCTGCACACTTTCACTGCAGGGACAGTTAGGGATCATTTAAGTCAACACAGCTCTTTGCGTTGTGAATAAACGTGTGTGCTCACTGCACTTTTAGCTGAAGCCAAAGAAAATACACCAAGCTGCAATGGCCAAAAAAGTATGTTGAGTTTGGGTAAGGATCATTCCTTGATATAACATTTGTATTTGGGTGAAACTCTGTGTCCCTGACCTGAGTAGATCAGCAAGGACAGCACAGCAGCATTGCATTGTGGGAGTGCCAAAGCTTAATAGTCCAAATTAAGTGAGGAACCTGGGGGGTATTCCACGAAGCTGGCTTAGCTCAAAGCCTGGCTTATTTGGGTTAGCCTCACTAACTTTAGCGAGAGTTGGGTTCCACAAACGAGGCTTAGGGCTAGCGTGGCTTGGTAACCATGGTAAATTAGCCAGTGCGACAAGCCTGGTCCCGGTCAGGCTAACAGTCGGGCTTACCTTAGCTGCGTCTCAGAGAAGGTCTGACAAGCTTCTAAAAGACGCCTTGTGAACTGCAGGTGTCACATTAAATTAATCTATACCTGTAATATTTGATGTTTTTGTTCAGAAACATAAACTGAGACCTTTTGGTAACTTTTCTGACACCTGCTTAAAACCCAAAAAGTCAGAAGGATCGTGAGGCCCCGCTTTCACGGTCCGTATTCATACTGAAAATCAAGATCAAGCGAGCTTTTGTCCTTCAGCTCCACGGGAGGTTTCCGTCCTCCCTGAGCTCGCTTTAGGACACCTGCGTTATCCTTTGACAGGTGAACCGCCCCAGTTATACTAGACTGGAATAACCATGAATCAAGACATGTGAGATACTAGACTGTCTTTCCGTACGCAGGAAAGTTAGTGGCTGAGAGGTTAAAGAGTAGGGCACAGACGCGCGGTGATCTATGTTTTACTTGCAGCGTGGGTTCGATCCCACCAGTGGTAATTATTTAAAATTATCTGATTTTCTTTCTTCTGTCACCCTCAAAGTACAGTCAACATATAACAGAATAAAAGCACAAATTGTCTTATGATATAAAAGGTGACAACAGCCACAATTTTCCATAGAAATACCTTCCTTTACCGGAGGTCCGTTCTGATCATGATGATAATGTAAAGGTGATTCCACACGGTGAGATAACTTTGTGTCTTCCTCCTTATTTAAATATAGGGCACTGTATCACTGACACATCTCATCTGACAGCTGAATCATCTCTAATTAAAAAAATGACATCTCATCTACATGTCTTTTTCTGCTGTTTTAGTCAGTATTTGATGAAACATCACCCCATGAAGTATACAGGCCTGTATTTATGAACAGCTTTAAATTAATCAAGATCAATCTCCTCTGGGCCACAGCAGTGTGAGGAGCTTTAGGGTGAGAAGAAAAAAAGGTCATCAAACTCAGCAGAAACAGTCAGTGTTGATTTGACACATTAGCATGATATTCTTGAACCAGCAGCGTCTCTGGCTTTATTAATTGCCACCGTGTCACCCTTTTATGTGATTTTCACTTTGTAGTCATCATACGACTCCATGAGGAGATTTTTCTCCGCTGAGGGAAGCGTCTCCGCTCTCAGTTTTGACATGATTTGGTCATTTCGACGATCGACACATCGGGGCTTTTTATCTACCGCGGACGCGCGCTTAGCCACAGCTTGGATCAGCCTGGCTTGAATAAGCGTCTCTGAAAATCAGCTGAGCCTCGTTAGTGGAACGAGTTGCAGCTAAGATTGAAGTGGCAGCTTATTCAAGCCACGCTTACCGGCGATAGCCCAGCCTTCTTTAGCCAGCTTCGTGGAATACCCCCCTGGATAGTACAAATAGTTTTGTGTCAACGTCAGATGAAACAACACCAATGATGGCTTTCAGAAAAAAAAAACAAAAAAAAACATTGTACCACTTTAACTAATGATCATTTTTATTGAAACTTTTTTTTAATTTTATCTTTAAAAAAATAAAATAAAACCTTCGTCTGAAATACACCAGATGCGTCTCAGGTTCAGCCCTGCTCTGTCATAGCACTGGATTCGATAGGTTTCTATTGAAGTCAATGTGTCAACTTGCACTGGATCCACTCTGTTGAGGTTTGGCTGTGGTAGGTCGTGGCATGTAGCAACAATCAGATCGATCTGTGCATAGAAACTACCTAAAAACAACCAGTTACTTTCAAAATAAAACAAAGCGTGTCCAAACCAGATGGTATTTTACTTGACTACACCAACAAACTGACATAATGAGCGAAGCCAGACCAGAGGTCAATAGGCTGAAGGTTTTACAGCCCCAACATGAATGAGAACTCTGCAAAGTTAGGGCCAGCATATCACAAATCGAGCCATGTGAGAGCGATGCATGTGGTCGAAAGTTCGCTGAGGAACAGTCAGTGACAGACTCTGTTACTTTAAGAGGTAAGTTTGATGATCGATGTGCACAGCAAGCAAAGGTCCTCTCCCCCTTTGTCAAAGTCTAATGTTGGCAGGTAGTTACCAGCCAATACCAGCCGACAGTGTTACGCCCTGCAACATGATCTGCAAACAGTGCTGAGAGTCACACTCTCTGTAATCCAGACTTTGGTGACAGTTTGCTTAATATTTGTTGCATTTTATGTCCTGTAAAAGAAGTTTTATTATGGTACACGCTGGGTCATAGTACAGTACAGAGTTTACAGAACTCAGTCTATAATTGATAAAGATGAATAATTAAGATAACCCCGCCACTTCATAAAACCCTGGCATTGTAGAGTGGTTTTAAAATCTAAAATCTAAACCCTGACAAGAAATATGACGAGGTTACATCCTAGCTTAATGGGGAAGGGAAGCAACATAAACCAAATTAAATAAATACAAAAAAAGGTTAATACTGTGCTTCTGTGTTTGCTGGTGTGCATCAATAGGGCTCCCCTGTTGAACGCACCAGGAAATGGTGGGGATGCACCACCTGGCTCAGTCAATACCAAACACACTCACATCAACACTCCATAAAGACAGGATTTGCCGAAGACAGGAGGAGCGCAGAAGATGAAAAAAAAAAGTTTCTCCTCTGAAGTCTAAAAACGGCTGTGGAGTGAAAATGAACCTCATCTTTGCGTCTGTGTTGCAGCACTCGTTGAGATTCTGTGAGCCATAAATAACATCTGTGCACAAACACTGCTGAGACAAACTCCTGTGCAGCTCTCTTGGATCCTGGGGTAAACGGCTGGCCTGCTTCTCTCCTTCGCAGAGAATCAATCTGCCCACGCTCAAAGCTGCAGCTCCACTTCCTCACAAGCTTCCTGGAGTGTCAGGGTCTGGCTGCCGGTCAATACTCCCTCCCTCCTCTGGGATCTGCTGGCCTCATCTCTATCTGACAGCCTCTCTGCAGCCTCTCAATGGAAACAGCTACCTTGCGAGAGCATGTTGCTGTATTACAGGAAGAATGATTGGGTCATATTCAGCTTTTAGTACAGTCAACAGTAAGCAACATATTCCTCCTCTGAAGACAGAAATAGAGATTGCTGTCACAGCATCTGCAAGTAACAGTTTCAAATTGGCAAAGTAAGGCTAACATTAGCAGAGCTAGCACCAGCAGCCTTTTGTCCTCTGAGCACCTGAGCGTCCACATGCCTGTGCTGGTTATACAATGCTACAGAAAGGTGTCCATGTGCCAGTTTAACCAGATACATGCTGGGCTACAAGACACCATCTGTCATCTATGGCTGTTTACATTTGTGAAGTAGAGCATTACCATAGCTGATATTACTGGAGTTACAGTTGTGTCCCGGGTCTGGCTTGTGCAGAAGTTCTTGTACTATGATGGGAGATCAGGGCCATCATAAAGAAGTACAAATCAAACCTTGTAAACTCAGTAGTTTAGTGTCCAAAAGGTGATCAGACTATCTGAGTTTTCCTCACAGCCTGGTGCTCTGAGAGGTGTTGGTAACGTGTTACTTCAGTGAGTCCGGGTTATGTCCTACCAGAGCTCATCTACCAACTCCAACCTCACCAAGCAGAACTAATGTAACCTGGCTCTACATTTTACTGATAGACTCTCAAGATTGAACAGACCACTGCAACACACTGTGTTTTCCAGACTATAACTCACACTTTATTCATAGTTTGATGGTCCTGCAACTTTTAGTCAAGCGCGACTTATATATCGAATAAATGAGGTGCTGTGTTATTAGATACTTTTATTTAAAAAGGTAGCTAAATCAACACATGAAGAATATTGATGAGGAAATATTTCCACAACTCTAATGACAATGTAGCCTGATAGAGTCTCTGTACCTCTAGTTTGGACAGCCTGACAGCTCCTAGTGTTTGGCGCCTTATAGCGTGAATTAGAGAAATAACAGTTCACTTGCGTCTTTATTGCTCTCCGTTGTAAACAGTTTTCAGGATTTAAGTCACAAACTAGTGTCAAAACACCCATAACTTTTTAAAGTGAGGAAGTTTGTCCGACGGAGCCTCTGTAAGCTCACACTGCACTGGTCTAACCGGCAACACTCACAGTAGAGCAGGAAGGAGAGCCAATGAGTGAAGTGAGTGAAAGTAGCGCACGTAGAGAAGAGAAACTGAAACTTTACTATGGTCACAGATTTGAGGTGCTTACATACACATACTTATCAAAGTCATATGTAAAGTTCTCTCTGAAAATACTGTAAACAAACCAAATCATTCTGAACGCGACCTATAATCCAGTGAGGTTTGTGTTTTCTTTCCCTGTTTTTTGACTGTCGGGCCTTACACTTCAGAACGACGTATAGTCCAGAAAATACAGGAACTGCTGCATGTGGGCTGGAAAGGTGTTATCACAAACAGCTTATTCCATGTTTTAGCCCGTGCTCTATCGCTCTCCTGCTTAGCTTTCTTCTGCTCTTCTTTCTTTTTCTCTTTGACAGTCTAGCTCAAGTGTTACTACAAAATAAACCACAGAAATCTTTCTTAGAAGAGAAAAAGGACAGATCCTTCTTCTCAGTACTAGACTTTGCCAACCGGCATAGTGTCATCATAGGGATTTTCTGTAAATGGACCGTTTGGGTTGTCCATGGTTAGCAAGACATAACGTTAAGCGATTATAAATTGTTGTGCTGATAATCTCTTGTGATATTGAGATATTTATGGTTAAACTATCACTTCCTCCTTTTAATAAAAGTATAATTTCACAAGATGCTCATTCCTCATTGATATTCTTGTGGCTTCAGGATGGTTTTCTGATCTGTCCCTTCAAAGGCTAACCATGGAATACAGAGTGTGATTTTTTTCTAAAGTAATTTATGACTTTATTCTCTTGATATTATAACTTTATCTTTGTAAAACTAGACTTTAATCTTAATACATATATATATATATATATATATATATATATATATATATATATATATATATATATATATATATATATATATATATATATATATATATATATATATATTTTTTTACTGTGGCCCTAATCCTGCATAGTATGCAGATTGATGATTGTTAGAATGAGTAAATACACATATCTCTAGTATACACAGATGAAGCAGAAACTGTGGTATATTTTGTACTTATTTATTAATGTTGTTATCATGTGCCCAGTGTTTTGAGTCCGTTAAAAACTAGGTCAGCACTTTTTCAGGAGTATTTTGTCAAAACAGAGACGTCTCTTCAGTCAGAGTCTGAGCTCTGACTTAATGTAAGGCTGGAGTGCAGGGGGCCTCCTGGCATGTGTGGGCCCCTTTAAGAGAAACTTGTTCCTGGGCCAAATGACATTTCTGTTGGAAACCCTGAGCAACCTTTTATAAATCTCGCAGCCAACAATCGTTCGCTTCATGTTGTGTACTTCTAAACAGCATTACAGCTTGTTTGAGCCAAAGTGAAGGTTTTTCTGGTTCTTAACTTTCATCAGAACTTAACTTCTGCTGCAGGTATAATGTGGTTTTAGTGCGTTATATAACTCATTCATAACCTAATGAGAGATTTCCTTGAATTAAATTAACTGTAATCAGATATGATTAAAGCAGATCAGGTTATGTAAGACAGAAAGCTTTATCTGGCAGGGATCTGGATTGATGGGACAAATGAAAACTGGATATCAGCACACACATCCACAGACTACATTTTGTTCACCATGATCCGCCTCACAGCTCACACCCTCCTGGTTTTATTTTCCAGGGAGCAGAGAAATGAAATGCAGATCAGAGAGAGCCTCAGACATGAAAGATAAGAGCTCAGTGTTTATTTTCTGTGTCTGATGTGTCTGCGACTCTGTTTCTGCATTCACCGCTCGTCAGTATGAACACAAGGCTTTCTGGCTCTCTAAGAGGATCATTTCTAAATCCACCAGAATCCACTGGCCTCTTTACAGTCCACTGTCTGGTACCACAAGAGTACAAACTCCATTTGAGCCCAGGGAGCAGCCCTGTCGGGGGGAGAGGGGGAGGATTTTATGTGCCAAAGTGAGAAACACGAGAAGAAAATGTATAAGCAGAAGCTCCTGAGGTTGTACTACCACAGGAGTGAATAATATCGAGCTGCGATATGTGACACAAATTAAAATGAAAACTCACGCCTCCTCCCTCTTTCCTTCACTGAACTCGGTGAACCTGCCTGTAAGTCCGCTCTCATCTGTCTTTCTTGGTCATTTTTCTCATATTTTCCTCCACTTCACATGTAATAAACGCACAAATGACTCTGACAGGATGAAGCGCCGTCTTTGTGTCTCACAGCAGAGCTGCAAGCAACAAGAAAACAAACAAAGACAGCAGCAGTGACTGTCTGGGACCCATTGTCATGCAAAAAAATGGCATTTCAAACATAAAGCAGTGAGTTGGCGGTGAAATGAAGGTTGCACGAGACTTTTGACTCGGAGGCTGTTGACTGAGAACGAAGCAGAAATGTATTCAAGAAAAAACAGGAAAGAGGTCGAGATGCCTCTAGCTTTTCCCAGGTGCTCTGAAGAAAAGAGTCTTTGTGTTCAGTGGAGCTTTCTGTGGGTAAATACAAGTTTTAGAAACTACAAAACAGAGCTGCAGGGGAACGGGGCTTCATGTTAAGATGGCCTGGTTCATACCAGCACAATGGAAGGAGGACGGGATTTGAATAGATGCTGAATGTGGCTCCTTAATGAGAGTTACATCATCCCGAAGAGTCGACTCATTCCCCGGCCAACTAGAGCTACATGTTAGAGGAGGAAAAATCTGTGACACACACACTGAGAAGATAGAAATGTTGAAGTTTGAAGTTTTCACTATGAAAGCAAGAATAAGCTTGTTTCGCACTTTAAAGAGTGGGCATTTTTGCTTTACCATATGTTAAACATGGGTATGAAATAACAATGCTGGATGCACTAAAAGTCATGTCCTGACTGCAAGTTGGAGGGGTGGGCCTCAAAAACCAAGGTCTACCCACAGTTCTGCCTCCAGAGGGCTGGCCAATCAGAGGGTAGGAGGTTTGTGGAGCAAGGAGCCTTAAAGAGACAGTAGCCAAAATGAAGTTTTTCAGACAGAGGCTTAAATAAAGGTTTTCTACAACACCAGTGTGAGAAAAATTTGGACTTTTCTTTAGCTTTGAATCATGCTACTGCGCTACTGCGGTGGTACCAGAGGGACAAAATACAGCCTTAAAGAAGCACAACACCTCCCTCTTTAATACAAATAAGATCACACCAAAAACAAGTCCAAACCAAATACACTAATAAATGCTTTTCATCCACTCTGTGTTACATGATTGTGCGTCCTCACTTAAGAGGAACCAAGAATAAACTTGTAAATAACAATCTTGCTAATCAATCCAATTCTTTAACGATTCCCTTATTGATTTCTGCAGATTTTCCATGTGGGCAAATGTTGGGCTGTGGCAACAATGTCAAACACACGTCACAGCATAGATAACAGCTTCTGCAAGTTGCTGGTGTTTCCACTCATTTAAGGTTGTGCAGTAGACGCCTTTTGCAAAAAATTAAGCCACAATTCTGAACCCTGTTAGTGGAAGGAATTGATAAGGGGAGTGATTTGCAAAAAGACTCATGATATTGATTCTTTGATGGAGCTGTTAACAATTCTCAACTAGAATTGGTTTTCGATTCCCATCCTTACTTGTAAAGCTCTAATTTGAAAGAAAACATGTCTCTTTAAGACACAGTGGACACAAGCACTGACAGCATACACAACAAAGCTGTTGGATCCTGACACTGTAAGGTCCTGTGGGTTGACACACAATAAATTGTCCTGACACATACAAAGAAAAAGATAGATTGTTCAGACAGAGGTCTCACTCTTACTCAGCTCATGGAGAAACTAGAACGGAAACTTGGATGAAACTTGTGTTCAGAGCCAGACTATATTCAATCATCACATTTCTATTCAACAGTAAAGAAATATTCTACTTTAACAATATCTCTCAAAGCAACTTCTTTCATTATGTAATGGAGTTTAAACAAGAGGAGCGCTGCATCCTCTCATTCACATGACGATCACATCCCCTCTTCTTTAAACCACTTTGCAGCCCGACAGGTCTCAGGAGATCTCAGGTCTGTTTGACTCTGCTCACCCCTCAGGTAAAAAACGAACGTGGGAAGACTGACTCTGACTACTCTGAATCTCAAATATGGAATGAATAAGTAATTTTACTACCTGAAGGTTTCATTCTAAAACTTGATTCAAACTTTTCGGGACTTGTTTTATTTTTTTTCTCCTGTGTCTCTGAGGCTTTATGAGCCTGTTTGTCTGGTTACTTTTTATTACTGGTTTTCTCCTCCACAGTCAGGTCTGCCCTGAAAAATCAAATCTTTATCCCTCTGAGATTATCCAATGAAATAAAGTTTTATGTGTGACTGGAAGAAGCATCATTTCAAACAAATTTAATCAGCAGATGAAGATAAAAAAGAGCAGCCGTTTTATGTTTTGTCGACTCATTTTATGACGAGTCATTTATGAGGAAACTTCCCTCAAGTTTTTCAATAAATGTAGTTTGATGCACTTTTATAACTGCATTAATTGTTTAAGTGGTGAAAAATGTACTGATAGCAGCATCATGAGGCCCTTATCACCGCTGTGATGTGAACAGACAGTGTTCAGATCAACCTCAGACACCAAAGTTTCACCGTGTATCTGTCTGAAATGAGACGGCTTCAAACACTGACGGGACAGGCTTCATCACAGCTCTGGATCCTGAAACCCTCACTCTACAGCTTTAAAGATTATCTGCTCAGAGTGACGATCTGATAACCTTCACAGCTACAGAGGTAGATACAGACCACAGTGATCACCTGAAGTCTCTAATTTATGCAGAGCGATCTTCACAGACTGTGTGGCTCTGACATGGAGCGCGCTCATTATTCTTGATTGAATCAAAACTCTGTCACTCAAACTATGTATAAAACAGCTTGTTAACTCAATATTAGGTAAATAAAACCACTGTCCCAACAGTGAAACCTTCTCAGATCCTGGTAAATTAAAGATCAAGATGAGTGTAATGTGATCTGGATTCTTAACAGAGTGCAACTTTTTGACAAAATCTGTTATTTCCAAGAAGCTGCTGCATAAATCACTGTTTAGGCATGCATTCTGTCGTCTATCTGTACATCACTGTAAACCTCTAATAATCTGTGTAAATATCTGTACATTGAAACAACTTTTGCTTCACTCTTTACTGAGAAATGAACACACTTTCTGCACAACACAATGGCACCAATGTTTAATACTACCTCCTCACATTTCCTGCTGCAATCATCTGATCTTGTATTATAAAAAAAAAATGCTATTCTATGATCAAGCTCTGACTGCAGCCATACATATAAAGACCTTGGACCGGTTGGTTTCAGGTTTGGAAAAGTACAAGAGGGAATGACATTCATACTGAGTTAAATTTAATGTACTTGACAATCTTTTCAACCATTTTCTGAGAAAAATAAAAATAAAACAACTTCCAGCAGCTGTGACGAATGTGATCCAAGTGAAAGCTGAATATTTTTTATTGGGAATGATCACCAAGGCTTGTTGGGAAATGGGTAAAAACACACACCTTAACGCTCATTTTATAGCATGAAACCAAACCTATTTTAATGATATCTGTGTCTATGTTTTAACATTGTCCATTGGAACTCATCATGGAGCTTAGAAATATCATAACTTACATAATCAGTCAAAATCAGTAACGCTTTTTTAAAGCCCCATGTACGTTACCACGTACATAGGGCTAGTGTTGTCCAAAAAGGTATATTTGGTCTGACACCATTTATTATAGTAAGACAGTTTGTGTAAGGAGACCAATGTGGTTTCTTTTTTACCTTAATATGTTTTGACTACAAAACCTCCTGCAGTCTTCCTCTGTGACTCTTCTGAAGGAAGACTGCAGGAGGTTTGAGGTTTAAACATGTCAGGATAAAAAAAGAAACCACACTGTTCTACTTTTAAGAACTGTTTTAGTATATAATATGCCAGTATAATGTTTTTTTCTTTTTCATTTTTACAAAAAAACCCATCAATTTAATTATAATATTATCCCTTGTTTCAGTCATGTTACAGTCTTTTATTATTTGTTACAACTAGGGATGCAGTGGTCTAACTTTTGTGGTTCCAATACCGATATCAATACCTGGGCTTTGGTATCAACCGACACCGATCCTGATCTGATACCAGTGTAAATATTAACCTGCATGCTCTACTGTGGGATAAGGCTGGTAATGTTTTGCGTAAAAGACAAATAATGAGTATTAGGATTTTCTGAAGTTAAAGGTTTCAGAATGTACACAAATTATTTTCAAATTTAAACTTTTATACCCTGTTGACTGGTAATGCAGCAAAAAAACAAAGAAAGTGCATCAGAGGCAACATTTCAAATCAAGTAGCAAAGAGCCCAGGTTAAAAAACAAAAATGCATTGGGCTGTTTGCCTGGATTGGCACCATGAATCTCTTTTCACTGATACCAATCCAGCTTTGAGGGGCACCAATAACCTATACCACCGATCGGTATCAGTGCACCCCAAGTTACGTGTTATCTCAGCCAGCAGCATGTATCGAATGAATCTTTGATTCAGTAAACAACATACAGCAGGTTACGTAATAATAATCAAAACATGGCTGATATTTATGTCACAAGCAATATGTCCAACCACCACCACCAAGCACTGTGGTGACTAAACTTCACCCTGTTCTCGAAGTCTGCAAACAGCTGTTTCACTTAACAAATCATGCTGGGATATATACAACTGTAGACCAGGCCACTCTTTAACAACTTTTGCCCCTCATCAGTTCGCTATGCCTTTAAAAGAACTCTAAATCTTGTCATCATTGACCTAACCAAATAAGAGCAGATATATTCCGATAAACGCTCTTTCTGAAAATCAGGTTATCTACAGTTTTACTGAGACCTCTCAAAACCACGAGATTTGGCTGATGATGATATTCAGTTGATCTTTTGTCACAGATGTAGGGATGGGTACCAAATTAGGTACTTTTATAGGTACCGACCAAATTCTGTTAAAAGTACCACATACCTACTCACATAAAACCAAAAGGTACCATGATTAGGTACCTAAATGCATTGTTGTGACTGTGGGGAAGTGGAAGAGAAGGAGATTTTTCCATTGTGGACATGAACACAGCATTGCAAGGTTATACACTAAAGAAAAAATATGAATATATGAAGTTGACAATTTTTATATTTTATTATTGAACAAATTGATATTTTTACCACATAAACACAAAAAGTACTGAAAATTGGTATAGTTGAGTACCAGTACTGATTGCCTGGTTCCAGGCATCAGTACCGTGTCGTTTCAAATGTGAGAGGTAACCATCCCTACACAGATTAGAGGTGTCCCAGTCCGATATTGATATCGGATATCGGTCCGATATCAGCAAAAAAAAAAAAATCGGTATTGTATCGGAACGCATCTAAAATCTCCGATATAAGCAGTCCATTCCAGACTCCGCTCCTGCTGTTTTTATTTGATTTATTCAGGTTATTTTCTGGGTCTTCTAATTTATTATTTATTTTATTCCGTTACTAGTATATATTTATGTTTAATGTTAAAATTTCTGTTACCCAATGGTTAATAATAAATGGGTCAGTTTTTCCTCATACCTACTGTTGCTGACTACTGTTTTTTGTTTGAATAATATCACTTAATCAAGCCTTTTCTAACATGACAAACATACTACAAAATAAGTAATAAAAGTATGCATGTTTAATGCTGATATCGTATCGGAATAATATCGGTATCGGCCAATACTCAATGCTGCAGTATGGGTATCGTATCGGAAGTGAAAATGTGATATCGGGACATCCCTAACACTGATGTTTGTCAAAAATCATCAGTGTAACACCAGAACATCTCAACAAAGAGACAAAAATGTGTTCAATAAGGATTCAGTTTTTTACACTCTCTCTACAAAAGCTGTGAAATGAAACATAATTTAATCCCATCAAAATTTGATCAGCATTAGGTTCACAAACGCAGAAGCTCAGGTTAAAGAATCAGCATCAGAAAACTGTACATGAGAGCATCACACACAGTCCATGTGTGTAACTGTTTCCACTCCATCCCTGCATGGTATTAACCTACAGCTGACCTGCTTTGAGTTTCTGCCTGCAGATGAAGACACAGACCTCACCGAGCTTCTGCTTGTCACGATGCAGCCATTTCCTGCCATGTGGGGGCAAAGTGCCCGCGGCTGCACCCTGCTGACTGCTCGATGACCCAGACAGGACTGCAGGACTCCTAACAGCTGTAAGACCCACTCACTGAACTCACAGAGTGCCAATCAAACCTGCAGCCAAATTATGTTTCAGCCCGCAGAGCCCTAACCTTAAGCAAACTAAGCACAGCGATTACGACCTGCATCCTTTAACGAGAACACAGAAGATCAAATTAAAAGTTAGAATAGATGTTATAAAAGTTCGGCTCATGGATCGTCTTTCTTACAGCACCACTGTCGGGAATTCTCGGGACATGGATACAGCTGATGATATCAAGCCTCAGGACACATGCGTACAGTTACTGTGACGTGCGTGACTTGAAGCTCATCCATCCACCAGTTCCCATCATCCTCGGGAACGTTGCATAATCTGATAGAGATTAGCCCCGTGGACCCAAACATCCACAGCGTTTTGGCTACAAATCCACCTTAACCTTTGATGAAATATCACTGTACCTGCTGAAGGCAAAGTATAAATAAACTGCTCTGCCATGTTTGCCCAAGCTGCAGCTTAAACAAACCTTCAATTAGTGTGAAACAGCTGTGAAAGCGAGATTAAGTGAATTAGTAACCTCCAATTAACTCTGAATGTTGGAAAAATACACATTTTTAAGCCGGCAGTTCAAAAACTAACAACTTATTTTTCTTATTATAGCCTCAAAATACACAAGGCTGTTCTTCATGCCACCCTATTTATTGAAGGTGTCCTTTATTTATGAACTTAGAAAAGTCTTGTGGAAGTAATTTTTAAGGGAAGTGTGTCCAGGGGTGAGGGAAGGAGTAAGATAACTTTATTTTTTGCAAACTGTGCCTTTTTTGGTGCCTTGAGTCCTGCAGTTTTAAGAAATCTAATAAAAAGAAATATAAAATATGAAGCAAACAGAACATAAACATAACACAATCAGCTTTAAATCAAGTAATGGCTTCTTTTTTGTGACAAGACATTAAACTAAATTGTGACTCTTATTGGCTGTGTATACAAACCTTTATATTTGAACTGAACCATTAGCACTTTGTGTGTAAATGAGATGCATACATCCCATTATGTAATGTTAATTATCACCCATCATTATGATTAATGCACTTTCTCCTGGAGGAGAGGGGGCTCCAAAAATATAAATAACAGTGACTCAGTTATTATAGGATAAACTCCTTTTACACTATACAGTAGGTGTGATGTGTCAAACTGTTAAACTAAAGGTCTAAAGCTACCTTTGAACGCTTTAATAAAGGACTGTAGACTAACTGTGACAGTCTCGTGACCCCTGTCGAGTCTGAGGCTCGTGCACCTGCGCTGTGTCGGTGTTTGAACTCACTTGTACGAGCTTCCGGCTGTGATCTCCTCTTTGATCTGTCGGTTCACAGCGTCCGCCGCCCTCCCTCTGCCCTCTCCCTCCACCTTCAGGACCACCTTCTTCACCCCCTCCGTTTTATTGGACTTCTTTTTCCTCTCTTGACCCTGCAGCAGGTCTTTCTCCTGGACCTTGTCTGCTATCGCGCTCTTCTCCACGCCGCTGTCCGCCTCCTGCGCTGCGTGCTGCTTCGCGTGCCTGGGCCGGTCTAGGTCGTTCACAGGTTTGGGTATCCAGGGGTGGTCGTACCTTTTCGGGATAGGCCAGGGCTTGAAGTCCTTCTGGTACTGGGTCTCGCTGTTGAACGGTGTTTCTGGACCGTGGTACTCGTTCTTGGGTTTACAGCTCGGTTCTGGTCGCACTTTCCAGTGCTTAAAGTCCTCGCGCATCACCGAGCTGCACACGCGCTCCTCGGAGACGCACCTTCGCGGCGCGCGGCCCACTCCTGGGGTGCGGGAATGTGCGCGAGACGGCTGCGTTTCTATGGCGACCCGGGCCTGGGGAGGGTGGAGCGGCGGCTGCAGCTGGATGTGCTGCATCTCAGAGACGTCCGTGTACTTGGTGAAGACCAAAGGCACCGCAATGTCAGCCTTGTCCAGCTGGTTCCAGAAGCGGGCCATGCAGCATGCCCTGCTGATACAAGGCCACGCCATGCTGGGCTACGGAGGGCTCCACGAACACACAACCTGCACAGGGTCCAAGGTGAAGAAAATGTGTCTCTACACTCCTGATGTGAGAGAAACAAGATGTCCGTGTGTCAGGATGCACCGATACCTCCGATAGAGACACGTTTCGATGCGTTAAATCAGACTGAAGCTGAGTAAATCCATTTTGCATCCAAAATTACACAGATTTGACCGAGTGTACCACAAAAAAACAAGAGTACCGACGTTTGCTCTGCTTGCCTCTGTGACCGCTCCGTCCTGCTACATCACTCCACGGCACCGCACAAATCTCAGCCCCGCCCTCCTGCTCAGCATCCTGGAGACACCAGAGTGGAGCCACCGAGGAGGAAAACAACAAGTCAGGGGGACTGTCAAAGCACTTCCGGTTTAACTACCAGTTTAAAGGCCAGACTAACACTGATTTCAAAGTATTAGATTTAGAAAAACACAAAAAAGCAAACAAGCCACATGGAAAATGATTTTTGTTATAGTCCAGTGATTTATTTTCGCGGAAAGTGTCTGCGAAAGGCCGCGTAACGTTAGGACTATCGCTTTTATTTTGTAATACGGTCCCGTTTCTGTTAAGCGAATATTGAACACAGAAAACTTGTTGTAGGATGTGTTTTCACGCACTGTGCGTAAAGGTGCAGGAGGAGGGACGTTTGATCCAGCTATCATTTAACACTTTAATGTGAACTACATTTGCATGACACAGAAAAATGTAGAAATCAGAGTTAAAAATGTACATGCTTATTTTAAATTTGATGAAAGCAACATGGAAAAAAGGGACAGAAGAAGACTAAAAAGATTTTGTGATGCTGGAAAAACAACACCAGGAAGGTCATCACTAAGCAAATCAGGTGAATTTGCAAGAGCTTATTTTGTTTCCTTTATTTTATTTTCAATTTATTCTTTGACATGTTTATAAAGAAAAAGTAAATAAATAAATGAAAAACACAAGTACCGTGCTTTAACTCAGTCAATTCTGTAGCGCATACCTCCAATACTTGCTTCAAATTCTCCCCAGAAAAATGTGAGTGTCTGCAGAAACAGAACAAAACAAAACCAAAATTTACCGAGTTTGATATCATGGAGATGTCATCTAGATAAAGAATTAACAGTTGTGGGTCCAACATTGACCCCTGAGGAACTCCACAAATGATGATTAAAGAAGAAGAAGAAGAAATATTCACTTTACTAACAAACCTATACCAGGTTACATGGCTGGTTGCAAGAAGAGCACTTAAGTAAGGCTGGGATTAAAGATGGGAAGAGGCTTATCACTCCATGAGCAAATTGTTAAAAAAATTAGAGCAACGTTATTCAGCTTAAATAAGATAAAATCAGTGGATTTCATTGTCAGCAGCACACAGTGTCATAAAAGAATTCAGAGAATTCTGGAAAAATCTCTCTGGAAAAAAGTTTCCAAGGCGCCAACATCTACATATGCAGGATGGCCGTGATCTTCAGGCCTTCAGGCAGCACTGTGACTCTGCATTGGCTCTGTTTTTATCACTGCAACATCACTTCTAAAAAGGATGGTCTGTAACCACAGTCTAAACTGTGCAAAAGTTGATATCGCATTGGATACCACCCCACTGTTCTGAAGAGGAGAGGCACTACCCAGCTTATTATCAACACACGGTTCAAAAGCAAGCATCAGTGATGATGTGCTCACCTGGAAAGGCTCCACTAATGTTGAACAATTAATAAAAGTGTTGTTAACAGCACAACTACAACGCCATGTCTCAGTAGTAGAAGAGTCCAATTGCTGAAATGGCCTGCCTACATCACTGAGTTGTCCTGAATTGAAAACATTTTTTTTGCATTAACAGATGAAAATCACAACAAAGGACCAGCTGAAATTCAGCAAGAATGGGGCAAAACTTCACTTCTTAAACTCTAGAAACCAATCTCTTTGGTTTGGAGTTTAATTTAAAGGAGAGGCAATGCAGCATAATGGTAAATATGTAAGTAAGAGTAATGGTAAGTAAGTAAATAAATAAACAGGTTGAAAGACCTGCCAATGCACCATAAAGCATAATTTTACTAACTTGAAAAATAGGATTTATATTTGGAGACCAAGGTTATAATAGTTAATTAAAACAAAAACTAAAATTTGAAATACATTGCAGTTAACTCAAACTAATAAAAACTAGAAAAGAAAACAAAAACGATAAGTAAACTAAAACTGAATCTTGTGTTCACAAAACTAACCCCTAATGATAGACAAAATTCCCTTAGTTATAGCTTTTGACAATATTAATAGCCTTTAGGATTTAAATTAATTTTCCCAACCAATTTTAGACAGTTTTAGGCAGTTGTCAGTGCTGCACAGCACCATCATAGTGGCGTATAGGGACGAGCTTGGTTACTGCACTGACTGGCTGTGCGCTGTGCTGCAACGAAATGTAGTGGAGCGATGAATCAGAGCATCTGTAATAGTTTAACTGTTACAGAGTCCAAGTTTTTATTGTATTTGGGTCTGCCTTTATTGTTACAGAGTCCAAGTTTTTATTTATTGAAGCTCATATTATATTGTTTTTTTAATAATTTATGTTAACATTATATTATGTAATTTATGTCAACATTATTTTATATAATTTATGTTTATATTTTTTATACTAAGTTTATATTATTTTTTTATGTGTTTAAGGCAACAGACAACATTTCGCTATCAGCATTGACTGAGCAGTGAGCACTATGTTGGACTTGAAAATAAACAGCATTACAAAAAAATGTACTCTGACCTTTTTGAATCCTGCACCTGGTTAATAAGGTATGAAAAACACAACTCACTGAATTTCTTTTACAAACACAGTACTACAGTAACATTAAATAGTCATTTCGGTTATAGTGTTCAGGAGCCACTACAAGGAAGTGGCCACAACCCAATGCACCAACACTGGAGGACTGGCAAGAAAGTATTCATGAAATCTATAATATGGAAAGACTGACTTTTGCTTTCACACTACAATCTGAAAAAATTTAAGAAGATGTAATTGGATTACGAAAAAGAGATGAAAAAAATTACAAGAAACGGACAAAGACGAGAGAGCTGCTGCAACAGGCAGCTACTTGGGCAGCGCCTAGCAACGAAAAAAAAATAGAATAGAATAGAATAGAATAGAATAGAATAGAATAGAAAATACTTGTCTACAGTCTCTTTTTCGTAATCTTTGTATTTGGAGTGGATCATTACTTTGTATGGATCATTTGTTGGTCATGGACACCAAACTTTTTGTGGCTTCGGTGATATTTTTACTACTTTTTCTCCAGTGTTTGTCTGGAGATCCTACATGTAACCATGGCTGCATTGTATACATGTGAACTCAGCTGTTAGCAGCCTGTAGCATGTCAATGCTAACTGGTGTAAGGCCTGATGTCTTCCCACAAGGTGAGGAGAAGGAGGTGAGGATGACGTGCTGGTTCTCAGGTGTGAGCTAAGAAGTGATAACATTGACCTGTCCTTCACTCCATCATTACTGGGAATGTAAGATCTATCTCCAGTAAGATGGACAAGCTAGCCATGCTAACCCAGCAACAGAGGGAATACCAGAGGGCAGAGTAGCAGAGTAGCATCATGCTATTCACATACATGGCAAACAAATCTAACATCAGGCACCAACGCCACATTGGAAGAGTTTCACTTGCTGTGAGCAGACAGGATCCAGGAGACAGAGACTGAACAGACTGCTGAAGAAGCTCAGTCCTGGACCGTGTGGAGGTGGAGACTGGCTGAACTGGACAATGATGGACAAGCTGTCATCATCTATTTTCTTATGGACATTTTTGCACCTCCTATAAACTTTCTTACTTTTGTTTTCTTGATTGCTGCTGTGACTTCAATTTTGTTTTTACAATGACAATAAAGTTCTATTCTATTCTATTCTATTCTATTCTATTCTATTCTATTCTATTCTATTCTATTCTATTCTCAAAAGGGGCTTTACTTTTTGTGTGAAAAAGTCTGTCATCTTTGCTTTCCTTGTGTATATCATTGTGTATTATTGTCTTATATAACTGGTGCTTTGGAAACATTGTTTTTACTTTCATGCCTTTAGGGCTGAACTGTGTTGAGTTGAGTTAAGTTGAGTTGAGTTGAATTACATTAAACTGAGTTGAGTTGAGTTGAGTTACATTAAACTGAGTTGAGTTGAGTTGAGTTGAGTTGAGTTGAATTACATTAAACTGAGTTGAGTTGAGTTGAGTTACATTAAACTGAGTTGAGAGATTTGAATGTAAACACAGAGTTCCGTCAGAACACGGTCACAGTGAGGAGTTCCAGCAGCACTGTGACCTCACAGAACATGTTCTACAGTTTTTAGACTAGACCAGCATTTCAGCTCACATTTCTTCACAGAGACGATCTCTATTGAGCGCTCACCTGCACGAAGTACAAACGATTTACAGTGAAACTTCAAACATTTTCCTTCCACCTAAACTGAGACTGACTGACTGAGTCCAGAAAGCTCAGAGGAAGAGAAACAACCTTCATTCAAAAAATAATTCATTTGACGACGTCTGATCCTAGACAGGTAAGTTAGTGAGCTGTGCCCACACTTTAAGGTCATGTTGTTAAAGTTTTTTTATTGAGTAAATATATTCAAAAGAGGTAAATAGTTTGCAAATTGAGATTACTCTGCTGTTAAATAAGTTAGTTGATCTGATTTACTTGGGGATGAGGTGTAAACTGAAAAGCTTTAACTTCTGGATACCCAGTGTTTTTTATGAGCAAATCTGATTTAATGAACAAGGATAAACCCACTATATCACAAATTGAACTACATTTTTTTTCTGTTTCAGCTTCTTAATTTCTCCCCAACAACAGTTTTTCATATTACCTGTAAATATTTTTCACTGACATCTATATTTGCATTGAATATCAAAATTAATGAATCCAATCGTTGCAATCATTGTTAGTCTCCTGTTAAAAACTTGAAGTCTGTGTTGTTGTTTTTTGGATCACTTGTGGGCAAAGACTCACATCATATTGTTTTCTTGGTCTTGTCCTGTAGATGCTACAACAGGAAAAAACACATTTATATCAGATCTGATCAAAATGTTTTGCTCACAGCAAACATTTACTGATGAGAAAGTGGGTTTGTAGGGGGAGGGAGGGGTCTTTCAAAAGGCTTTAGCTAAAAACAAAAGCAGCTAAAATGTTGGTTTACAAAGACAACAGATAATAAAAGAGTTTTTAAGCTGTGAATCATGTAAAGCTTCAGAGGAACAAAATGAAGCCTGAGAGGAACATGATATCTCCCCTTCAAAGAGTTCCTCTCCATCACTTCAGCACAGTCTAACGTTTTCTAATGTTTGTGTTTTTCTGCTTTAGATTCCTGTTTCTCGTGACTCCAACAACAAAGAGACAGAAAAAATGGACAAAGTCAGCGCCACTACAACCTCTGAGATGGCCGAGACAAGCATCCCCGTCCAGAAGGAAACCACAGCTGATCTCAATGAGTCCAAGAACCTAGACGCTGTCCTGAATGAGGTAGACATCACCAGCTCTCATGCTGCCTCACCAACTGAACAGGACGGGGACTCCTGGTCAGACAGCGAAGATAGCTGGGATGGTTACACCAATTCAGAGTGTTCCTCTGACTGCGAGATCTCTGAAACCATTTCATGTCTCGATCAGAATCTCGATGAGGAGATTTCAAAGGCCTGCCAAACCCTGTTCCCAGAAGACCTGGAGACTGAGGCAGAAGACGTGAAAGACAAAGAGGAAGACCAAACTTTGGAAGAAGAGACAGCCTCTAGACTTTCCATCAGATCAGAGGCATCATGGGCCTCAGTAAAGTCTGCATTATCTTGGGCTACCTCCAGATGGTCCTCCTCATCCTCCATCCACACATTGCCCGAGGTTTACCAGAAGATGAGGGACAATGAGTCAATCACCAGCAGTGACAACCTTGGCTATCCTTTCCTTGACCTTAAAGAGGACACTGTCCTTGCCCCCAAAGAGGACGCTGTCGAAGAAGAAACAGGGGTCACTGAGGAACTAAACTCTGACCCATTCAGCCTTAAGGTCATTGTGGTCTTTAAAGACAAACCAGAGGAAGGAGGGTTTTTACAGAGGAGGAAGAGGAAGAGGAGCTTTTTAAAATGGAGAGCATGGAGAAAGATCAATCCAGCTCCAGAGAATAACGTGGATGGTGAAATGAATTCAGCCAGTCCTGGGTCCACAGCTTGCAGGTCTGTCGATGACAAACAGGACTGTGCTTGTCCACAAGAGCCACCTTCCTGCAGTGGTGCAGTCCACGGGGCCATTCCTTTAGTCCTGGAGGACTTCACAGAGACTGATGATGAGGCACAATCAGAAGCTGAACCTGTGGAGCCGTTTTTGACTCAGACTGGCTCAGACCCTCAGGTTACATCATGGGAAGTGTCAGAGGACACATCAGTGGCTGAGGGGACAAGTTCACACGTGGACAAATACCAGCCCAGCTATCCTGAGCCTCTGGAGCGCTGTGAGGAGACTGAAGACCCTGAGCCTGCAACCAAACCCAGGAAAAAGACATCCCTCCTGATTCACATCAGAAAAGTCTTCTCAAAGGTAAGGATGAATATATATCCAAGCTAAAAATCATTTTGTCGGCTCAAGAAGCACCTTTCGATGTAAAGATTCTCTTGTGCTGCAGCTGCATCATTTTAATATTATTTTTTATTGTGAAACAATAAAGGGATCTGTCCTTTTTTTGTTTTCTGAACTGTGAGCTTTATATATTCATGTATGTTGTGTCTGTTTTCATACTTTCAGAAAAATAAAGAGGAGAAGCCAAAGGGGGCAGAGAAGACGGATTCAGCTGAAAACGTCGTCAAACAGGAGAAGAAGGAAGAGAAGAAGACCAAGGGTCCCTCTTTCTGGGCACGGCTGTTTCCCTCCAGGCGTTGCCAAGTTGTGCCTCTGAACCAAAGAGCAGAGCTTAAACTGGAGACCCATGTCTCCTTCTGTACATTCTCCTCTTAAATGTACCCTGAATAAAAAGCAAAAATAAGAAAAAAAAATGTCATTAAGGGATATAAATCTTTATTCTTTCAGAGTAACACTAACACAATAAGGGTTGTTAGGATCAAATCAGTCTGAAGTTTCACATTAAGTGCATCTATTTATCTAACGTGTGTTAAGTGTCTGAATAAATCATGGATTTAGTCTCCGTGAGGTCAACAGGTTTCTGACTAACAACACCCTCTCTTTAAACATGCTAACAAGCTGCTGCTTTATTTGAGTTTGTGGTGAAATCCACAGCTAACGTCTCATCTTTAACCTCTCTTCATGCTTAGATGTAGCTAATGTCACATCCATCATCTCACACTCCACCCTGCGGTAAACAAACTCACCTCTTAGAGAAATCCAGGTGTGAAAATCATTTCAGTAATTGATGCTCTGTAATCTGATCTCTCATTATTAGAGCATTGTGTTTTTACAGACAGACATTGTTCATGGTGAAAGCCCTCCAAATGTCGATCTATTCATAGAAATGTGTTGGTTGCAATTATATAAACCCTCAACCTTTCTCTGAGGTGATCTGGAGCTGAGGGGCAGGGTGCAGAACAAAAGAAACATGAGGCAAGTGATGTTAAAATGAACATTTATAATGACTCTTTGTTGCCGTCGCAAAAATAATCTTTAAAAAACAATTCAGTTATTAACACTGAAATGCTGAAAAACTAAATAAAAACTAGAATGCCCGCTCTAAAACTAATTAAAACTAAACTGTAATGGAAAATAAAATGTCAAAACTAACTAAAACTAAACTATAATGAAAAATCCAAAACTATTATAACCTTGTTGGAGACAAAGTGGGTTTTATTCATGTGACATCTGTGATGCAGAGTAACCTAAAATAATTTTACTATCACTGCTAAAATAGAGCGTTCCACCCCCTAAAATGCACTGCTTTGATGTGTATGCTGGTGATTCATGTAAAACTGCTTTTGTGACAGAGATTTTCTATTACTGTCAGACTGTGCTGGCAAATAATAAAGAACATGAATAATGCCGACTCATTACACACCCAAGGGCCTGCCTCATACTAAACCACTATTTCTGTGACATCAAAAGACAAGCAGATTATCAGAATAAAGCTTTTTTATAATGCAGGCTGACAGCTTTTTTTTTTACAAGGAAATATCACTGAGGTTTTTATTTTTGTATATTTGTAACATTTCAGTTTTTTAAATGTATTATTTTAGCTTTCTATCAGAAGTTGCAGCTTAAACATAACCTGACTGACTGTGTATCTGTTGTCTTAATGAGGTAATTACAGCAGATAAGCCCAGAATAAATGAATTATTAATGAAGATGTAATCAAACTCAGACTGTTGGCTGTTGTGCCCATTGGTCTTGGAAAATGTCAATCTAATAAAAGTTAATGGGGGAGCTGGACTGAAGATAAACATTGGGAGGAATATGAAGGCTCTTCATCCTCACAGTGTCTGCCTCGATCCGTGATCCATTTCCTCCAGCTTTCTCTCCTTAACTTTTTTTTTTTATCATCCTTTCTGATCAGGCAGCTGAACTCTTATCTCAGCTGAGTTACTTTATGAGGCTTTACAAACTAATGTTTCAATGAGCAGGATCCAAATCATTTCAAATAGACCTGCTAATAACTAATAACTTCATGTGCTCGGAAATGGATTGTACATCTGTTAAGCTGTTATCTGTTTCAACCTGACCTGCAGTGACCTGGTTGCTCAACAATATGAGGCTACCTTTACCCATTTGTGACTCAGTTCTGTATGCTAACGCAAAGTCTTTGTGATTTTCTTTTGCTGAAAGAAGTACGATGATTGTAAACACTGTGAACGGAAATACCAGAGTTATCATGTTTGATGTCTATCATGCTTTTGTTGGTTGTTGGTTTACAAAGCCTTTCTTTAACATGGAATATTGAAAAAAAAAAAAAAAGTTTAAAATCATTTGACATGCCTAAATTCCAATATGTGATGAATCAAAGCACAAGACACACAAGACACATGAGATACAGTGTGGTCAAATGCTGAGATATTTCACTGGAGGGAAAAAAAAAGATCAAATTAAAAACATAATCCTGTGACCAAGCACTAGAACACTGAAAGGCCAAACTAAATGACGAATTACGAATAAATCTCACTCTTTATTTAGCTTTACAGGAGAAATAGAGAGACGAAAAATATAAACTTAATTCCTGATGGAACTGGATGGGAGCCACCTCCATCAGAGTAAATAAAAAGTCTATAAATATTAGAAAGAAAAAAAAACTGGGGGATTAATCAATATTTGGCACACTGAATTTTGATGAAAATATAAAACAAAGTGTTCTTTATTCAGAGTGAAAACTTCACTAAACCACAGACAGAAACAGAAAACATCAGAAGATAGCAACAAAATCTGTAAACTAAACTAAAAACTGCATGAAGAATGGACGACCATCGTGCCCCAAAAGTGAAGTCAGGTTAACAGATGAGACATGGTTCAAACTTAAATACTTTTTCAAACTTTTTTTTTGTCAACTGGGTTTATACTTATCATCCCAGTTTATGCTTAAGTGTTTGTTTCCCAGAGAAGTTTAGTTTCGAGGCTGAAAGCAGAGATGTGATGACGTTGTTGACAAATCCAGCTCCTGCGACCTTCTCTATTGAATCAGCAGACTACAGGAGGAATGGTGAAAGGTGTAACAAAGAAGCCTTTAAAGGTAGGGTTTGCAGGAATTTTCATTTCTTGTTAGTGAACACAACATTCAAGCTCGGCTCCTCCTCCTTGGCTCAGTGCCAGCAGCAGCACACACCCACAGCCTCTGACCATGACTATATGAACACACTCACTAGGCCACTATTGTAGCCACTAAAAACAGCTTCTTCCACTCGCTAATCAACACGCTAAGTCACTTGCACATTGATTGGCTGTGGTAACCACGCCTACTCTCCGCCCAGAAATGTCCCGATTCAGCCAAAACATCAACATACAAGCAGAGGAGGGAGTTGAGGCAGACACAGACACCGACACACACGTAAAGAGGCCAAGAAGTGATGATTGAGCAGGATTATTCCTGTAAAAGTTGACAATTATGTTTTCAGGAAAATCTTGCAGAATCTACCTTTAAAGAGGGGTAATGATGCTTTTAAATGTCTCAAATGTGCTCAAAAAGTACTAAACTGGTGGAGGCTGGCTGGGCTGGGGAGTGGGGGACGGGCTGTGGTCATTTATTTTCTTATGGACCTTTTTGCACTTTCTATACACTTTATTATTTTTGTTTTCTTGATTGCTGCTGTGACTCTTGAATTTCCCCTTGGGGATAAATAAAGTATTTTCTATTCTATTCTATTCTATTCTATTCTATTCTATTCTATTCTATTCTAAACGTGCAGATTTTCAAATCATTTTATATTCAAATGTTATAGAAATGTCTGTAAACTGCTCAAAATAGTCTGTTAATAAAAAAGAAATAGATAGATAGATAGATAGATAGATAGATAGATAGATAGATAGATAGATAGATAGATAGATAGATAGATAGATAGATGTAATTGTCTGCCCCAACAATGAAGAGGTCATCACACAGTGATTTTGTTTGTGATATTTTAGAGGAGTGGGCCTCAAACACCAAGGTCTGCCCCTCCAACAGGCCTCCAGAAAGTTGGCCAATCAGAGGGAAGAGGGTCTGTGGAGTAGTGAGCCTTAAAGAAAAAAACAAAGTGTTTCAGATAGAGGCTGAAATAAGGGTTTTCTAAAACACCAGTGTGAGGAAAAAAAGTTTGCTTTTTGGATCCCAAAATCATGTAGAGCAATATTAAGCCTAAAATGCACAATACCGCCTCTCTAAAGTCAAATTTAAGCTGAAAATGAACATAGAGATACAGAAACACTTCAGACCTGCAATTGATTATCACAAAAAGTAAGTTAAATTTCTACCAGAGGCTCAATTTATATCCCAAAAGAAAAAATCACAATCATCTCTTTCATACATGGCAGCACCCACTGCTGTGGGGTTTTGGGTTAATCTTTCACCATCATTAATCCTTTTTGAATATTTCCTGTCAGAGCCCTGACCATAAAGTGTGTATAAAGAATTAAGCAGATCTAATGTTCCCAGACTTTATTTGTTCATGAAATGAAAAACAGCTCCCCCTTGTGGTTCACATAAAGAAAAGGTTGATTTATAAATTGTGGTGCTGTTTTTTTCATACTTTAGCTTAACTAAAAAAAGAAGTCTTGTGTTTTATTTTCTAAGCACAGCTGGTAACTGAGTGCTATAAAAGACATGATTAAACTCCTCTGTAGACATGGATGGGTTAACAGCGTGGCTCGTATCATAATCACGTCAGTCATGCAGAGAACTGACCGCCTTCCACACAGTGCAGGGAGGACTAAAATCAAAACAAACAGTCAAAACAACATGTGAATGTCTTTAAATGTGTTTCCCTCACTGACTCAGTCTCCATATCTGAGTCCTCCACTATCAAAGCTGTAAGCGGCTCTCTCCTCGCAGGGTCAAAGGTCAGATGTTCCAGATATGAATTGGCTAATCAAACCTCTGATTGGGTGTGTGAGATAAGACTGTCAAAAGAGGTGATGGGGACAGAAGGTGAGAAAGGCAGACTTTGGACTCGTCTTCTCTGTCTCTTTCCTCTTCTTTTTCGCTGCAGCTCCTCGGCTTGTCTCTCCTCTCTGGTGGAAACATGAAGATTGATTTTGCTCCTCTGGATACTCCGCTGAAGAGGAGGCTGCAGACGGCCGCTGTGCTGCAGTGGGTCTACTCCTTCCTGGCCCTGGGTGAGTTTACAAGTTTTCATAAATACAGAAACCTGTGGTAATGAGTACTCCGTGATAACAGATGAGTGTCAGCCCATCAGCAGATTGTCCTCGTACTGCTTTTCTATAGGTGTTCAACCTGTGGTCCTTACTGTCTTTGATGTAGGTGAAAGATCTAGAGGTTGTTAAGCAGAGCTAATCAGCTAAAGTTTGTATTTTCACCCAAAAAGATGTGACACCCATGTGTTTGACTCTGTTTTCTGAGTTGAAGCTGAAAATCATTGCACACAGGGGACCTAAATTTTCTGTAAAAATATATATTTTTTAGTGGGTAAGCTCAAAGGTTTATTTGTTCTTTACTCACATTAATTGGCCGCAGCCTTCAGGCCCATAACTCTGCTCTCACTCGCTCATGTCTGTTTTGACCTTTTGGATTCTCGTTGGCTGACTGTCATAACCTCTGAGCAGAAGACTGTGTTCAGGTGTTACAGCTGATTCCTGTTAGATGGAGGTGTGTCCTGTGACGCAGACTTTGATCAAACTGATAGACGACATTTGGAGCGAGCAAACAGGCAGATATTTAAAGCTGCACATGCATCATTCTTTTAATTACCCGTGGCAAACTCATTTTCCCAATTTGGCGCTCTATTTGAGACGCAAGACTCCCAGAAGAACAGAATCAATGAGGAGTGATGAGGTCTCATGAGATTTGCATTTGAATGCAACACATTGTCTTTTGTTTGCACTTGTTGAAGATCAGTTATGAAGCATATATTTTGTACAGCTTACCACCATAAAGGTCTGAAAACGTTAGCACTTTAAAATGTGACTAAAGACAAAAAATCATTTTTTTTTTTGAGTGTGACAGTAGTCAAACATAAAGGGATGTAAATGCTGCAAAACTGCATGATTTCTTAATGCTAGCATTGAAAGCAGATTGAGGTAAGCTGGTGAGGAGAAACAGGATGAAAGAATTATACTGTCTTCAAGATAAAAGCTGAACCACAAATTCAGATACAAAATAAAAAAAACATATTGTAACCTAAGAGCAACAAAGCCATAAAAAACATTATTAGAATTTAGAAAAAACGAACAAACAAACACTCATGTATTTTTCAAACATCAGGTTTTTTAAGAATTAAGTGAATCACTCACTTCATATCCGTAGTCTTCCCTCAGGAAACCTTTGATTTGAATTTCAAATTTACACCAATAAGAGTTAAAAGAGAAAGATTTTAATGATGGATATTTGCAGACAGTTTTATGTGTACTCATCTGTCACTTCATACTGCTGTGAGGAACCTTTGGTTGCTCTTGTTTTAGCAGCCCATGTTCATAAAGCAAAGCATCAGTGCAGCAGACCTATGTTTGACACATACTGCTGTCTCTGAGCAGTCAGATACACACATGACTTGGTGTGAGTCTGTGTTCACACATAAAAAACACACACAGGCTGTTTGTGCAGCGTGTGGTTCGTCTCCTCATCTGACACTTGCACAAGGGGTGGAGCCAGGAGGGGTCGGCCAGGGTCATTTCTTGAATCTGATTGGCCAAAGAAAGCACTTCTTTAACTGTATGTGAGGCAGTCTAGTTATTTGTTTAAAACATGTTGAATGAATGAAGAAGAATCAGTTTGAGAATAAAACAAATGCTGGCTCTGCAGAAGATATTTAAAAAAACAAAAAACAAAGGGCAGTTTTCTTCATTTTATGTCTTTTCTTTTTTGGGGGGATATTTTTTTGATAGTCTCTATCCATATTTTAACCTCCCAAGACCCAGCATCCACATATGCCAGCATTACATTTCTGCTTCTCAGACCCATGAAAAACTTAGACCTAGTAGCTGCATTTAGGGACACTACCCACATCATCTTTTGGTGAAATCACAACATTACACCTATTTTAGTAAAAACGCAAAAACAAAAAGAGCAGTACAATAACACTAATAACAAATTACTAAAAGCAAACTCCAATATCAAACTTCTTGTACAAATACTAAGTTTAACTCAGGTCTCAGGGGAATAAATGAAATGAAAGGAAACCAATAACCACAATTAAAGCTAAAAAAAAAAAAATCTGAAAAAAAATTAATTAATTAATTAATAAAATAAAATAGAATAAAATAAAATAAAATAAAATAAAATAAAATAAAATAAAATAAAATCTTGTTATGACTTGGCACTTTTGGTTAGGATTCAGCCACCATGTTTACCACATAGTCAGTGCACCAGTTTGGCTTTCCAAGTCTAAAAGGTCAGACTCCACAGCTGGCCTGAAGCAGTGGTTAGAATCACTGTAAAGAAATAATCAGTCTTGCAGCAGAGGATTTCCTCTGGATCATAGGCGCCAGTGTTAATATCAGCATGTCCTCACAAAGGCTTTGATCTGCACAGACCATTATGTCTCCTGTCGTAGGACAAAAATATAACACATGCTTGAATCATGATGAACACAGGATGCCAAATACAAAAATCCTGCGGAGATTTTTTTTAAATCTGTATTCACTGTGCTGAAGAAAAACAAAAAGCTCTAAAGTCATAAGTAAAAGATGTTGTCTTTTTATCATGCATTATTAAGGAAGGTGCACACTGCCACCTAATGTACCAGAGAGTGCAGTGGTTGAATGAGATTATCATAATCACTGGTCCCAGCACGGGGTCTGGGGCCCTCTAGGGAAGGCTGAGGAGATCTCAGGGGACAGAGAGGCTTTGTCTGCTGCGAGGTTGTCAAGAATAGATTTAAATATAAACTAAAAGCATGATGATACACTTGCTGGACAGTCAGTGTAAGTAGGGCTTTACAGAGTAAAAAAGTAAGAAATTCGTTCAACTACTGTAATTTTCCTGTAAGCAAATTGAATGACCATTTTAACCATACAGTTAAGAATACTAATATAGGGCCTGTTATTTCATTTTAAAGCCTTGAACAAACACAAATCATGCTAGTGTTATTGTGCTTTTTGTTTTAAGTTATCTGAAAGGAAGTTTGTTGGATAGAGGAGCTGAAGACAGGCAGGAGATGTGGGGAGGAGTGGGTGGAGCCAGGATTTCAGTTTTGGGTGGGCCTTAAGTTAGAAAAGTTTGGAGATTGTTAATTTTATTAATAAAAGTGACTGAGAATACACCAAAATTACTATGTGTGGTTTCAAAGGGGGTTTGGTTGCTTTTTTCACCTTTCTTGCATCAGACGGCTCTGTCTGCAGTCACTCTCCATGGCCACCACTGACCAAAGAGTGGCGCTTTAACATCCCAGTGGGTTGCATTGCTATGGTTTATTACAGGCTGTAAGAGCAAGGACATTAACCATGGTTAAATAAAATAAATAAAAGTCTACAGTCATTCCAAAATAATGTTATGATCCCGCCCATGTGAAACTGAAAGTTTCAGAACTTTCTTTTTTTTTTTTTTCCAAGAATACGGTAAAGGGGTGTAGGGGCGGGCCTGAGATCTCAGGGTGGACCCATAATGCTGCCCCTGAGTCAAACCTGAAGCCCATGGGCCAGGACTGGAACCTCTTGTAGTGTAGAAAAATGATTCAGCAGCTCAACACTGCTGACTGTGTGCAAACAGAGAAAGCAGTGAGACCTGATCTAAAAATAAAAACTAAAGTGCACTGACTTCAGAAACACTTTTTGTCCCACAGCATGACTGAAGCCATCTCTTATGTCATCCCTGGAAGAACAGATGCAGAGTGAACACCATTCATTAAAAAAAAAAGAAGAAAACAGCCTGTTTTAGCCCAACACATGACCCTCCAGTTACCACGCATAGTGTCGTTGTGTTCATTCTGTTCTGTCTGATCAGAAAGGTTTCTCTGTTTTATCCATGTGTTTAAAGTTCCTGGGGTTATATAATGCCACAAACCTGACTGGGAACCTCAAATAACTCATGCTGGAGCAAAATCTGAGGGAGATTAGAAGTGACTGTGTGAAGACTTGAAGTAAGATGTTCAGAAGCAGTCTGCAGCCATTGAGCAAAAATACAAGAAAAAAATAAATTGAGTTGTATCACAAACTCAGCACCAAAGGTGATTTTAATAAAACAACTTACCAATCTCAATCAATTCATTCAAATCACAGCAAACTTTTTTTCAGGTGGCCTAAAAAACAGCAGGTTCAGGCCTGTTGATGTTACATTAACCCACCATGAGTAAGAGACCTTTACAGCATTTACAGCTGAGCTACGTCAGATATGAAATTGTAAACATAATATATATAAAATATGGCTGGGTATTGTTGACAACCTTACAATTTAATTCAATTTTAATTCTTTGGCCAGTTTTCAGAAAACATCATTTTTAGTGGCATAAACCTGTGATTTTGTTTGGATGACTGTAAACCTGTAAACAAATAAAATTATGTGCGGTTTCCGAGATACCTGGCTACGTGTGGACATGGCCTTAGTCTATGTTTCCCTCTGTGTCCCTTCATTGAGTCTTTCCAGTGATGACTCTTGTGTCATTCTCAGTCTTCCAGAGTATCTGGTGTGAATTTTGCTTTTGACTTTTGTGTCTTCCCTGTTAGATAGTCAACTCTTATACGCTTGAACTATCTAACAACAGCACTATTAATTATAATAATATATATATATATATATTTTCAAATCTAAGAGCAAACAAGCTGTGGATAATTTTGGAGAATAATTAAGGAGTGGAAACCAGGGACTCATTGCAAGTTGAGAGGAAGCTCATTCAGCAGCTGTGTGAGGAGGACCAGAGAAGGAGACAGAGAACCCGGAGTTAGGAGGGCACAGGAGAACACATCAAACAGAAACAGTCTGTAACCGTGATCAGAAGAAAGGCATGAATCTCTGTTTTTTCTCTCCTCAGCCCCCACCTGCATCTTGCTCTTCTTCTACCTGCTCTTCACTCGTTTCTGGCTCGTCAGCGTGCTCTACTCCGTCTGGTGGTTCCTCGACTATGACACTCCTTCACGAGGAGGCCGCAGGGTGCCCTTCCTGTGTGGCATCAAAGTCTGGGATTACATGCGGGATTACTTCCCCATCAAGGTAAGAGAGGAGGAGAGGATGTGGTTCAATGTCGGTGTGCCTGTGCTGATCACAGGATGATTTCTGCTGGGGAACACTGATTTCATCAGATACCTGGGTCTCCTTATTTTCTCTGCGGCACAAAATGGCCAGGTCTAGAGCCTTCAAACAAGACCCTCACAAGAGTTACTGACCTCAGGTGCTCATTGTATACACGTATGTCCACTTGAGCTTGAGACAACAGGTCTTCATCTCCTCCCACTGTTAGAAAGAAACTGACAAAACATGACATTTATGTATCAAACCCAGGACAGGCATCCATCTATTGCCAGCCACTAGAGGGAGCAGGTTTTCAAACTGCTACATTTTCATATGCTGTGGAAATTGATATGTTTTTACTTTTGCTTAAAGAGGGGGTATTCTGCGTTACCATATATTAAACATAGACAGAAATTAATGATGCTGGGTGCTCATCCTAAAAGTGTACAGTTTTTTATATCTTTATCTATTCACATGTTGCAGAAATCCCTGAATCTGTCTATAAACTCAGAGGACTGTAAGAACAGTCTGTTCTAAAAATAGCATGAGATCTCCACAAGACTTTCTGAAATGATGAATTCCTCACATTAGGATATCCTAACTAGTTCACAAAATGATGGAGGGGTGGACCTAAAACACCAAGGGTTTTCACAGTTGTGCCTTTAACAGGCTTCAAGAGAACTGGCCAATCAGAGGAAAGGGTTTTTTCTTGGAGCGGGAAGCACGACAGAGACAGAAGCTAAAACAAGGGCTTTCTGCAACACCAGTGTGAGGAAAATCCTTGTCTTTGAGCTGTAAATTTTTGCAATTTCGTTGTACTTGTTGCAATGACAAATAAAGTTCTATTCTGAATAAAGTTCAGAGATACCTGGAGGACAGTATAAAGCCTAGAAAAAGCACAATATACCCCTCTTTAATGTTTAATTTTAGCTAAAAATGACCAGTGATACAGAAACACTTTAGACTTGCAATCAGTGACCTCAGAAGTAAAGAAACAGTCTGTAAGCATGGAGACAGGGACTGGGCCAACGGACCACTGAAAGATTTCATTCCTGCTGTATGGTGGCCCTGAAGGTCAAACTAACACTGCCAACTTAAAAAAAAAACAAAAAACAAAAAAAACACAAAGACATATATATATATTTTTTACATCCTGACATAACATTTAACTAAACAAAAGACATTCTGTGCCCTGTAAAAAACCTTCATCTAGTTTAAATCAATCAGGATATTTCAGGGAAAACACCGACGTGTGAATGAGAGATGTTATCACTTTCTGCTAAGTTTGTTTCAAAGAACGTTCCATGCCAGCAGCACACTTCACACAGGTTATGTAAAAAGAAACAGAAGTGAGATTATGACACCGAACTGTAAGTTAAAAGCACTGAAGTAATAAATAGATATTTAGGAATCTAGAGATGAATGAAACCTTTACATAAACTTTAAAACTGATGATGCAAAGCCACACTTGATTTTTTTTAATGAAGAATATCAGCAGATCAGAGCTCTGAGTTCAGAAAGGCTCACCAGCAGGGTAAAGACTGTTTAATTTATTGGTTAAGTCTCTAAGCTATGCAAATATAAAAGCTGGGGTATAAATTCAACAACAAAAAAAGTGATAAATGTTTAAAAAAAAAAAAGGCACATGAGGCCAAGGACACAGTTTATTCTTCAAAACAAAGGCTGGGTTTTAAAAGAGATGTTGTTAAAGACTCTGACTGCAGTCTCTATAGCCCTCAGGTGTACAGCTGTACAGCTTTGTAAAGTGTGGAGGCCCACAGAGAAGGTCTCTCATGGTGTTTTGGGGGGTTAACAGTTCTTTGAGGTAGGTGAGAGCTTAGTCCTGAATTCTCTAATAGGTGGGATTTTATTTGTAGTAATAAAATGGACGGAGAGCCTGCATCGTTTAGACAGGATAAGTGTGATACGTTCATATTTGTACATGTCCTGTTTGACTTTCATTGTCCAGAGTGAAGTGTTGCTGAGTTGGAGAAAGAATGGACGAGAACGTTTTAGCTGATCCACTGGAAACAAGGAGGATCTTAAAAGATGAATGTTCATAGAATTTTTTCTTTTAATTGTTGCCTTTTGCAATGAAAATGATCTGTACACCAGAGGAATAGATTAGTACATGTCAGTGTTTAGATACGTTTTGGATAAGTTAACGGAGTATTAAAGTAGGAAGTGATCATTATTTTAAAAATCAAACAAAAAGTGTATGAGCCTCTCTCTGCTCTTTGGCTCCCTCTAGTGGTCATATACAGGCCATGCTTATACATTACATTATGTTTAATGCTAGCTTTGATGATGACACCAACCACAATTTCATGCATTTACCCTAAAAAAGGTTATGTTTTTAGAGCAGTATTTTTAATCATATGATGTAAATATAGAGAACAGCGTCTATAGATTAAACAGAGAACAAAACACACATGCAAGTTTGACTTTGGACTGGAGCCTGCTGATAACACTGAGTGCAGCCAAAACAACAACACAAGAACTAAAGCTTCTAAAAAGAGTCCTGACAACCTATCCAAAGGTTCTTTGTACATTTTTATTTTTCATTCTTAAAGATGTGTTTGGGGGATGATGGTGCAAGGATTGAGATGGCTAGTGGTGGTAGTATTTTCTTCCTCTTTTTTTTTTTTTTTTTTTTTTTTTGTTTTGTTTGATTTAAATATACATGAAAAGAAGCAAGTCCAACAGAAAAGGCCTTTTTTGATTCAAATTTTCCTTTTTATGGTTAGGACTGCCATTTTCTTTAACATTAAAATTGAAACAACTTAACTTTTATGGTCATTTTGTGCATTAGAATTACAAGTTTGATTGTTTTTCCACTTTCCATTTCAAATTTCTTTCTATATCAAAGGATAATATAACAATCTTGGAAAATGGTGAGAAAAAATAAGTAATTATAACTAAATAAATAAATGAATAAATAGATAATTATAACAAACTGACTAACTAATTAAATACAAAAATATATTTAATTACTTAATTACAGATTTCTTTTTTTAATTCGGACACATCTGGAATGTCTCTCTAAATGACCTTCAACCCTTCGCCACCCTCAATTTCCAGCTTTACTCTCACATCTGACACTCTCCTGATCATCTCCTGATCGTGTCTGTCTTCAACACTTTGTCCTCTTTCTGTCTGTTTGTTGAATCAAGCGTAGAAAAAAAAATTAGGTCAGGATGAGCAGAGAAAATGTTGAGTGATATATTCAGACTTATTTGTACCTTTGAGGATGAAGTGTGTTAAATCACTGAACAGAGAAAACAACACACACATTATATCCTGTAACACGACTATGAATTATGACACAGATATTCACACTGGCCTCTGAAAATAAACCAAGTGAATATTTTTATCTGTTAACATGTACTGCCCATTTACAAAGTACTATCACCATTATCCAACATGTCTTCAAATAACCAGATACTGGGACAGTAAAAGCATTTATAATCTTTAGACAGAGGTTTATTTCTGTGTCACATACACATGAGGTGATCTGTGATCTGGTTTTGATTTGTTAGAGTCTCCTGAAAGTATGAATCTGTTTGTCAGGTCAGTTTTATCGTGTTTTCGTATGTATGACTGTTGCAGTTCAAACTGAGCATCAGATTGGGGAAGAAAGGTGATTTAAGAGACTTTGAACGTGGCATGGTTTTTGGTGCCAGACGAGCTGGTCTGAGTATTTCAGAAACTGCTGATCTACTGGGATTTTAACCCACAACCATCTCTAGGGTTTACAGAGAATGGTCCCAAAAAGAGAAAATATCCAGTGAGCAGCAGTTCTGTGGGACAAAATGCCTTGTTGATGCCAGAGGTCAGAGGAGAATTGACAGACTGGTTGGAGCTGATAGAAAGGCAACAGTAACTCAAATAACCACTCGTTGCAACCGAGGTCTGCAGAAGAGCATCTCTGAACACACAACACGTCCAACCTTGAGGCAGATGGGCTACAGCAGCAGAAGACCACACCGGGTGACCCTCCTGTCAGCTGAGAACAGGAAACTGAGGCTACAATTCACACAGCAACACCAAAACTGGACAATAGAAGATTGGAAAAACGTTGCCTGGTCTGATGAGTCTGGATTTCTGATCCACATTCAGATGGTAGGGTCAGAATTTGGCGTCAACAACATGAAAGCATGGATCCATCCTGCCTTGTATCAACAGTTCAGGCTGCTGCTGGTGGTGTAATGGTGTGGGGGATATTTTCTTGGCTCACTTTGGGCCCCTTAGTACCAACTGAGCATGGTTTAAAGTCCACAGCCTACCTGAGTATTGTTGCTGACCATGTCCATGACCATGTACTCAAATGGCCTCCACAGTCCCCAGATCTCAATCCAATAGAGCACCTTTGGGATGTGGTGGAATGGGAGATTCTCATCATGGATGTTCAGCCGAAAAATCTGCAGCAACTGTGTGATGCTATCATGTCAATATGGACCAAACTCTCTGAGGAATGTTTCCAGTACCTTGTTGAATCTATGACATGAAGAATTAGGGCAGTTCTGAAGGCAAAAGGGGTCCAACCTGGTACTAGAAAGGTGCACCTAATAAAGTGGCTGAGTGTAGATCACATGCTAAGAGTTGTCACATGAATAAGTCAGTTCTCTACTACAGTGGAAAAAGTTTGGATACACCCCTCAGCCCGTCAGCACTCCTTTGCCGCTAAAAAAAAGGCGCTTGGAGGATGAGGGTTAAAAGAAGTCACTGAGCCATTTAAAGGTATATTTTCATTTAAAAGAAACTGTCAAGGATTTTAACATTAGAGGAATGAAGTGCATAACTTGTAGTATGATGCAACAATAAGAGACAAGAAATCAACCTGTCTGCTGGGTCCAGTAACGCTTAAAAACTGAGCTTTTTCAGCCTCTGTGTTCAGTTGCATCAGACTGATACTCAAAACATCCTGTAGTGCTTCACGTCAGATTTAGAAATGACGCAACAAAGTCCGTGAAGTAGACTCATGATGTCTGCAGGCAAATTGAGTTTTACTGCACAGAAGATGATGCTGTAGAAACTTTTCTGACTGAGAAGTTCTTTTATCTAAAGTGACAGAGAGCAGGGTAAATACGGTGCCCTGCAGGAGCCAAAGCAGAGATGTAAATGTTTACAGTGCGTCCACACAGCTGTAAATAACAGGCAGTAACCAGCGTGCTGAAGGTCAGTGTAATTAAGGCTGGGAATGGTGTCAGTCTCACATTAGAGATGTGTGTGAACGGGTGTCAGATGGATGTATATTAGGAGGTTAACACTGAATCTGAACAGACTCATTTCTTAGAATAAAAAGCCTCTTAAACTTTTCTTTCTCCTGCTCTCATGTATTTCTTTTAAAGTGAATCATCTCCAGGATCATCTGACTGTATGTCGCATTAAGACGGAAACAAAGAGTCAATGTGAGAGTGAAGAGGAGCAGTGTCCTTTGGAGAGACTAATTAGTTTCATTGGTGTGTCTTTCCCCACCGTTTCTAATCCCACCACCGTCAGCTCAGACTAGCTGGTGTGTCCTATCCTGTTCTTAAGAGAAGTACACAACATCTTTATACAAAATGAGGCTTCAGATTTAAATGTTACTAAAAATCTAAAAGTGCCAGCAGCCAAAACTACAAAATCCTCGACGACACATCAGAAAAACTTGTGTGTTTATCAGGGCCGTGCTGCTCTGCCACCTCAATTCATCACATCAACAACATGTTTGTACACACTGAATTTATACACATGATTTTTGTTAATACATTTTTATGCTTCTTTAGTCAAGCATGTCAGAAAATGGAAACCTCTCCCATATCTGTGGCGAATTACAAGCTTCAGACTGATTTGATTTATTTATCAAGGAAGAGAAATGGTGTTAGCAAGCCGCAGACAGCATGCCTGTAGCCTGATCAGAAAACCATCAGCTGATTGTATTCACACTTAGGGAGCTGCGTAGATGTAAACTACGGAAATGCAGGTTAAAAATAAAAAAAGATAAGCTTAGGTGAGTAAGCATATTGGCATATAAACTTAAAACCAAGGGAGCTAACAACAGCTAGCCTGTTGCTCAAGTGCAACTTGTCATATTCAGATTATGACAAATGTGAAATTGTTAGAAGCAAAGTTTTGTGAAATGCAGTGTTTGAAAAGAAGTTTAGGACTAGGGAAAACTAGCTGTTACAACAAGGAATGGAAACAACAAACCTGTGTAAAAAATAGTCTCTCCCTAGTAGGGTAGAGACTGGATGGTTTAAAGGGAGTTAACTGCTGAGGTGACATTTGAGTGAATACAGTGATCTAAAACTTACCTTTGTGAAGAGCCTTGATTTTATGAATGCTGTAGGCTGGGTGGGTTTGCTTTTAAAAGTCCAGGTCGTGATAGCTAGATTTCTAAAATTATCAAACATAAAAGAAGCTAATGCTGTGTTCCATTTGTACTCAGAACTGGGAAGTCAGGAGTGGGAGTGACGTCATCTTTGAGTTCAGCGTTCCAGTTGCCAAGTCGATAAAATGCCTTAATGGCAGAATTTCTGTGTATAAATATTGAATAAAACTCTATGAACGGCTCATTAATGGCGAAAAACACAAGTCAGAAATTCTAGAATAAAAAGAATCTAACAGAACTCAGAATTTCCTATTAGGAACTCAGGGGTGGTGTTGGTGCTCTGACTTGTAAGTCGGAAATTCTGACCTTGGGGGATGTTCCAGCTGGGAGTTCCCACTCAGAACTCGGAAATTCCAACTTCTGAGTACACATGGAATGCAGCATTACAGTTCTCCTAAAATACTTTAACTTTCCCTTTCTTCTTGCTATCAGTGCATGTTAAACCCTTAAAGTTATACTCCGGGATGGAGTAAATAAGGCTCTAGTTCTCATCGTGTGTCTTCGTCCTGGCAGACGACCTGCGTTTGTTTATATCTGGCACGCCGCTGATACACTAAGCGGTGAGTGCCTCATAGCCAGCTGTGGCTCTGCAGCGGAGGTAGCGCCATTTTGCGACACGATGAGAACTAGAGCCTTATTGGTTGGTGTTTCTCTAAATAAAGCATGAATGCAGACCGATATCAGATTTTTTCAGTGGGGGTCCGTTTATTTGTGTTTTTGGTCAAGTAAAATATGGCCCCGTCTGAGTGCAGAGGAAACCGGCAGAGGAGCAGGGAGGGGGTGTTTGGTGCGAGCGCCCTGGGCTTCTGCTGCACAAAATCACTGCTGTAGGGGTAATTTCTGCCCTAAACCTTGTGATAGGACCCAATTTGTTCCATCCCGGAGTGTCACTTTAAGAGAGCATTAAAGAAACACTTGTCTATCATCCTCTGTATTAAACTGATTTTGACAGTCTTATGCAGCAACTTGCTGTTTCTATGAAGCTGTGTAGCTTTTTCTTTAACCACCTGTTCGTACTGTTGACTCCAGCGTACCTACGTTGCAAATCCTGCTAGCCGCTAGAGGTGTGAAAAAAAATATTGATACGGCAATATATCGCGATACTTTGACCTCTGGTACAATATTGATATTCAAACCCTTAATATCAATATTTTTTGTTAAAATACAACTGCTTTCTTCTGCTCTTCTGTCCTTTTTCTGTCTGACAGTTAGGCTCCCGTGTCCACCATCACTATAAAATTAGTCACAGAAATTGTTTCCAGCAGAAAAAAAAACAGATCTCTATGTTTTATCTCTTCTCATTAATTTACTTCGTCAGCTGGCGTGGTGTTGTCATGGACGTGCCTTAAATCAATCAGGTTCTGGTTGTTCTGGAAGTAGCAATTAAAAATAATTTGTAACCAGCAATATTGGTGCTGATAATCTCATTTTAAAGTGTGGATTATGATCAGGCATTACCCTAGAAAGGAGACTATTTTAAGATCACTTTTAAACTCTTCACAGCCCCATTAACTTTTGCAATATATTACAATATTGTTATATATTGTGATACTACTGTATCACGATACCTAAGTATCGTGATGTGTATTGTATCGAGAGGTTCTTGCTAGTACTCACCCCTGCTAGCCGCATGGTTAGCCATATGATGGTTGAGCCTAGCTCACATTTACATTAATATTCATAATGTTTAAATCTGTCATCTTACCCATGTCTGTTAGACACTTGTTGCTGGTTAAACCCTAAATGACCAGTATCTTAGCCTCCCACTTTATTGATGGAAGAAGGTAGTAATAGTGTTTCTAATGTACTTTCACACTTGTTAAAGGTCAGCCACCATAGAAACTCCAACCCCAGGAAAGGGCTTTTGATGTCTTTATCTTTCTTTCTTTCTTTCTTTCTTTCTTTCTTTCTTTCTTTCTTTCTTTCTTTCTTTCTTTCTTTCTTTCTTTCTTTCTTTCTTTCTTTCTTTTTTTGATGTCAGAAAATACATAAAATGATGAATATATTATCTGGAAATATCAACCCTGATAAATATTTGGATTAGATCTACAGTAAAAGAAGTAATCTCTCATCTTTGTGCTCTTACCAACTTCAACCAAAGTCCTCGGAGTTAAAAACAATGCGGATGATGACGTGGTGTCATCCTGGGAGGTGTCTCTGATTGGTCAGTGGAGGACAGTTTTTCTGTTTATAAACCACTATGGCCTCCATGAGAGGAAATCAAGAGAATGATTAACTCTGAGAGCTCGAGGTCACCAGAAACACAAACAGAGTGGACTCAAAACAACACACCTGCTTGGTCCAGGTCACAGATCCTGACCTGCTTTTACAGCACCAGATAATATTCTCATGATAAAGGTGATCTCTGCATCAAAACCTGTAGGGTTGCTCTGTGTCATTGCTAGGGGAGTTTTTGCTGCTTTAATTAGATAACAGAAAAGGAAAGTGGAAAAAAATAATGAAAGTTTTGTCTCTTAGGAGCTATTAGAGCTCTTTTATAATTTTCCATGAATGTTGCCTGAAGAGCAGAGAGCTGGGGCCTGATCTAACACACAGATACCGACAGTGAGGGGAGGTGATCAGTGTTTTTTTTGTACCAGAGGCCACAGTGCTCGCCATGTGCAGTAAAACAAACCAGGCTTTACTTGACTGTGACCTTTAGTGCCTCTTATTATCTCCTCTCTCTGCTCTGAACCAGAGAGGGCACATAGACAACGCTCCACAGGTGAGATACAGTATCTTATCTGCTCGTTATTTCTGAACCTACAGAGAAAATCACTCCGTTTCCAAGGAGCGATAACAAACGCGTGTTTTTCTCCACTTTAAAAAACAAACAAACAAAAAAACAGAAGATTTTTTCCAGACAAAGCTAACTTTAAAACTCTTCTTTTTACCTTTTAAAGTTACATTAAGCCAAAAACTGTTTTCATTGTTTGAAGGCTTCATTTGATAAAATGTACCCATATCTTAAACTTACCCCTTTCCTCTACAGGATCACTAAATGCATCCCACTTTTGTCATGATTCACTAAGGAAAACTGGATCAACTCAACCAAAAATAAAGATGATCAAATTTGGATGACTGGAGCTTAAAATCTGCAGATGCAACAGCAAGATGTGGAGAGATTGTTTTGGAAGCATCTTAGGCCCATGCAGTGATTTCCACCACAGAGTCAGTGCTTTCATGGCCACGCAGTATTGATTTTCTCCAGATTCTCTGAATTCTGTAATGTCACTTTGCACTTCAGACTCATTAGACTTAGTTTCTCATGGGAAACACAACCTGTTTAGTGTTGAGTCCTCTGTGCTAAGTTTTTTGTAAAAGGTGTTGAATCTTTAAGTTTCAGCATTTGATGTTTTGTTGTTGCACTTTTTATAAGTTACATAAACATTTTAAATGATTGTCAAACCACCAATTTAAACATGCAACTTAAAACCTCTTCTTCTGCAGGCAGCAAGGACCAAACTACTAATCAGTAGCTTAACAAGAATGAATAAAGGAATTGATGAGTATTAATTTTTGGTTACATTCTCCAGTACAGTAAATGAATTATGTGCAAAACAAAAAAAAAGAAAAAAAATCCATTTGCAAAAAAAAAATCCATTTGCAAAAAAAAAAAAAAAAAAAAAAAAAATCCATTTGCTAAAAAAAATCCATTTGCAAAAAAAAAAAAAAATTCCATTTGCAAAAAAAAAAAAAAAATCCATTTGCAAAAAAAAAAAAAATTCCATTTGCAAAAAAAAAAAAAAAAATCCATTTGCAAAAAAAAACAAAAAAACATTTGCATAAAAAAGACAAAATAAAAATGTATATCTATGCTTACACTAAAAAAAAAACCTAACCAAAGAAAGGAGTGGGCTGGAGCCAAGGCTTATTTTTGCCTATCCTGTACTGTAAAAGGACACAGAGGAAGAGAAAGCATCAGCAGCGTGAGGAAACAGTTGTAGGAACATTTATCATATTGATTTTTTTTTCTTTGGATGACTGTGTTGAGCTTATCAGACTTGGATGAGTAACACTTCCTCTTTGAGTCAGGCTATCAGCTAAAGGCTACATCAGCTGCTGCTAACATTACGCACCGTAACCTTCCGCTTTGCTCATGTGGTCTCAAATGAGTTAAAAGGGAAAATTCTAATAAAAGACGTATTAAGTTGGAGACATGTCTGAAAAATGTGTGAAAAAAGTTTGGTAGATGAATTACTGAGTATGCTGACACCAAATAACAGACACACACAGACAAACAGAAATAAGGGGAAACATTATTTTATTGTTTTTATCTTTCTTTATCATTGTTTTAGATGAAACTGTTAGCTGCTGTCCATCTGGTGTAACTGCATCAACTCTGAGTGACAAAATGAAACATATTCTCAGTGATTACGTTTTTTTCCCTGTTGCAACTTAAAAACTCAGGAGACATAATGAATACTTTTAAAAACTGGGAACATTGAATCATCCTCAGCACTTGAGAAAGCGGCGACAAAATATTTTATCTCCGTTTCTACTTCGTCCAGATTCTTTTTAAAGCGTGCAGTATGACTTGAAAAGGATGTCATGTGACTGAGGTGAGTCTACAGGAAGCTAGTCCCTGATATGGACACATTATGGGAATGCAGTAACTAAATAACCAAGCAAAAGTGAACTGGAGTAGAGGGTTACTCCAGACCTGAGGATACTACTGCACGTATACACGCTGTCTTGATCAACAGAGCCTCAATGACATGTCAAATGTGTGCTCTTCATATCAGTCTGCATACACTGACTTCTATTTCAGTGTATTTGTTTTCTGTAGTGACCAACACTATATCGATCCAATGTTTGGGCTACAACTGAGCTGAGCTCACATGAACCATGTTTAAATCTAGAGCTGTAGATGCCGTTCTAAGCATTTGATGCTTTAAAACCTATGGGAGTATGAATACCTGAGGTCTCACAGTACTCCATAGAAATCCATGTGTGAAAATGTTTGAATCACAGGGGATAACTGATGCACAGTGTACTCGTTACCATATCTCTTCAAAATTCAAACAGCTCCTGAGAGAAGAGAAGTTGAGCTTTCTAAGTGTAGTACTTTTTGTTTGTAAACTTTTATTCTCTTTATGAAGTTAATTGACCCTTTTATTACCTGATCTTTGAAGCTGAGCTTTAAAGCTGGCTTTAAACTTTCTGAGGTGTATTCTTGCTTTAGGTGCGTATACATAACAGAAATCAATAGACGACTCTGTCACATTTATTAACACAAAAATGTGAAGTAAATCTTTTTACCCTTTTAAAGTTACTGACCTTCCTCAGAATGAGTTTTTAAAAAAATCAGCGAAGTTGTCCTGTAAAGTTTTTTAAAGACTTTTTGTATTTCCTCTGAATGTGGTTTAGATATACTTTTAATGCTTAGTTTAAACCAAAACGTAACAACTTAAAGCCTTATATTCACCACAGAACATTTCTGAACACTTTGGAGAGCACTTTTAGTACCTTTAAACAAGGATAAGCCAGCAAAAATAAATTAAAACACAACAAAACACGCTGCAGGCCTGATTGAAGAACGTTGCGGCCGGTTGTACCTGAATTGATTCACTTTACTTGATAGAAACACAGGCTGGTACTCACTGAAACACTGAGGGGCCGTTTACACGACAACGGTTTTAAGGTGAAATGCGAAAATGTTGTTGTGTTTCAGCCTCGCGTTTACACAGAAACGACGTTTCAGCTGACCTAAAATGCAAACTTTTGAAAACGGCCTCCAGAGTGGGATTTTTTTTTAAACGCTGTCGACACCGTTGTCGTGTAAACAGTAAGCCGGCATTTTCAATGGAAATGATGACGTCACACTCCGCATCACGTGAGCACATACAACAGTACCGTTGTTACGATCGTCGCAAACTACTGTGTTGTGCTTGTGTTGCTCAGTCTGCTGTAACTGCTGACTGTCTTTATACAATAAGTGCATCTGTTGCTCCACTTTTGCGCTTAATATTCCCCAATACACCAGATGACCGGCTCAACTCTACTTTGGTGGAAATCTCCCAAAAGCAGCTTCTGGACAAGACAGTTGTAGCATCACCTACAGGCCTGGCATGCTAACTACAGTGTTTTCAGTCCATCACTGTTTCCGTGTAAACGCAGATTTTTTTCTCTGCGTTTTCACAGCGTTTTAGCGTTTTCAGATGAAACGTCGTGTAAACGGGGCCTGAATTTCCTTCAAAAATCTGCAGGTGGTGAAAAGAGTGGTTACCGAGCTAAACAGAAAATAAGTCTTTCTTCAGTTAGGCTGCTCATCACTTTCTTTTGCTCTCATCTCTCCTACATTTGTGGACTTCTAGTCCATTTTAAAAAGACCAATTATCAGCAGAAATAGTCAAGTTTAGAGCCTGGTAGGAAGAGTTTCAGTTTCTTTACTAGATCTGCTAATATTGACTAATCCAATAGTAGACTAAACATCTGCTCTCTCAATGGGTATTTGACCTTTCAGATAATGAATAACACAATTACTTGTCATTTCATACTTTACAATCTTTTTTTCTTCTTTAAAATTGTTTTTCAACTCTAAGCATGCAACACATTATTTAATTTTGATGCATTGCACGGTTAAAGTTTGCTCCCTTGATTTCATGGAAGAAAAAGAGCTTAAGAAGAGATAAAGATGAGAAAGATAAAAAAAAAATGCTACAAGGTAAAGGTTGTAAGGCAAAAGATTTGAAATAAATAAATAAAAAATTCTAAAAAATAAAAATATGCTAATCTACTCACATCTTAATATGGAATACTATGGAGAATCTTTGGCTTTTAGAGCCAGCCTCACCTGGACACTTGAAGGACTGCACTTGAGCTTTATTCTTCAACAGCAGAGGCTGGAGAAGTCTCACTCTGGGAGGATAAACTGTAGCTGTAGAGTAAGAGAACAGCATTAAAAATATGATAAAGGCTTCGCGGGAGGATTCATGGTTCAAGTTGGAGCCTGCTGGGTCACTACCATGCTGCAGTGTCAGCATTCTCAGAGAAAATATCATGAGCTAAAGTGAAGTATCCTCTACCAGAGTTCTCAGCTTTAATGCTCTTTCCATTTTCCTGTAGCTGGTAAAGACAGTTGACCTGGACCCCAGGAATAACTACGTCCTGGGTTTCCATCCTCACGGTGTGCTGGTGGCTGGAGCCTTCACTAACTTCTGCACCTACGCCACGGGCTTGCGACAGCTGTTTCCTGGACTCACCACCTACCTGCTCATGCTGCCCCTCTGGTTCAGGGCGCCCTTCTTCAGAGACTACATCATGTGTGCAGGTGTGGGAAAGAACATGTGTAAAAATTACACTTAATGAGACAAACCCATTTTCAGACGCACCACAGTTTTTATATTGGAAAAATACCTTTGTAATTTAAGTATTTCAAGACAGAAAAAGGAAATTTAGTCTTTTTTTTTTTGGTATACTTTTGAATCTTTGTTTGTGTTGTTTGTATATGTCTAGTCACCAAATGTATAAGAAAAGACCATGACATGGGCTCAAAAGTGTCTTTGTCTGGTCTCAGTATCATGGATCAAAGGCAGCTTTTTGATAAGAGTCCTGATAATTGAAGGGCACAGGATTCAAGCTGACAAAAACTACAAAAGCGAACATAGAAACCCATATGCGTGTATCATTGCTGATTATTTTCTGTCACAACCCTGCAGGTCTAATTCCTTCAGACAAAGAGAGCGCCAGTTACCCGCTTTGTACCAAGAAAGGCGGTCAGGCTATTGTGATCGCAGTGGGTGGCGCCCCAGAGGCCCTGGATGCTCACCCTGGTACCTTCAATGTCCTCTTGGCCAAAAAGAAAGGCTTCATCAAAATGGCCATGGAGCACGGGTAGGAACAGGATTTATCTGACTTCTCACAGAGAATCATTCAGGTCCCTCACATAAAAACTCCTCTGAAACCACCAAGTCTCTTTCACATCAATCAGATTATCAAATCTGTATATTCTCCGTATCAGTTTGACAATGCTTTAAAATTTAATCCTGTTTCAGAGCTCATCTGGTGCCAATGTTCTCCTTCGGAGAGAACGAAGTGTTTGATCAGGTGGAAAACCAAAGAGGCTCCTGGCTCAGGTGGACACAGGAACAACTGCAAAGCATCATGGGTGTCTCCCTGCCTCTCTTCCATGCACGAGGTGTTTTCCAGTACTCCTTTGGTCTCATGCCCTACAGAAAACCCATCCACACAGTAGGTCAGTAAACATTATGCTTATTATTACTACAGTACAGTACACGCTGCGGTTTGAGTGATGCTGTGAAACTGGGTCATTCTGCTCAATCAGCTTTTATCATGAAGCACATTTCAGGCAAACAAGCACCAAAAGGGCTTCAACTGACAAAACAAGAGCAGCACAGAAAAACAAAAACAAAAACAAAAAATAGCCAATTGTAGAAGATATGATATTACAACTTGATATCATTGTCCAATGAAAAAAATAGGGTCAAAACTTTTATATTACACTGTGTAAAAAAAAAAAATGTTTGATCTGTTTTCCGCATTTCTATGTTGCCATAAGACCCCAAAGGTGACTCAACCAGGATAACATTGGTGTCAGTGGAGGCAGATTAGTTTAAGATCAAAGAAGACTCTACACTGTAAGAAAACAAACTTGTAAAAAAGGGAAATGCCTTTCAGGTGTGGCTGCCAAACAAAAACCTTAAAAATGAAAGTAAAATATCCTAATTCAAATGAAGTGCAAACACATTACATTTTCAGAAAACTTCATTTAGATTTCTGCAGAAAAACATTGTTCTTTAACGGAAAAATACTTTTTGTTGTGATGGAGTTTTGTAACTGTAATGAGGGGGGAACACAGTGGATATAAGACCCTGCTGTACATTAAGGTTTTGCTTGGGAGGAACTAGCTGCCTGTGCAGTGCTGCATGGACCAACTATATGATCTTTATTACACTGCATTTTAAAATTTACCAACATAGCATAGCCCATCAACACATCTTGTTTATGTACACAAAAAACACTGTAAAAATCACTGGATGCATGGTCTGCGCAGTGGAGCACAGGCTCTCATAAACATAGCTTTCCCTCTTCACTCACGCTAAAACAAGTGGAAAATCGGAAACTTAGGACACAAACTGAGGGAGGACAAAGTGACCAGTGACGCATGAGAGAAAAAGTTCTTCCAGGAAAGGCGCTGTGTGTTCTGTTTGGAGGTTTTTGAATTCAAAGAAATATCATTGATCAAAGAACAGTTCAGTGTTGAAACATAATCTTTATTGCAACCACGAGTGAGGAGGGAACAGGGTGCAGCTGCATATGCTACATAAAACTAATAAGATTTACCTGCAAATTCCAGTTAAAAACATTAGATTATTAGTATAGACTTTAACCCCTATAAAACAAGCTACAAATTTAGTTACAGGCCGTTATTGTAATTTTAAATCAGTTTCAGTTTTATCTTTTATGTTTCAGTTTAACATGAAAGATAAAACAGGATTTATTCCATTAAAAAAATGAGAAATAAACATAAAGGGCTCTAATTTTGTGGTGCAGCGCAGGGGGCACAAACCTGGCGCAGCCTGCGCAGTGCTAATTTCGTGCGGCGCACCACCGTGCGCTGCCAATTTGACAATTTGGTAGACCGTCTGCGCAGAGATGGGTGTGACAGCGCACCAGGGGGAGTTGACAGCGCACCAGGGGGAGGTGTCAGCAGATTCATGTTGGCGCACTGCCAATTTCGTGCCAAAAAAGTGCGCTGAAAGCTCGCCAGCTCCAACCTGGTCTATCCTTGGCGCAAAGCAGAGCGCACCCTGCGCAGCTGTAATTTGGTGACAGGCGCACATGTGCGCACATGTCATCAAAGCCTCAGAGGCAGGTTTCCAGAGTGTCAGTCACATTTTGATGCAATAAACAATCACAGCAATCACTATTTAATGTAACTGTCTGAACCAGCATTCACATTTGTATCTATATTAACTGTCCCGTCACATCTGATGTCAGATTAAAGCCGTTTGTCATAATGGAAAGTTAACCTGACGGCAGCTGGAAGTTTGATGCACATCTTACAATTAAACAATAAACAGCCTTAACATCTGATACTGAGTATATATCTGGTTCTCTCATTTCATTTAATTCAAAGAAAAGAGGGAGAGAAAAGACGAAGAAAAAACAGACAAAATAAATGTTTGTCACTCAGGATTTACCCGTGATTTCCCACATTTCTCTGTTTTAGTCTTTATTTTTAACGTGATCTAAAAAGATGGAGTACATTGTTGTAAGGAGGATGAGGCGAAGACACTGGGAGAGTATACAGTATATCACCAAAGGCTCTGCTTGGCAATGACAAACCAGAAGTGCAGGTGGATCAAAAGTATTCTGAATGGATAAGCCAGCTGTGTAACTGTCTCCTAATTTTGTACTATTAATGACAAAGGAACAGATTACATCTGTCCTGGGAGCTGGCCCACACAGTGACGCGCTTTGTGTGTCCATTCTCCTGCTGCAGGGACAGCGGCTCTGACCGTCTCTGCTATCGGGTCTTCCGCGGTGCTGGGGATCACTCAGACCAAGCACGCTTAGCACATTTAAAGGCGAGGAGAGGCGCTCTTTTGATTGGTGAAAACAGCGCTCGGCTGCGTTAAACCCACTCACGGCTTTTCTCCTCTCTCTCTGCCATTTGAGGCGTGGATGCGCTCCTCTGCGCTCCTCTGCGCTCCTCTGCGCTCCTCTGCGCTCCTCTGCACCTTGACTGTGCCTCTATTGGCACTGGGCAGGTGTGCCTGTGCTTGAGCCTGGTCTACGAAATTAGAGCCCAGTATGTCATTATTACCATAACACTCAAAAAAACTCCCAGGTTGTTATTGTACAAATAATTTCTGTAATTTCAATGTTTTGTATACTATTTAGATAAAACAGAAAAAATACCTTGAAAATTACGGTGTTTTTTTGTTTTGTTTTGTTTTGTTTTTTTTTTACACAAAAATAAGGATTTTTTTTTCACACTGCAGTTTCTAGCACAAGTACAGAGGATACTGTGAATGTTGCTCAGACAAACTGATTCTGACAAATTTAGATCAGTGTGAAGTTATGAGTGGGTTGAAAACATCAGTTGTGAAGAGGCCCAGTGTGTACACCAGAAAAAACCCAAGCACACAAGCCACTGAACTTCACACTTCGTTAGGTCTCCATATTCCTAGACTGATCAAAAAGATGGACGATGTGAGCTCCCAAAAGTGAGGCCAAAGTAAAGCACAAGTCATAAAGCTTGCTCCCTCTGAGGAAAAAAGATTGGACATGGCTCAAACTGTAAAAACCAGACTTTATACTGTATTATTCTTCCCAAACAAACAATACTGATTTAAGTAAAAGTGATTATTGGAGAAGTTTTGGCACATTATTGGATTCCACAAAAATGTGTCTTAAGTGTACTTGGTTGGTAGGAGGACGCTTCTGCCCACACTATTACTTCAACAAAGTCACAAGCAGTCGATGTCATAGCCAGTATACCACCCCAGTGTTAGGTCTTTTTTTTAAAGCAATATAACATTAGCTTCAGGTTGTTTGAGTTGATGCGGGATTTGAAACCCAGAAGCTGCATACACCTTTTTACATCTTGAAGAAATCTAAAAAGATTAAAATGTAAAACACAATCTGAAATGAGGTGGTATAACCCTTTACCACAGTGATCGTGCCCATGGCTTTCTTCACCCACTGTTGATTTTGGCAGAGAGCATCCAAAGAAGCTTTCACTAACATGTGAGCAGTATCAGATAAATAGCAGAGTTTGTCAACCAGCTGAGATGATGCCCAGTCTGGCACAGTTACATTAATAGCTGCTGGCATGCAGCCATGATGCTCCAGATAAGCAGACCTCTGAGGTTGCATCAAACAGCTAATATTACAAATCATAAAGTCAACTGTCTGAGTGTGCTTTCCTTCACCTTTTCACCTCTCTGCAGTCGGGAGGCCGATCAGGGTGGAGAGGAACGAGAAGCCCACAGCAGAGGAACTCGATGCCCTCCATCAGCACTACATGGATGAGCTCAGCAACCTGTTTGAGGAGCACAAAGGAAACTACGGAGTGGACAAGGACACACACCTGAACTTTGTCTAGAGTGGACTGATGGTGGAGGGTTTTAAATGAGTATTTATTGGTAAAGCTGTGGTGTTCAGGCTGAGATAATTGTGTCCTCTGCTCAGCTCCGTTAGCCTCACTCTGCTCTCAGCTAGCATCTTTGTCAACCATCTTTAATCTCTAACACATTACTGTCTCTGTTTGAATGAGAAGGAACCAAAACACTGTTCTTCTGACATATGCTTGCTTCATGTTGCAACTGTGGTGGATGTGTGTTTCCTTGTAAAACATATAATTTCAAAGATGGAAATATAAAAAAAGTCATATTTTTTCCTGCTTCATGAATGATCACTGGCTATCAATATGATTGACAGCAAACATCTGCCCATATTCTAATGTAAAACAAGATATCTACAGCTCAGACAGCACACATTTCTGTTTGCTAAGAATCTGCATTTCCTTTTGTATCAAGCAACACTCATAACAGCTTAATTTCATTATTTTACCATTTATGAAGTAGGTACTGACTGCTCACGTTATCTACTGTCTCACAGACATTATCACTCACTGGTTTCTGCAGATATTTTGAAGCCCATGGATGTAACAGGTTTGAAACTCTGACTGTAACCAACATTAAAATGACCAATAAAGAGTCAAAAAGGTGGAGCTGAGGTAAAATGTGAACCTTCTTTTTTTAATTTTTGGACCAGGCTCTTGACGTGAATCATCACTTTAACATGAGTGTTAATGGTGATTCATAGACTTTTGGGAGCTAGCCTCAAGTGGACACTTGAGGAACTGCAGTTTTAATCTTTTTTTTTCATCTTGTCTTCACTTCTGCATTTTTTTTTTCTCTTTTTCTCTTTTTAATCTGAGGGATTCAGCCTGGAATAATCCCACATTGACTGCTTTTTAGTGCTCCATAGGGTTGGATGAGATGTTCAAATATGGGCCCATGAATGTTTAAGTTTTACTGTAAGTAGCTGATCAATATAAAAGGTGTAAAAGGTCACCAGTTTACACATTAAGTGAACAGTCATACAACATTGTGGCAGCATGTGATCCCCAAATGAACTTTACTTCAGAGGAAGATGACCACAGTGTGAGCGTTGAATAGAGATGTGAACATCCTGACTAACTGGAGCATCATGGTCATTTGAAGACACAGTGTGAGGAAACACTGATGAAAGAACTTTTCCTCCATGGTGTTCATCTGGGGGCTGGGGTTTGTGAAAGATCTGACTCTTTCTCAAACAGAGTCAAAGGTGGAGTCTGGATTTCAGCACCGGACTCAGACACATTAACAATTTCTCCAAACTGTTACTTTCCCAATGCTTCATACATGTACAATAAAGATCTGAGAGACGCCACACAAATAAGCTGTCTGGTTATTATTTCCATATTGAGTCACTAAGACAAAAATAAGTAAACAAACAAAAAAATCAATCAATAAAAATGAATTTAATGGGTTTTTTTTTATTTCAGTTTACACAACTATTATTTTTACAGTGTACTTGTCAATAAATTAAACACTTAAATGGGATTGATTCTTTGATTGGTTAAAAAATAAAATACACCTTTCAAAAATCATCAAATGTGTTGTTTTAACAAGTTTAGAGCATATTTTTTATTTGGAAACCATACCAACTCTTATTAGTCACTGTCCCATCCCCAAGTTTATCTCACAACTCTTTGAAGAGGTTTCAAACTCTGGGCATTAAGACTATCTGTATTTCATCCTCAGCTAACACAATAATCAGTTATCCTATAAAGTCATATGTACATGTAGCAACTGTCAGAGCTGTGGAATTTTATGTTCTATTTGGAAAAAAAAGTGCTTTACAAATTTAAGACCGCATAAATGGCAGAAGATAATCAAACAATACGAAAAGACTGAAACTTTTAATGGATTATAGAAAGTAAAATAACAGAAGAAAAATAACAAAGATAAAAGATTAGATTAATGAAAATTCAATGAAGAAAAGAAAGATCCTGTCTGTGATACTGCCTAAAGAGTTCATAAAAAATAAGACCATTGAAGATTAAAACCCACTCAGATAGCATCTCCTATGAACGCACGTCAATGAAAATCTGTTTTTAAAAGAGATTAAGATGAGGAACATTTGTGGTTACTGGAGGGACTTTTGGAATGGAGAAAACATAAAATTTGATGAAAAGCACCCACATGATCCAGAGCTCAGACGAGCTCAGACCTGGAAATGGGAAAAAAAATCTAACATCAAAAGTTTTTTAATTTTGGTAAATGTGGGAGAATTCAATCAATTAATCTCTGTGTGTATAAAGCTCCAGTTTGCAACAGGTGTTACCTGAGGATTACAAAGTGTCCAGACCATACTTCATATTTTCAAAGTCCTAAAGACTGGAGATAAGATTCAGCTTATTCTTGTTTATTCAGAGTAAGGCTTGTTTTAACCCAGCATGCAGCATTTAGTAAGTTACTGTGGTAAGAACAAACGTCCTTAAATGGGCAGAAAGCTCAAGCAGAACCAGACTGATCTGATGAGACTGTGCTGGAACTAGAGACGGTGATAGAGAGATACGCAGACAGAGAGGTGGACTCAGACTGACAGCAACAACAATATAATATCTTATGCAGGCTTGTGGTGAGGTTTTTTACAGTTTGCAGGAAGACTAAACGTTTGATAACGGACTGATCAGTTTTAGTTGACAGGCTTGAGCCACATGTTAAAAGCAGCTGCTGCTGAAGATTTAACTGCTCTTGTTTTCTTTTATTAAAACAGACCATAGTGAACAGAGGTGTCAAAAGTATACATCCATTACTCAAGTAGAAGTATAGATACTAAGGTTTAAAAAGACTTTAGTGGAAGCTGAAGTATCAACTCAAGCTTTTTCCTTAAGTGAAAATGTAAAAGTGCTGGTTTCAAAACTACTTCAAGTATAAAAGTAACTTAAAGGGGGAAACAATTTCATTAAGGTCAAAAGCTTAGGCTGTACCACAGGGGCTTATAGTTCATATAGTTCATCCCCACTCCCGAGTCTCTGCCACGGACGTCTTTGCATTATGTCACATACGTCTGTGATGATGTTGCTGAAGTGTGGCGTGACTTGTGTCATGTGCAAGTGCAATGGATCATGAACAAACCAACAGGGTGTTGGAATGGTATTATGTTTGTACATCTCTTCCATCCACAATCGAATTCACTCTTTCCAGGTGGCGTGATTTCAGCTATTTTTAGCTTTTTTAGGGTGTGTCTTTTTGAACGAGGACAAGCTGGAATTAAATAAGAGCAGCAAGGCTATTTTTAAAACATGCAGAGTAGAAAGTGCAGATATTTGCCTGAAAATGTAAGGAGTAGAAGTAAAAAGTTGGTTGAAAAATTATTACTCAAGTTAAGTATAGATACCCCACATTTAAACTTAAGTAAAGTAACTAAGTATTTTTACCTAGTTACTTCACACCTCTGACATGAAATACAAAAATAGTCAAGTGCAAAGCTGTTGTTAGTGGACACAGGCCCTCAAACATTACCAGATTGATAGCTCACTATTTCATCTCCCTCATTGTAGCATGGGGGTTGAAATGTGGTGAACTGAATCTTGGGAGTCACAGCTCTCATCGGGTAAAGAAGTAGTTTGGGTTATGACCTGAAAACTCAACGTGCTCTTGTTTTATTTTCATCATTGATTAAATAATCCAGTTAATTGGCCGTGGTGGCAAGCTGTTCACAAACCTTCAGGCAGAATCAGGCCAGCTGGACGTTTACCTCCGTGTCCACGCACCTGCTACGTTAGCCAACTCCTTTATGATGGAGGGAGGCTTAATTATGTAACAGTTATTTGTTGTGTAATGACAGCGACACCCACTTAGGTCATGAAGAAAGGACACAGCATGGTTTAGCCTCCTTCACACATGTACACATCATTTCAGGACACTCAGGGCCGCTTCTGGAGGAGGCACAGTGTTCTCAACATGAACACCCTGCTGCTCTTTTATATCTGCTCATCATGTCCATAGAGGACTTTTTAACAAGATGCTAGAGGGAAAAGGTTCAGACAAAGTAGGGGTGAAAAAAAATCTGCACTTTGGGTTCACTTCACTGTGACCTATGCTGGATTTGAACCCTCAACTATCCAAGTCTCAAGCCAACCTGCCCCTACGATGGAGGTGTTGATCTTTATTTAAATACAAAAAGTAACATTTTCTTTAAGCTGAACTATTTAAACAATATCTGTCTTGATGTCATTAAAAATGACTGAAATGATAAGACATGAGGGTTTTAAAGAGAAAATGTTTCTTGTCAACGTGCATGCACTCAGATCAAACCTGATCAGAGTCTCCTGGACGTGATATCCAGGTGTCACTGCTGTTGAGTCAGCCAAACAGCAAATATGAATACGTGTCACATTTATTGCTTTATTAGTTTAAGCTCCACATTAAGAGTTGAATGTCCAGTTTTGGCTCGCACTACCGAACGATAAGACTGTCTGTGAACTTTGGCAGACACTTTTATACGACATGGCACAGTTCAGATATTTCCAAATGAAAGACTGGCAGGTTGGGCAATGTCCCAATACTTTCATCATACACTGGACCAGCGGTGGCCGGACAGTGTGTGTAAGAGTGTGACTGATAAAAATGCTGACTAAAAGAAAAACCTTGCAGCAATGAAAGACAGAGAATGTAGATGACCCTACACCTACACACAAATGATCTGTGTGCATAATTTGAATTGTAGTATCGTAAATATTTAATAAAACTCTTAAATTGAGCAGCTTTACCCTGCAGGAGGGTTTCAAAAACACAGTTTTCAAATTTTAGGATAAAGTAAGGTCAACTTGATACAAATTCCTGACATCAAGATCAAAAACACATAATTCAACTTTAATTTTGCCCAGTTCAGATTCAGTTTCACAGTCATTATGTCGTCTAAATCTTAGTGGAAGAGCACACAAGCACAGATTTACAGATATCCCCTTCGCATTCACCAAAACTCTTTTTCTAGTGGCTGTACCCATCTGAGCGGAGAGAGCTGAGATGGGGCTGTTTCCTGAAATCCAGGAAATAAATCGACAGGTTTAACTTAAACTTGAATTACATACACTCCTCGGAGCAGATGGATGATGCAATGGTAGTGCTGAACTGAAAATAAGTTTTGTACTTTTCAGATTAAGGAATATAGAGAGTTAAATTTTCTCTTGCGTTAACTACAATTTCAAAGTTAAGTAAGTAAGGGGGGTTGACTATCAGATGGACACCATGCAGCTGTCTGCAAAGAAGCTCAAAGACTGACTCATCTCCATCACTTTGCCCAGTGTGAGGTTGAGCTAATGTTAGGTTGGAACATAGACTGTAAAAAAAAATGGACATCATCTTGCTTGGCTCGAATTGAGGTCACCATAAACTGCTCCCCCTGGTGGCTGGCTGCAGTATAGGTCAAAAAAATCCATCTCCCCAGTCATTCCAGATGGGCATTACGTTTAACGTTGATTGACAGCTGCTGTTCTTGAGTATTTTATTCGGGGATTGTAAAATATGTCAGGAGGTAGAGTCAAAAAAAGATCAGACTCGAAAGATAAAAAAAGATTATGTACATTTTTTTTTTTGCCTGGCTCCACTCAGATTCTCTTAAAGCCTCTACTGCGCAGACTCTGGTTGAACAACGGCTGTTAATGGTGGCACCTGTAACGCGGGCATTTTGGCTTCAAAACCGTTCAATGGTGAATGAATGGCGGAGCCACACTGTCCACTCTATGTACAGTCTATGGGTTGGAGCAGCATTTTTTGTGTGGCGATTACCATTGACAGGCTAAAACTCTGCACAGAAACAAATGAGTAAAAAAAGTGAGACTGCATTTATGAAGCTTGTTGAGCCCTAAAAGGCTAATGACAGTCCACAAAAGGACACTTATAAATTACACATAAAACACCTTAAAAGCAAACAGCAATCTTTTGTGGAAAAATATGAGGCAATGCAGAAGCGCTGAAAACTACAGTTCAAAGAGTGTCCACCTGAGGCTGGCTGCAGAAGTACCAGAAACTACACACACACCCTAAGCCAAAAAATGTCCATTTTTATATAAAAAATAAACATGTTTACATATTGGTACAAGAAATGACTTCTGTCTAAATAGCTCATTTCACACACTGAGTAGGGGATGATTTTTCTAACACAGGGTTTAGAAGATACAGTTTACCCATTCAGAAACAATGCTCTGCTGATTGACAGGCAAGCTAGTGAGGAGGCCAAAACCCACCTCAACTTGAAAATGGCCCCCGCTAACGACTTACTCAAAACTTCTTTTCAGAAACAGACAGGTGACATCACAGAGACTGTGTCCCTTTATTATACAGTCTCTGCTTGAAACTATAACAATAAGGTTTATTTAACACCAAGATTTGAATAGTGATCAAATTAAGTTTAGACAAAGACGAGAAAAACAAAAAAAATCTTTAAGTAGCAGCAGCAGTCCCCACACAAAATGCCTCTCATGACTTCAGGCTGTAGTGATTTGAGGTAAGTCTCAGCAGATTGGTTCACCTGCAGGGAAGAAAGTACTCAGAAGAGGGAGAAAGGAAAACATACAAAAACAAAACAAAAGAAAAAAAAAACAGTTGAAACAAGATACTGCAAGTTACTCTACAACACCAAAGAAGGGAGTCAATGGCGGGGAATGATGAGATGACAGTAAAAAATAACAGATGATTAACTGTATTGTGTTGAAGGGGTGTATCCTGGCCTCCTGTAAGGACAAACTGTTGTTGATTGTTCAGTGTCAGATCTTTCAGGTGGGTGAGAGTGAGGTCAGGGTAACAACATTATTGACTTATTTTTGAAGACAGCGGTCAAAGTACAGAATAACCGAGGAGTCCTCTGAATCCCTCCGCTCATATCTTATCTCAACTTTTCCTTAAAGAAAACAAAACAAAGTACCTGCAGGAGAAACATACAGGACAACATCAGTTGGAAGTTTCTTCTTTCATCTCAGGTTTCGAAATTAAAAGTTGTATCTGCAGGAAAATG
>NW_027437184.1:32944572-33274572 GCF_033239565.1 Halichoeres trimaculatus
GCTGATGGAGTGATCCAGCCAGTCTGATTGATTCAATCTGAAATGTTAACAGATATTTAATCTTAAAGTCAAACAGATCACAAACTGTGGCCTGATTGTGAGCGTCACAGCAGTTGCTGCTGTTGGTGGCTGAGCCTGGGAACACACCAGTGTGCCAGCGTTTGATCTGTATCTGCAGAAGTTTCTGGTCCCCAAACCCTGCACACAGAATCCCAGCAGACATGATTCAAGTCAGGCCAACAAAAACTGTTTATTCAGCACAGACTCAGTCTGAAAAAATGTGACAAATGTGGCATCATCAAAGACGGCTGCCACTGATATCAAGTTTCTGTTACTTTGAATTGAGAAAATTTAAGCTGCAATGCAAATGATAAATGTTGGCTATGGTTGAATCATGACTTTCCGAACGTTTTTCCATCCAGAAGCCAAATGTGCTGGATGAAGGAACCTAAATCAATCCAGTCCTGCTCAGCCTGACCTGGTACTAAGAGTTAGCACATTAAAATGACCTGAAACCAGTAACATTGGTGCTGATAATCTCACTTTAAAGTGTGGATTAGGATCAGGTATATATATAGAAGGGAGACTTTTGGAAGATCACTTAGAAACTCCTCACAACCTCTTTAAAGAACAGAACATGTTAAATTAATACTGGTATCAGATTAAATCAGAACAGGTATCAACTGATACCAAAGCCCAAGTATCAGTTTTGGTACCAGGACTTAACAAGCCAGATTGGTGCTTCCTTGGTGCATGTTGCAGTAGGTTAGCTCCTCATACAACTGTACTGGGACACATCAGACATTGAGGCTGGGAGTACACTGACGACAGGTTAGAGGGCTGACTAAAAACCACAGACCCTATCAAACATGGACGATGCTCAGTGGAGTTATGGATCACAAAGATGACAATCTGTGTTTTGGAAATGCTGAATCAACCTAACTTTGTATCCTGGTGGCTACAAAGCAGAGGTCTCTGTCAGCCAATCAGCCAAGCCCCTGATGATGCTGTATTATAATAACACTGCAAATGCTAGGTACAAGACACAAAAGGTCACTTTAACCCTTTAACTTCCATCCCTTTTAACCCTTTAACTTTCACTTTTTATATGCAAGAGTCTTTAAATTTTTAACCCTTAACTATCCAAGAAAAAAAAGGAGTGAAAATCAATTTTTGTATTTTTTATGTTGGTGGAGTTCCAAGGCCAGAAACCACGAAACTCATAAGAGTAATTTCAAGCTGTGAAAGCTAACCAATCTAGTTTTTACTCAGTTCAACAAGGAAGTTGAATGGTCCTGAAAAAAACATACTTAAAAAAAAGTTGTAAATCAAGAAATGATCTGGTACAAAACTGTTTTTGTTCCAGGCTGTCAGCATGTTTCATTCTGCTGCAGATGGTTTAATATAGCTGCAAAGGGTTTCCTTGGATTTCAGAGCCAGCCTCAAGTGGACACCTGAGGAACTGCAGCGTGTTGGGTTCAGAATTGTCTCTTTTTCTTGACTCAGGAAGTCGCCACTATCTAAGAACATCCAGAAAAGACCTCTAAGTTAACCCTGTGTGCTCCCCTGCTCCATCTCTCAGACCCTCTCATGGAGCCTGAAGTGGAGCTGCTGTACAGGACGGCGGGCATCAGGACAGCCTGAACCTCTGGCCTGGCCCCGGCCTGCACGCTGCACTGCCAGCTGCCTCCACCAGTCCACATTTACAAGGCCCAAATTAAAGGCCTCCAGCTGAACTTGGCCCCTAACAGAGAGGAAAACGGGAAATAAAATAAAATCCTTTAATGACACGACTTCAGTGATGCCATGACCTCTGCTCCTTCCTCCTATAGGTTTGTGGGAAATGTTGAAAAGCAGCAACATCCCGTAAGAGAGCCCTGACTGTAAGTGTGTTTACAGCCTTGTTTTCTGGATGTTGGCTCCTATCCTGTGTGATCTTAACATGTTGATGCATGGAGGCTTGAATGCATACTTAATAAATCTGATAATAAACCCACAGTCGAGCCCGACAGGCTGAAGAGGAGCTGCTGGCTTTAGCTCCTCATCGCTCTCTGAAGCTCTGAGGTGAACCACCTCATTGGTCACAGCGTCTATGTTTTGCATCGTTGACAGGACTAAGCATTATCTTCTATTTTGAATATGCCTGAAGCACTTACAGTCGTATGGCTGTGAACGCTCCCCATGTGCCATGGCTGGTGCCACTCAGAAACATGCAGCAGCTGGACTATAAACAGCAGCCAGGACAGACTGGAACGTCTTCATTTGGTTTGTGTGCAGCCCTGAGACAGAGAGGGGGCCTGGGAAAGCGGATCACTGAGTCTCCATTTCACAGACAGCAGAAACCACAGGGCACGCAAGCAGCTCCCCACAGACTGTTAACAATGCACACTCCTCTGACCTGCCTCCTCCTCCTCCTCATCTGTCCGGATCTGCCGCAAAAACTGACGAGGACATCTCCCTCTGTCCCTTTGTAGCCACGATTAAAGGCATTCCTCTGCAGCTCAATCAAAGACAACCCTAAAAATACTCGGAGGCAAGAATCTAACGGACACAAAAACAAATACATGTGGAGGAAAAAGGGGGAATAAATAGTAGCTGTGGTGAGAAGTCAATAATACTTTCTTCTCCCTCGGTTAGCCCTGCAGATCTGCTTTTTTCATGTGCCAATAATCAGTAAGAGAGCTTTCAGTTCATGTGCTGCCAGGAAAGAACCAGGCCCAGCAGTTATGTCAGAGTGCGTTAGAGTGGGGAAGGCGCTGAGAGCTCCACTGCTAATCAAGAGTTGCCCGAGATGAAGGACAACAACAGGCTGAGACTCACATCGTGATCAACATCTACAAACGTGATGATTGTGAATGCTCCTTCAAAGAGCTCTGCCCTGAGGACTGAACAGTCTGCCAGGTGCCACATGCTAACTCACACACACACACACACACACACACACTCACACACACACACACACAGTCTTACATACACACTCTTAAACTACATGCTATAAGTCGCTTGAGTCCTGACTGACCCACTTCTCCTCAGAGTGACTCAGCCCTCTACGTTCACATAAGCCTCTTTGTCTCCCTGATTGTCCTCAGACTGTTGAACACACACCTGTTCTGTGTAAACACACACTCATATTCAGAGTCGCTCTAAGACATGAGGGGAATGTGAGCATGATAACATTGTTCATTGTTTATAATGACAGTAAAACTTACAAAGATAGAAGAAAAACTCAAGTGTGTATATAAGTATATACATCAACTATAACTCCCATTGTCAGTTTCTGCAAGCTGTTGGTTTTATTTTACACAATTAATCTTAGTAACCAAATACTCCATGAAGCAGTTGCTAGGCGCCGCCCTGTTGGCTATGGCTGCCTTTTGCAGCAGCTCTCTCATCGTTGTCCCTTTCTTGTAAAAAAAAAAAAACGTTTCTTTTTCGTCATCTTTGTATTTGGAGTGGATCATTACTTTGTGTGGCTCATTTGTTGGTCATGGACACTAAACTTTTTGTGGCTTCAGTGATATTTTTACTACTTTTTCTCCTGTGTTTGTCTGGAGATCCTACATGTAACCATGGCTGCATTGATTACATGTGAAATCAGCTGTTAGCAGCCTGTAGCATGTCAATGCTAATTGGTGCATGGTCTGATGTCTTCCCACAAGGTGAGGAGAAGGAGGTGAGGACGATGTGCTGGTTCTCAGGTGTGAGCTAAGAAGTGATGACATGGACCTGTCCTTCCATCCATTGTTATTGGGAACGTAAGATCTATCTCCAATAAGATGGACGAGCTAGCTGTGCTAACCCAGCTACAGAGGGAATACCAGAGGGCAGAGTAGCATCATGCTATTCACAGACATGGCTAACGGAGCTAACACCAGACACCAACACCACATTGGAAGAGCTTCACCTGCAGTGAGCAGACAGGATCCAGGAGACAGAGACTGAACAGACTGCTGAAGAAGCTCAGTCCTGGACCCTGTGGAGGTGGAGGCTGGCTGAACTGGACAATGATGGACAAGCTGTCATCAACTATTTTCTTATGGACCTTTTTGCACTTTCTATACACTTTCTTACTTTTGTTTTCCTGATTACTTCAATTTTGTTGTACTTGTTACAATGACAGTAAAGTTCCATTCTATTCTATTCTATTCTATTCTATTCTATTCTATTCTATTCTATTCTATTCTATTGTATTCTATTCAATTCAATTCAATTCAATTCAATTCTATTCTATTCTATTCTATTCTATTCTATTCTATTCTATTCTACTCAGAGGTGATGTTATTCTGTTAACTTCACATTTGTCTCCAGCTCATCTGAAGGTAGCTGTCTGCTATCTGGGGCTTTAGCTAGCTGTCTAAATGTCTTCATGCTCTTTATATAAATGTGTTTCTGACTGAATCTAAGACCTGAAACCTGGCTGCAGTCTTTGGTTGGCAAAATGGCTCTTAGATTTCACATTTTCTTTGGATCTTTTTTTTTTGCCCTAATAGTGGAATCAGTTGAGATTTAGATAACAGGTTTGCCGTGAACAGTGTTGGTGTGACAAACAACAGAGAGCCAAATATTGGTCTTGGATGATCATAATGCCAGTATTTAGCTCTGTGATCCTGTTAATGTTTGAGATGACTGGAAAAAAAACAGCTTCGTTGGTTTTAGTGAATTCATTAAACTGTCCTTCAGTTTTCCTCAGTTGATTTGGTACATTTCTCGAATCACCCTCACCATTTGCTAAACAGCAAGTTCATTTCTCAAAACAGTTCGTACAAATAGCAAAATACCATGGATTTCCTTCAAAAGCCAGTCTCTTTCTCAAAATCCTTACTTCATCCCTCAAAAGTGAATCTCTGTGTCAGTGAACGTCTCAGTGCGTTAGAATGACGAGTCCTGGTGTCAGTGTGTATGGATAGGACAGTCAAATTGCTGAGTCATGTTGTCAGTATAACAGTTTACTCTGGAAGGATGTTCTGATGTAAACTATGACTAAATTTTTAATGACAGTTATTGAAAACTGAAAGTTACATCTTAGTGTCTGAGGGAGATTGATCACAAGAGACTGGACAACATTCATATTCTCTCTTTCACTGTTTGTGCTGTAATTTGTTGACTGACTCTATCATTGTGATACAGAAAGGAGAAGGAGGTGCCTCATAGCACAAAGGAAAAAAACGTAGAAATGTGAACAGAAAAGTCTCTTTAGGGAAAACTGTTCATGCAGTGCTGTGGGAATTACACCTCCTTATGTTCCTGTATGCTGGGACACAAATTCTCATCCACATCACAACAAAGATTTCTGTCAACAAAAAGTCTGAATGATTGAGGACACAGCTGTTCCCGTTCCTCATCCTTCAACCATTCTGGGCCGTTGTATGCTAATGATATGGTCCAATAAACATGGTCCACAGGTGTGATAGATCTGTTCAGTCCTTCTACAGCAGTGTTACCCAATCCTGGTCCTGGGGGACCCCTGCCCTGCATGTTTTAGATGTTACCCCACTCCAGCACACCTGATTCAAATGAATGGCTCGTTATCAGGCTCAAGCAGAGCTTGATGACGAGCTGATCATTTGAATCAGGTGTGTTGGAGTTGGGAACATAAAAAACATGCAGGGCAGGGGTCCCCCAGGACCAGGATTGGTTAACACTAGCCACGGTTACATGAGGAGTTTTCCGTCTTTACAAATGGAATCTATCCAAATGACTTTTCTGAAAACAATAGTAAACATGGAAAGGAATATTCCAATCTCTGGTCTACATGCGCAGCTGTAATCAAACAGAATAGTCAATGGGGCATGCGCAGGAAAACGTAAACATCACGTGATTTATCAAAGCTGGAGGACGACAGTTTGTTTATCACGGTGTTGCAATACTCTGTATTGCGAGTTTGTCGTCCGTCCAGTCTTGAAATTATCTTCATTTCTTTCAAAGTTTGGATCAAAAACAAACTTTCCGCAGCAGTCCAGTGCTGACGGCTCGCTGCCATTTTTAAAGTTGAGGAACGTCTCCAGTTGCGTCTTACGTCATGTCTGAGCATGCGCTGAAAGAACGCACCCTGACAATTTTCCGTTTGAGTGGATATATGATACCTCAATCGGTTTGGGGAAAGGAATATTCCACCCCTGTGAAACCTATTAAATGTCTATTTGGATTAGCACTTTTCTTTCGGAATGATATGTACACAAAGGTTAATTTTTTTCTGTTTGAGCAAATAAACTGAATGCAAGCAGAATATTTGGGTCCATCATGTATACGTGGCTACTGTCTGAACAGAGGAAAGTATACATACTGCATACACTGTCCAGGTGATTGGTTCATGAGATGAACCTTTGAGCTATTTCAGAAAACTGGTTGATCATGTGTTGATGTGATGCTTCAAACATTTCCACTTGTTTAAGACAGTCAAGACTGACCAGGGAGCAATTTACCAATCTAGACAGATTTAGAAAAAGATCCAATGGAAATGTGTGGAAAAATGTTTGACGTATTATGAGAACTAGTTCAACCTTTTTGCATGTAAAGATTGATGTGATGAACTAATGACTAAATGTTGTAGGGGGTGAGACGATAACAGATACCAATGATAATCCATTTTGATCACATGACAAAAGCAGCTGATAATGTAGGAAACAGCAGAGAATTGTACATAATTATTTACATGGATGTCTTGGGACCACTCTGCCACACTCAGCTCGTTTTCAATCACATCATCAGGTACGATGCCCTGAGTGGTGAAGTCTGCACTGCACTCATCAAATAGCTCCAAATCTCTTACTAAACGACCATAACTCAATATAATCTACCCTCTGTGATCTGTGATGGTATGTTGTGGCACAGGAGTAGAAGACACAGCCCACCCCTTAGGTTAGAAAAAGTATGAAAAATATTTGCACAAAAGCCACGTGTGTGTGTTAGATAAGACTCTATTTAGTGATTTCCAATGATTACCAAGCTACGTTTGGTGTTTTGTTCTCATAAAACCTCACACTCACACACGGAGAGATCTCTATCTGTCTCTGAAGGTGTAAATCAAAGCCGTTTGGTACTTGATCTTGGCCGAAGATGGTATTTTGAAAGCAAATGTTTGTTTTAACCACAGGAAAAATAGCTGCCAAAAGGAGAAACCAGACCGCATGTTATAGCCCAGAGATATTTGAATCCTGTTGCTGGGGAGACTGAGCAACACTCGCTGCGGTGCAGATACCTGCAGAGGTTTAACCAAGTGAAGATCTTCATTAACGGGGCAACGGAGCCTGAGGTTACGGGTCAGCGCGGCACGCTGACTCACTGGAATAACATTAGCTGGCAAACTAAAATCAAAGTGTGAGGGTTGGTGTGTGTGACTGTGGGTTAATGAATAAAAAAGCAGCTATGTATTGTTGCTGCAGGCACCTGAGCGTGTGCTCACATGTGAACACATATGTGCATAAGCCGATTGATCTAATGGTGCAGAAAGTCCCTCCGTGGTCCTGCAGCGAAGTGCAAACATGCTTTACTGAAGGAAAAGTGGGGAAACTGGAGCGAGAAAAGACTTCTGTAAAAGTAGAAGTGACTGAGTAATAGACAGGCTCTGAATCCATCAACGGTAGCGAAATGCTTCAGACAAAGCTAGCTGGAGCCTTTGGCTCTTGAAAATCAAAAACAAAACTGTTTTCATATTTTCAAAAGTATGGACTCTGGTTGGCCTCAGTGTGTTATCAACAAAAGCTCAAAGAATGGAGATGGTGCTGCTGGCTGAGTCATTATTTGTAGTGAGAAAAGGAAAAAACCTAAACACATCTGGATGAAGAAGTGGTTAAGCAGACATGGACAACATTTAGTTTCTAATAAACTTCGATAGTTTCTGGTCTGTCGGGGGTGGCTCTCTGATTAACTGTTGTCATCTTGGTGAAAAAATGAGCGGTGACCAAGGGGCAACATCCAGTTAGTAAAAATGAAGCCTATGTGGAAGCGCTAAAAGTTACTGTTCATTGAGAACAGACTTTTACGGCATTAAAAACATTTTTACAGCCTGGTTAAAAAAAGGCTTAGGTATGAAACGCTGATTTCTCTATCGGCACTCACTGTACGGTGAATGTTTTTCTTTTTTTTCTCTCACTGCGGTTAAGAAGTTATTAGGATTGTTTGATTTTCTAATCAAAGGCACAGCTTAGTTCACTCGACCACCGGGCGTCCTGTAGCTGCTTAAAGAAAAACTCACAGCCAACGTCATGGCGAATGTGGCCGCGTCCGCTGATTGGCTCCATTTCACAGTTTCAGGAACAGAAGGGTGATGCTTCGTCCATGTTTTATAGAGTCTATGGCGGCGACTACCAAGAGATTACCTGGGCCGACCATTGGGGCCTAGCTTGGTCACAGAGCAGAGTTCTCCAGCCGTTGTGCGGGAGGCTGAATCAGGATCAAATCAACCTGGTAATCCTGTCTTGTGAGCCAGGCTCAAGCTGCACGGATGTAAGAGCAGCCAGAAGAGCTCCTGGACCCCAAACAAAGAGGATCAACATCCTGTCCTACAATCAGAGAGTAGGGTCCAGGCTTTTTGATTGGAGGGCCAAACCACAACACGGACCCTGCAGGGGTCTGCGTACACAGGTTTCTCTGAATGTCATTCATTCAGCCTCTCTATAAACACTTTGTCAAAAGACACAATCCAAGAACTAACTCTAGCACGGACGGACTGAGAAAAACACAGGTATGAGCATCATTTTAGTAACGCCAAGACACTGTGCTGTATCAACATGCAGGAATAACTTCAAGCATGATGTTGCGAGACAGTTTAAATGTTAAGATTAGTCTCACCCAAGGGGCAACATTCGCTGTTAGTCGAGAATCCGCTTGAGGCTGGCTCTAGAAAGACTGAAAGTCACGTACACACACAGCCTTAAAAAAGGACTTTTACAGCATTAAGAAACATATTTACAGCCTGGTTCAAAAGAACAGCTTGAGTCTTAAACACTGATTTTACTATAAGCACACACTGATTTTTTTTTCTATCTCACAATTCCAAAGTTATTAGTTATCCACGGATTGGCTTCATTTCACGATTCCAGGAACAGACGGGTGACATGATGGAGGCTACGTCCATGTTTTATACAGTCTATGGTTCCACCTCTGACAAGATTAATAGCCAATCCTAAGCCCTGTTTCCACCAAGCAGTTCAGTTTGGTTTGTCTTGGTTTGGCACGCATTTTGCAACGGTTCCATTGACTAATCCACCCGTACCAACCCACTTTTTGTTACCCTTCTGTTGGGGTGCCAGACATACTGATCCAGTCCCAGAAGGTGGAGCTACAAAACTCTTCTTTGCTGGATTTATTAGTGGGGTACACTGTGTCACGCTTCTATGATGTCACATTAGTATAGCATCCAGCTTACACACCACCAGCCAAGAAGGGGCACGGTTGGTTGTAGAAACACAAACAGAATCACCCTTCACCAATCCAACCCGTACCACACCGCTTAGTGGAAACAGGACTACAGTAAGGTGAGGCACTCAGGGTGGGTAATCAGGTTTTAGAGCTGTCTATACTGGCCCATCCCTCCAGACAAACCCTTGTCCTGCAATCCAGGCTACATACAATTAAAAACCCTGAAACCTTTAATCCTCTTAAAGTGACGACATTCAAAGTTTTAAAAAGTTTTTGTTGGAAGGTGACAGCCGCAATGAGCTGAATGAGATGTCAACATCCAAGTTCCTCTAACAGAAATGTTCAGTTTGATGTGAGTTAGTACAAACAAAGAGGCTGATATTATAGCTTGACCATAAATAGAAATGTTCAGTTCATATTGATTCACCTGAAAGGAGGTTTACTTGACTCTGGTGTGATGCACTTAAATGTAGTCTAAATAAAAACCAAATTTTTGCGCTGGCTTTTTTTTCCTGTGATTTGGTTATTGATGTTTAGTAGTTGGCTAATAATGATGCACAATAAAAATCATTTAACAGCTTTTTCCCTCAGTTTCAGAGCAGCTAAACTAGCATGACTGTTTTTAAAATGCATCATAAAATAAAAGCACTTTAAGCAAACGGTGTGGGATAAAAGTGAAAGATAACTGTCAAACAGACACAAAGGGTCACTACAGATACCTAGACTCTCCTCTCATACAGTATCTACAGTATTTGCTCTGTGAAGGAGAGACAGAGAGGGAGTAAAGGAGTGGTGGGTGCAGCAGTGTGAGTCTAAACCTCTGTGGTTACTTCAGGGACGACGCGGAAAGCCAAGAAACCAAGCCTTTTCTCAAATATCATATCCGTCCTTGGACCAAAATTCAAACAGCGCTGGCTTCTCCACACAAACTGTGGTCCAGCTCTCTGCCACAGATGACACTGATACACACTCCTCATCACACAGCCTGGTATCTCATGACCCCGCGGAGTGGATTTACTGTACATGAGAGGCTGACATGAGAGTGACGCTGGTCTGCGCCGTGCCAGAGGAGCGAGGCGGCAGAGGAGTTTTTTTTTCTGCCCCTGCATCTGGAAAAAGAAACTTTCTCCTCTCCTCTCCTCTTTGCAAATGCAAACGAACAGGAGACATTACTGCTTTGGTCCTGTCAAAACAAAAGGCGTGTCATCTTTCCCCCAGCGCTTTATTGACAGTGTCAGCCCCATATCCAGTAACGGTTACCACAGAGAATGACTCGAGGAAACCTGATCCCATAATGAGGCCCAAATAATTACCAGCAGCCCCAAATTTGCCCCGGCGCTTTCTTTAAGTAGGAGCGCTTACCCCCAAGTCCCCGGCCGTCAGACTGTCTCTGTGTTCTAAAAAAGACAGCAGACGGGGCAGAGGGAGGGAGGGAGAGGCTGCTGGAAGAAAGGAGCTGAGGAAACAGTCTGACAAAGCTGCTGAGGGCTAAAGAAGGAAGAAATGTTTGGTTTTTCAGACGCAGCAACATAATTGAAGCTCACACTTCCTCACTCGTCCTTTTTTTCTGTGCAGAGGTTTCGTAACAGCGTGCTGCATAAAGGTTCAACTAGGATGAACTTTGTACACAAAGACGTCAAGCTATAGGAACAGGCACACCTGGGCTTTGATTTCTTCTTACAAAGTGAAAGTCCAGATAAAACAGTTTTAGAGCTCAAAGAGTGAGGACTGAGGTCTGATGAGGAGGAAACACCTTGTTTTTAACTTATGTTCTCATATTAAAGCCTGCATAAGTTTTACTCAAAGGGTGTTCAGAGAGGAAATCAAACAGCTTGAGAGGGACACTCCCTGACCTCTATGATGACAAAGTGACAACGTATACATTCATAAGGCTTTCAGAGCAGATTTCCATGAAGTCTGGAAGCAAAAGCTTGAAAGAAAACTTCCAGGCAGCACGATGAATTCCTGGATGCTGAGAAAGAAACGCAGACGATGGAAATCAAATCTGTGCAATGTGGGGTTTAAAGAGAAGTTCAGGTGTCTTTACACCTGGACTTTCTTTTTTCTTTGCACATACTTTGGACGAAACGCTAAATTGCTAAGGCAGTAGAAAAAACACGCTGCTGAGCATGTCCATCCAGAACGTGGAGACAGGGTGTATTTAATGCCTCATGTCAGACAATGACAGAGGAAAGTTGTGTGCTAGTGTTAAGTGTCTCATTCATAGTCTGTATAATAAATGGATGTAGTCTCTGTGACATCACCCATCTGTTTCTAATAGGGAGTTTTAAAGCATATTGTTGGAGGTAGCCATATTGGAAATGGGGTGGACTTTGAGCTCACACACTGAATCCGGTGCAGGTCCGGCGCGGCTTCCGCATGTAATCTGTATCATTAAAATCAGTGTTGTAGGCTCACATTAGCCCTGCACGGTGCGAGTATTTGATAGCCTGGTGTGCTTCCATAGACTTATGTGTGCTTCCAATTTTTGTCGTCGGTGGTTTTGAAATGCATCATGGGAAACTGAGTAGTATACTACAGTGTAAACGGTGTATATACACGACCATGTAGTATGTAGTATGTTGGTATGCCATTTCGGACACAGCTCTAGTCTTCTTGTTTCTCGTCTGTGTGCTTCTGTGGTACGCCCACTAAATAGGCCGTGCGGAAACAAATTGCGAGAGAGAGAAAGACAAAGGGACCGTTTCGGCTGCATTTTGCAGCGCACGGGAGTTTTAAACTGACGGACTGCTGTGAGCGGAAATAACCGTTGTTGCCAAACGTCTGCGGTTATACAACTGTTACGTTTAAAACTGCAGTTAATAGAATAACTGGTTAACCGCTGCATCCCTACTGACAAGCTGCTTCAGGAGCCAAAAAACACATCTTACCCTAAAATATCAGGTGTTTACAGCTGAGAGGATTGTTTCTGTTATTGCACAGTGAGTCCAGATGTAAACCTGTGGAAGTGTTGAATAATTCTTTGGCAGCTTCAGTGACTCCTGTCCGTCCCTCCTCTTTGAGGTGACGTCCTCCTCTTCAGCATTAAGATCCCCATGATAACAGCTCAGTGATGGAGGCCGCTGCTCTTCTCACACTTCCTGCATAAGTCCTGTGGTCTTATACAAGTGCTCATGCTTGTATATATACACACATACAAACATACACACCACCAACAACTCGGGCCACTCCATCAGCCCGAGGCCAGCGCCGTGCTATACATTTCAAAGCTCTGAGTTAAACATAAACACAGCACTTCCCTGTCATAACAAGCCAGTGGCTTGGTAACCCAGCAGTTTGTTAGTGTTGTAGTGATCCTTCTTCCCCGTAGACACGGGGGCCACATCCACACGTCCTCCAGGCTTCCTCCAAACCCGTCCCCGGCCTGCAGGACCACTCTCTGGCTCTCTCAGGCTCTCTCAGGTTCCACAACAGCAGTCAGAGAGAAAACCAACACTGCTCGACGTGTCAGTCAATTATGGCGGGGAACGTAAGGTCAGCTATGTGGAGAGATTAGCTGTGAGAGAGAGGAAGGGTGTGTGCTGAGAGGAACATCAAATTATTAGGGAGGGAAACAAAGAGACAGAAAAAAAGAGGGAGAGACAGAGGATGAGCTCTGTGCTGCTAACCGTTACGCCTCATAACGCTGCGAGGGAATTTTTATGGTTATGAAACTGACCGATATTAACAGCGATGTCTTTTCGTGAGTTAGAGAAGCCGACAGGATGATCAGCCAAACAGGAACTATTTTTACTCAATCAGTTTTAGAGCCTGCAACTGCTGCAGGGGAGTCAGACGACTTTTCAAGTTATTCCACAGTAAATACTTTCAGCGACTGATAGCTGTGGCTGATTACATGTCAGAAAAGATTACTCTGCTAGTGTGCTAAAAAAAAAACAGCACTACACTGCAAAAACTCAAACCTGGCCAAGAAAATGACTGACTGTTAAAATGTCTCTACAAGCGCACCAGTTCGGTCTTGTGGCTCAGCTGTGCGGTGCGCCCCATGTACAGAGGCTGAAGTCCCTGATACTGAGCTGATACCAAAATAAAACCCTATTACACTTCATGCCCCATGTGTATTTGTCTAGAAGGCAAAACGAGCTCCAGAAAACAATGGCCTCCATCACAAACTGTGGAAACGAAGCAAAGATTTCTTAATTCCAGGCTTTTCAAGGTGACAGAAATCTACATCAACTGCAGAAACACTGAGATGTGCTGGAAAAACTGTCTCAAATACACCAGATACTTCTGCAGTGAGACTCCGTTGAGCTGCATCTTGACTGCGTTTGTCAACTGACAGCTGGAGTCTCAGACACCGCAAAAAACTGAAATCTTACCAAGTGTTTTTCTCTTATTTTAGATAAAAAAATGTCTTATTACACTGGATATGAGCCACATTCAACTAACCAAGCCAGATAAAAGTCTTGTTTCAAGTTATTTAAAGACAAAAATGAGGTCTAAATTGCTGGCAACAGGTACAAAAAAAATCTGCCAATGAAACAAGAAAAATTTGCTTAAAACTAGAATAATGTCTTAAAACAATTGGCAGATTTTTTAAACTTATTTCAAGCAATTCAAACCTCATTCCTGTCTTTAAATAACTTGAAACAAGACATTTTTCTGGACTGGTCAGGTGAATGTGGCTCATATTAAGTCTAAAAAGACAGTTTTTACTAAAAATGGGACAAAATTACCTGATAAGATTTCATTTTTTTCCAGTGGTCCTGGATTGTCTCATAAAAAGGTGCTAATGTAATGTGAAAAAATACCCTGAGAAAAACTTGAAGTTTTCACTGTCGATTGTGAATCTTACTTTTTGTTATTGCTCTAAAATCTTTTCAGTTTCACCAAGAGAAGCACTAGAACCATGCTCTATCAAAACTTTTCCAGAGACTTTGAATGAGACATAACATACATGTATGGAAAAGGATGCACACACTGACATGAAGAAAAGGAGCTGTAACAGGAGGTAAGACGGCCAGGAGATGCTGGGTGTGTGCTTGTGTGAATCTTTAACTGATGCTTGAGGTTTTTACCTGGGTACTCATGTTAACTGTTTTAATGTCACTGTAACTTTTATGGACTATAAAATCTTAACGTGTAATTTAACGCTCTGGATCATGCTATGTTAGCTTTAGCACAGCAGAGGTTTGTTTACGTTTGGTTGTTGGCAGATCGCTTAGTAGCAGCTAAGATATTTCAGTCTAAACCAAAGTGGTCAACACACTGACTGACTGACGGACACCCCTTTATGAAGAAAGACGTACCACCAGCCCCGCAGCAGACCTGTGCGTCCAGTTTACTAATGTAAACTAATGTAGGAGCTGCTCTGAGGAAACGCTCACTCTGACTTTGGTCTCAGTGTAAGGAGCAGGTACAGATACAGCAACAGAGAGGGGCGATGGAGTCTGGACTGGACGGGCCCAGTGTGGCGGTCTTTAACGAGAGACAGGTGCCTGTTTTACACCCTCACACATAAAACAAAACACAGGAGGCTGCTGGGGGCAGTTTTATCATCCAGCCTTCATTTGGTAACGCAATCCCCTGTTCCCTCCTTTAAACCCTCAATAACACGTCTCTTCTGCAGCGATGTGACGCTCTCAGACTCAGGTCAAACTTTATGGTATATGAGAGGAAGCCATCTTTTCGACTCGAAAAGCTAAACCTGCAGAGAATGAGCTTCCCTTTACATGAAACAGTCTGTGAGGGATTCAACACACAGTCCACAAACTGCTGATGTGGGAGCTTCAGTAACCATAGATACTGACGCTTATTATCCCACCTTTATCATCAGGTTGTTGTTTTTTTTCTATTCAGTCTATATCATTTTTTATTTTTTTTTAATTTTTGTTTATTTTTCTCACCAATAACAGTAAAATATGAAAAAAAAAATTTTTTTTTCTTTTTGAGGTGTATAGTTGCATTTGGGTATGAAGTAAAAAAACAAACCAAATTGACCAGTCCAAAGAATTTACATACACACAATAATAGATCTGGGAAAACAAGTACATAAATGCTCATAAAAGTAGAGAAGTAATGAGAAACATGAGTAAAAAAAATTTTCTCATAAAGATATAGAGTCAAATCCTCTCAAAGATACCATGTGTACAGGGGCAAATTCAGCCCAAGGGACAAAGGTGTATGATCTTGGTCTGCGCTCAAATTAAACATCCCTCTGTATCGCATTAGTAAAGCCAGTGAATGTTTCTTTGGGGGGGTCTTAATTGATATGCAGTTTATTCCATTTCATGAATGTCTCAAAGTTTCTGGATCCATTTATTGTCAGTGGGAGGTGTAGTGGCGTTTTTTGTCAGTGGCAAGGCCACTAAAGAACTGCAGGCTTGATAACATAGTTCCTACGAGGCAGGCCAAAGGGGAGGAGCCTAAACATAACTCCTGAATATTTTTTTATATTTAACGACACAGGCATCAATTAAACGTTTTACAAAAACAAAAATAGGAATTTTATGAACTAAGCGTTATATTTTAAATTAACTGAAATTATTACGCTATGGCTCTTACAGGAGGGTCTGGTTTCCACCAGCGTACAGTGACGAACTTTAGGGCTGCAGTAAATCAGATATTAAAGACGTACTACTACTACTCCTACTTTTTGGCCCTCACATCAAGGTGAACAGGTGTTACTCATAGACTGTTAAAAAACAAAACAAAAAAAACGGACGTCATCTTGCTTGGCTCGAAGTGAGGTTGTTACAAAAACTGCTCCCCCTGGTGGCTGGTTGCAGTATAGGTCAAAAAATCCATCTCCCCAGTCATTCCAGATGGGCTGTGGTCAAACTTTAAAAAATGAATTCACCTCGTTGAAATGTTTCTCATGTCTGATTGCTGTGATTTGAAGATGTTACCAGCCTGTCTTGTATTCAAGTCTTCTCTTTAGTGTTCTTTAGTTATAGGAGGTTAAAACAAGGCTTTACATCACTTTTAACGATGACTGACATCTGCCGTTCTTGGGTATTTTTTACGGGGTTTGTAAAATATGTCAGAAGGCAGAGACAAGAAGAGATTTGACTATTAAAAGAAGAAAATCATTGTTATTTTTGTCACTCAGCTCCACTCAGATTCTCCCAGAATCCCTCACAGTCTCTACGGCACAGACTCTGGCTGCACAACTGCTTCAATGGCTGGGCCTGTGACAAAGGAATTTCGGCTTCAAAACCTTACGATGGTAAAAGATCACCTCAAAGGGTCTTGTGGAGTGTCCTCTTTCGGTGCATCACATACTTCTCTTCAGAACACGCTAAATTTCAAACATGACCAGAACATGTGAGCATGATGAGCTTCACTGGATCCACAGTTCCTCCAACAGGAGCTGGATGTGCTGGAACATTCTGGATGTTATTTCTGGAGTTCTAAAAAAATCTAGTGATAATTTTCTGTCAAAACTCCCTCCAGGTGTTTGTTTGTTTGTAACCAAGTGTGTTTCTGTGCAGATCTCTTCCCAGCCGTCTTGTGATATGACCGAGTTTGTTTCCATCTTCTGCTAAACCTTTTTTTAGGGATGTTCAGATGCTTTGGATTCCACTTCACTGCTTTATAAAAACACAGATATTATGAAGTTTATACAACAGTTTTCACTCCTTAACTTAAAAAAAGACGGATGTCATTGGACTCTGCAGCAGGTGTGGTTCACCTGTTTGCTGCTGATCGCAGGTCATAAGTGAGTGAACTCTAAACGGCAGCAGAAAAATGTGAAGCTCAATTATCGGGTTAAACTCTCACCGTAAATCACCTGCTGTCCTCCCATCTGCTCTGAACCAGTGACAGACACAAATGACTTAACTTCCTCTTTCCCTCACTCTGATTCCTCTAACATCTGCACACACTCATACGTATACTTCACGCTGCAAAAGCAATCCACACGTACATATCACAGAGACGTATGATCAGCCCTAATTTGTGATTCCTGGAAAGAGAAAAGTGAAAACAAAACTTCAGAGTCATCCAAGTGACATCGAGGGAAAGGAATGAGGTTAGTTCAGAGGAACTCTTGTAAGATCACGATAATCTTAGTTTAATGTTTCTTGAGAGCTGAATTCGTCTGAATTCTTAAAATGAGAAAATCAAAAGTGGAAGAAAAGTTTGGAGGAAATTCACGTTTAAGCTTTCAGGTCAAGAACTCATGAGACGAATATTGCTTTAATAAAACCGACGCAGAGCAAGTTACGACCTGATTTTCATCTTTCACTTTCTCTGGATCAAACTGTTTGTCCTGGTTACATCTCTCAACTTCTAGACCGATAACTTCTGAAGAAGGTATCCCAAGTCAAAGAAGTTTTATTATCAGAAACTCCATAAAAGTGTGTTTTTTTCAGAGTATTTTTACTGCACTCTTCATTCAGACATGCACTATCTCTAATTTAATCCCTGGGAGACTCCCTTGGACAGAAAAAAAAGGACAAACAGGGACATATTTCTGCACAGATGTCTCGGTCTGCCGCAGAGAATCCAATAATCACCTGCGGCCTGATGTCGGAGAAATGCAGTCATAAAGGCAAAGAGCAAGTAAACACAACAACTACCTAACTAAAGGCCTCCTCCGTGTTATTTATACTCTTCCCAAATGTTTATGTGACCATACCGCCCCAGCACACAGTCACACACACACACAGAAACACACACACACACATGATGCATCCTTAGCAACGCCACCAGTAAATAGTCAGAAAACACGAGCAGAGAATTCCTCTGATGTGGCCGTCGCCTGCGTGCAACACACCTTGTAATTGGCAGCATAATTGTTTTCTTTTTCACTGCTGTGTTCCAGAGGCGGCTGCTGGAGCGGCCTGATTTATGTCGACGGATCGAGCTGAGAGCTTTTCAAGATGAGCGGGCGCAGATGTTTCTCTGCAACATTTTTGGGACAGCGAAAGGTTTGTGTGTTTGGACGTCCACCTGACTCTGGATGGGATGGGTGGAGGTGTGTGTGTGTGTGTGTGAGGGGGTGATCCTGCAGCGCTAGGGAGCATGTGACCCCTCCTCCCTCCCTCCTCCACTTCCTCTTTCTCCCTCCGTCTTCTCTGAAGGTGCCCTGCTGCTGGGTGCTTCTTGATCCAGTCCCAGCTGGATCCTGTCTCGTTTTAATGGACAAATGGAGTGTACAGTTGTCTGTGCGGAAGTATGCATGTACTGTATGGAGAGGGGTGGGGGGTGGAGTTGGGGGGGTCAGGGTGCTGAGTGGTGGGCACGCAGCCAGCAGCAGGGAGCTCCTCGTGGAATGCCATGGAAAAATGAGACAGAGGAATGCAGACTCCACTGAGCAGTGTAAACAGGCCGGGCTGAGAGAATGCTGCCACGCCGCTTTGAAGTCGCTTCATCTCCATATCACACACACACACACATCTACACACACACACACACATGACCTACTGCTGTGTTATTAACCAAAGAAACAGGATTTTAAACAGTGCTCGGTATGCTCTGCTTTGTTTTGTCTCAGCCGTCGTGAACTAGGGTTGTCAAAACTGATCCACTGATACCATCTCTGTTTATCTTACGTCTAATACATAACAGTGTTGGAAGGAGCCTGATAACATGTTTCAGGAAAACTTCAGTTTATTAGTAAAAGTCTTATCAGGGTTGTGAATCCTCCTGATTTATTTGGATTTGATTATTTCTGACCTGAAAGCTCAACTTTAAATATCCACGTTAGCGTTGAACTGCACCTGCTGATCGTAACAGAGCTGCTTCAGAAAGAATATGTGAATGAAACTGTGCTGAAACTGGCCCCACCAGCTGCAAACAAATCAATATGAATCATGTTCTCTTTGATATGAAATGGTTCCTGGTGCACAAATAACAGACGGCCGGCCTGTGGCAAAGGCAGCAAAGGCCAATGCTAGTGGCGCTGGTAATCATGTGGGTGCCAGCGAAGCCATCTTTTTTGTTTAAAAGAACTTCCAGACTTATATTCAGTAAAGTTACAAAATAATCCTGCAAAACATGACAAAAACCCAAAAAAAGGTTTTATTTTCCTGCACTTGGCTTGACCCTGAAGGGCGCATGATCACAACATCAACACTGCTCCTCCTCACCTGCTCATTTGTGGACGAGATGGACAGGCAGTTTATGCTGCTTAAATGATACTGACCGACAGTACACTAAATAACAGGTATCATGTCAAAAAAAGCCAAAGCCTTCAGGAGCCCAGGGGTGAAAGAGAAGAGGAGAGGAGGAGGAGAAACGCTAAAAAGACAGAGGTATGTGCGTAAAGTTATTTAGAATTTTTGTTATGCTAGCTTGTTATCGGTTGGTAGTCACGTTTGACTGTGTAAGTCCAAACTTCTAAAAATGTTAACCTCAGAGATTTTCACAACTTTTAAACAGGTAAACAAACATTTTCATACGTGTAGATAAAATAACCAAGTACAGAATTACAGTTTTTCTTTTGTGATGCAGGAATCGTTAAAGTCCTGCTTCTTATTAACATCATTGTGCACTTAGTAAGCTAACATTCAGCTGATTTCAAATACAAATATTGTGATAAATAGATGAAGCACACTTGACCTGCTGCTCTGATGAAGAGAAAACAAACCTAGGAACCTCTGGATTTAAGCTTTTCAAACATTTGCTTTATCATCAATGAATATTAACTACTACTAACTTGATTGATATATGTGACTAACTGGATTTCTTATTGTATTTTGTTATAGGTTCCTGTGATAAACATATTTTCAAATCTTCAATTTGTTTTTTTGTTTTGTATTTATTTAAATTTGATTAAAGTGTTTATTTGCAGGTTTTTCTTTTATAAAAATAACATCAGTAAAACGTAGAGCTGTATGATGGTTTTATTTAAGTATGTAAAAACTGTTATTGGTGCTGCAATACAAGGGGCACCAGATGAAATCTTGCCCAGGGCACAAAACTTGTTAGGGCTGGCTCTGATGGTCCTAAACACAAATCCACCATCAGATCCTTAAACCAAGGCTGTAACAGCAGCATGTATCAGTGCTGGAGCAGCAGTACTAACAACAGGTCCTGGATTTAGTCTGGAGCCTATGCTGCCTGTAACCTCTGCTGTGTCCTCTGTCCAACCTGCAGCTCTTCTTCCGTCATGGTAAACACTGTTTTCATACTCAACTGATCAAAAAGTGACTGTCTTTGTTTTAAGATAATCATTTATCATCTTATTTACTTCACTGCTTCTATCAGCTTTTTTAATTCTGTACTTAAAAGTTTTAGATTTACATCTTTTTCTCTTTAACTGTTTTGGTCTTTCAATATTTCATTATCCTATTCGTTTCTTTAAATTTTGTTGTTTCTTTTAATTTGGTTGTTTAATTTTCTTATTTTGAGTTTAACATTTTACTTAACTTCATTGTTTTCTCATTAAGGTCTCCAGATAGCGTTTCCACAGTTCCTCAGGTCATCTGCACAGATTTTAATTATGTTGTGTACACCTTGTGCTCTAGGGGGTGTGGGTTGGCGGGTTTTGGGTGGAGGGTTGTACGTTGATGTGTGGGAGGTTGACTGGTTGCTTAGTATTAAGATTATTATGATTTTTAATTTATTGTTGTTATATTTTATTTACATCTTATTTTCCTTTGTCAAGCACTTTGTTTAACCATGGTACCCTAGAATCCCCCCACCCCCCACCCCTTCTCGGTGCCCATGGTATTACCATTTTTGTGTATGAAAAGGGCTTTATAAATAAAGTCCGATTAACAGATTGATTGATTAATTGATTGATTGATTGATTGATTGATTTGGCACCTTAACTAAGAGGGTTCTCTTTTTACAATCCCCGTCTTTGGACTGTCGTTAATAACGCACCTCTGACCTTTACATCTAGAAATAAGAGGATCATGGAAGAAAGGGATTCCCTGCAGATGATATCAGAAGAGATCTTAATTATTCTTTCAAGACTACACAGTGTGTACAAATATTTCTAAAATGAGATTAAAAAACAAGAAACAATTTAATGCTGAATACTCAGAACATTGTAACATCCCTCATGAACACGAGTTCCTCCACAGCGCGGCCTGTGCACAGCCTGTGAGCATTTTCAGCCAGGCTCGATGTCCGCCAGGCCGGAACTCACACTCTATTTATTACTCAAACACAGATGCACTCACTTCAACACACACAGGCTCACATATACACCCACGCACATGCCTGCGCACTCACACTCACTGCGCGTCCACACACACAAGCTTCCGCGGACACTCACACCTGCTCTCCCAGCGCGTGCGCGACACTTCAAGGCTTCCGGCCTCGCTGACGAAAGTTAATTTTATGAGCCGAGTCCATCTATCTCCTCAAAGTCCCCCTCGCCCCCTCCCCTCCTCGCCTCCTTCAGTCCAGCCTTTCAACATCTTTGTTGAGCGAGCCGCGGTGATATCAGGGTAAGAATGTCTCCCTGCAGACAGTAGACACACAGGCACCGCAGCCTCCACCTCACGTCTGAGCCAGCCGGCTGAGGAATCCACCCGAGTGGGCAGGTAAACACTGCTGCCCGTCTGAACGTTACCCTCACAGCATCTTCGTGTGTGTGTGTGTGTGTTAGGATGAGTGTGTACACCAACAAGTGGCACATTGAAGAACAAGACAGCCAGATTAGTGGTGGTGCTCCGTTTTCTTTATCCATTTCATGCAAACTAACGCCGTATGTTAAGTAAGTATTAGTAACATTTTCTAACTATAATTGTTTTACAGTTTTAGTCTGTGTATAACTTTGAGTCAGGAATAAAAGTTGAAGTTCACGGCTTGTACAGCCCCCCATGTGAATCTGCTAAGATCAGATCGGCCAAATCACACCAGATCTGTCTGTATTGTGTCACAGCATCACGGTTGGGTGTGGAAATGCAAACAGGACCAGGCCTGACCGAGCCAACCCATACCAAACTGTACTGATCTAAACCCGACTGCTACTACTGAGGAAACGGGGCTTTTGACTTCTATTTTCACTGGGTCGTGGAGAAATGTCGCATCAATTTGCACACAGCAGATCGAGCTGGACAAGAAGTCATGCACCGTAACCACATCAAAACATCGATCGACTTTCAAATAAATAAACCGTGTTGACACCAGATCATAAATAACCTTTGCTACAACAACAAACTGACATAATGAGTGGAGACAGACCAGGAGTCAACAGGTCTGAGGTTTCACTGCCCAACAAGAACCAGGAGAGGATCTTCGTTAGTCTGGGAAGTGCAGGAACTTCTTGGGCCTTGAACACTCGTAGCCCCGGTATTTTCAAAAGTAAATACCGTCGTTTTTGAAAATATTCTAGCCCACATGCACCAGGCTAATCTGCCCATATTTGGTGGTGTTTTTTCAGATGTGAAACCAGTGCCATCCAATCAGGATGAACGCCCTTATTCAGCTGTGACGTTTGAGAACCAAGAACTCTGAATCCCAGCATCTACATGAAACCGGAGTTTTCCAAAATCTTCACTTTGGCCGGAGTTTTCAGTGACGTGAGACTGTGCTTTTGTGTGAGCGACAGGCCTAAATGTATACAAATGCAGTTTCCCAGATACCCGGCTTTGTGTGGACATGGCCTTGGTCTCATGACTCCAGCTGTCTGGCGGTCCTGCTACATCCCAGTTTGTTCAATGGAGCAGGACTGGACACAGATCTGGTGTGAGGTAAAGCGATGCCTCCAGAAGCAGACCTCATCAAATACCAAAACCTGACTCCCCTCAGTGTGGAGGAGTCATGACTCTTCTCTGAGCTTAAAGGGACAGTTCAGTTTTTTTGAAGTGGGGTTGTATGAGCTCTATGTGACCACTAAGGACATTAGATACAGTAGAAAGTTGTCTTTTCTTCCTCAGTAAGACACAGACTGTAATCGCTGGTGACGAGGAAATAGGCGCTAACAGGGAGAGACCGTACCAAATTCAGAGGCTATTTTCTCTGCCTACAAGAACTAAAATCAAAAAGTAATACCACAGTTTAAGAGTACGCTACATAAAATATTTTTTAAGTGCATTAAGTATTCGGTAATATAAACATTTATCCCGACCTAACTAACTGGTCATGTATCCTTCCGCGCTCCGTCCCCCCTCCTCCTTTCAGCTGTAGGGAATGTAAACAAGCTATGCTTTGGGCGCCGGTTGTAGCCTCGTGTAAGTTTGATCAAGTATCGTAATTCTTTTGTTTGTACTCTAAGGATTATGAGGCAGCGTAGGAAATTCAAAATGAGTGACTATGACAGTGACGATGAAGTTTCATTCACTTTGGAACCAAAAGGATACCTGTATGAACCGGAGCAGCTACACAGAAGATGAGCTGCTACAGATGGCAACTGAACGGAGATGCTGAAGGGCTGCTGGGGGCAAATTAATGTCCGTATTCAGGGCAACTAGCCAGTGTTGCCGCATGTCTATGTTTTGAAGAGGAATACGGTGAAAGCTAAGAGTGCTCTATGTTGCACATCTGCTTCTGCATCCAGGGAAGCAACACAAAAAACCCATTTCCGAAAAGTTTGTCAAATAACAATCCGATATCGATCAGTCTCCCACCGGCGTCCAATGTTGATCAGTCTGTAACCAGCGCTCGAAGCATAGCTTGTTTACATTCCCTACAGCTGAAAGGAGGAGGGGGGACGGAGCGCACTAGCGCTGCTCGAAACGATACATGACCAGTTAGTTAGGTCCGGTTAAATGTTTATATTTGCGAAGACTTAATGCACTTAAAAATTATTATATGTAGCGCACTCTTAAACTGTGGTATTACTTTTTGATTTTAGTTCTTGTAGGCAGAGAAAATAGCCTTTGAATCCGGTACAGTATTTTCCTGTTCGTACCTATTTCCTTGTCACCATCGATTACAGTTTGTGTCTTACCGAGGAAGAGGAGACAACTTTCTACTGTATCTAATGTCCTTAGTGGTCACATAGAGCTCATACAACCCCACTTCAAAAAAACTGAACTGTCCCTTTAAGGCTGAGCCCAGCACCCTTCAGAGGAAACTCCTTCCAGACGCTCGTATCCATGACTCCATTCTTTGGGTCAGATCAACTGGTAAACAGAGAGCTTCACCTTCTGACTCAAGTCCTCCTTCACCACTGCAAAACGCCTCCATCACCGCTGACACAGCACCAATCACAGCGCCTCTTAATCTCATGATCTGTTTGAACACCTCTCATCACCAGGAATCTGAGAAACTCACCTGGGGCAAAGGCTTCAGTCACTGACAGACGTTTTTGTTCTTAAATTAAAAATTCCTGAACTGAAACATATCATGCCTTGTTTGTGCTATACAGCGTGCGTGACCAGCTGAATATTTTTTTCCCACTACTCTCAGTTTGTCTAATAATGATCAGCAGCCATTATGTGCTTGAAGAGAAGAGGCCGTGTGGATGCTGGAGGTTCTGGTGATGATGTCAGAGACCTTTTGTTTCACGAGACAAGAGACGAAGACTCACAAATGTTTTAGAAGATACGTTTTATAATATTCAAATTTGTAGCTTATCCTATAAAGTTTTTTTTGATATTTGAATGCAGGTTTTTTCCGTTACCAAACCTTTAAAATTAAATTAGTTTTTGTGGGTTCTTTTTATTTATTTGTTTATTTCAAACTCCTTTACTATCATTTAACATGCAGTTAATTGTAAAAGTTCCAAGTATTTCAGAAAAATAGACCAGAGATCTCACTCACAGGTAGGGATGGGTACTGAATTAGGTACCTTTATAGGTACCGACCGAATTCTGTCAAAAGTACCGGGTACCGATTCACGTAAAACCAAAAGGTACCACGTTTAGGTACCTAAATGCATCTTTGTGACTGTGAGGGAGTGGAAGAGTAGGTGCTTTTCCATGCTGGACATGAACACGGCATTGCAAGGTTATATATTGTAGAATAATAATATTAAATTGAAAAATGAAATATTTTATTATTTAACAAATAATATTTTTTACCACATAAACACAAAAAAGTACCAAAAAGTGGTACTGTTGAGTACCGGGACCGATTGCCAGGTATCGGGCATCAGTACCGTATCGTTTCGAGTGTGAAAGGTACCCATCCCTACTCACAGGACATTGCCTAACCTTTTTAAAGCTACTATGATTAGACTGCCTCGCCACCTTCTGGCCAGGAGTACTTTTAGTGAGGCGTGTGTTTGTTTCGGAATTTAAGGGGGATCAGATAGAAACAAGTTTTCTTTATTTAAGACAACTTTTTACTGGATACAACGCGCTGAGGTAAGGTATTTATCAGTTCAGTTATGTAGCTCAACAGTTTGAAATGTGACATCAAGCTGGCAAAATGTAGCGCTATCGGCAGCCTGATGCTCCAACGAATCTTTAGGCTAACGTGACAACAAGTTAACACTGTCAGTTTGTTTGTAGTTTAGTAGCTGTTAATATTATTGCACAGCTGACAGCCTGATGCTCTGAGATGTGTCTGTAATGTGTAACGTTAGTGATCCTGGTTATGTCCTGCCAGTCATCTACCAATCAGAGCTAACGTAACCTCACTCTTCATTTTGTTGATAGACTCTCAAGTTTGAACAGACCACTGCAGAATAGCTGCTGACTGTGGGTTGTAATAAACATTAGCACAAACAGATTAGCTCCTGTGTTACAGAGTGATACAGCCTGAGCTAAAGGCTAATTAGCCTTTTTCTGTCTGACAGTTAGGCTCCTGTGTCCACCATCACTACAAAATTAATCACAGAAATCATTTTCAGCAGAAAAACACAGATCTCTGTGTTTTATGTCTTTTCACAACTAAACTTTGTTAGCCGACGTGGTGTTGTCATAGAGACCTAGACGTGTAGCAATTTAAAATAACCTGTAATATTGGTGCTGATAATCTTATTTTTAAGAGTGGATTATGATCAGGTATATATCTAGCAGGAAGACTTTTTCAAAATCACTTTCAAACTCCTCACAGCCTTTAGAAAAATAAATAAGCAAAGGAAAAAAAAGTCCCGACAGAAATTAAGAAGGATTAAGACGACATGAACCTTTCAGTGTTGATCTGTATTTGGTTTTGAATTCTCTGTCCCATGTGATGTATCACTGGTTAAACCTCTCCTCCTGGTGTGACAGTAAAGAAACAGGAGGTGGGATTTCTCCTCTGACAGTCAGAGCTCTCACTGTAAATGTAAACACTTCTCTTCAGCACCGGAAGTCTCAGACAGAGCAAGCAGAAGCTGGTATGATAACAACTGCCATCTCCAGCAACAGCACACACTCATCTCCACCACCATCACGTAGCACACACACTCATATATACACTAATAAAACTCTCTGTGGTGTGTATACACATAAATCTCCCGTCCTAATGGTTACAGTATGTATACAGTACACACACAGACACTAACAAAGTGAAGCTGAGCCGGAGCTGCGGCCTTCGTTTTCACAGAACTGTGCCATCTCACTAAGTAGACTCTTCAGACGTGAACACACAGTCTGGAGTCCGATGAATGAACCCTGCAGCGTTCACCTACAGCGGCTCTGTCCCGGCGCCAGACGGGAAAAACTATTTAGATAGAGCATCATCTAAAATACCCTCTGAAGACAGAGGAGAAGAAAAAGTCTGCACAGATGACATTTATTCAGACCTCCTTCCTCATTAAAATATATTTGGCGCATAATTACAGAACAGAAGAAGTATGCTGAGTGTATTGAGACAACAAAAACAAGTTGTTCTTCCACCGCAGCAGCGACATTATGGTGCAGCACTTCCTCCTTTAAAGTCCTTTCAGCAGTCGTCCCGCTGCACGCTGAGGGATGAAAGGTAGGAGAGCCCGGAACAGAGCGCGGCCTGTCATCACCGCCGCGCTGTCGTATCATAGGGAAGCTTTTAAATTGGTACTTGTGCTGCCTGGCGGGGCAGGTCTGCTGGTGTATTCTAGTACCAGATAAATCTCTTCTGCAGGGACAGTCTGTCTGTGATTTAGAGGCACCACCATGCGAGCACGGCCCTGCTCTGGTAGAGGAGGTCAGGGGACATTAAAACGTACCTAAGCCCAGCCTCTTACCCCCACAGACAAAACATGGCTGGCTCTCTGCAGGGCTGGCAGCAGAAGAGAGGCTTTCAAAGCTCAATCACAGGCAGACACAGACTTCACTTGAAGGCTCTGAATGACTTTTTGTTTAATGTCTTCAGAAAGAGGAGAAGGTATGTCCCCTCACAGAAAGTGTGCTGCTCTCTCTCAGCCTCCAACAAATGACTAAACCAGTCTGGGGTCAGGTCCAGGGAGCTCCTTAAGTCGTTTCCTGGAGGAATATTTATTTCACTCTCAGCTTTTCATGGGGTCACTCTCTTCAAACCCCGACTCCTTTGTTCTGGACCCAAACGTTCCCCTTTCTGTCCTTGTCTTGTCTTTATGGTGGATTTATAGCTGACAATCCCGACAATTTCACAGGCCACAGCAGCTAGCCCTGAGCACGTAAACACCAGCAGACTGACAGCGGTGGGACGGAATCAAAGACGGGCTTTATTTATCACTCAGGGACGTGACGGGGACACAATGAGGACAGATTGAAAGGAGTTTAATCACCACGTTATAACGCACATACAGACTGAAATCTGTTTCCTCTGTCCAGCTTTAGAGGAGAAAATATTCAAGCATGATTCATGATGAGAAACTACAGCCACTTATTATTTTACTAGTTACATAAGATAAATAATGAAAATCTATGAACAGCTTCCTAATACAAAAACTTGATTTTTGAAGAGGCGGAAACATTTTTAAGGCCAGTCAAAAAAATCAAGACAGTTTAACTTTTAGCTTTATGAAAATGTGTGTTTTCATTTCTGAATGAATAAATGATTGCATTTCAGTCATTCAGTATTTCACTACATAATAATAAAAGTCTGTTTCAGTTTAATTTACAGAATTCAAAAAAAATTACACTTTACATGCTTACACTGTTTAATCTGTCAAAATAGAGTTCAAACAATCAATAACAAATACAAGAAGTGGCTTAAGTCAAAGACTAAATTTTGTCTTTACCATTAAAAAAAAACATCTTACATTATTTACAGCTTAAAAAACACAGGTGTTTTAGTAAACGCTTATTTCAGCCTCTGTCATCAATGCTACATTTTAGCTGCTGTCTCTTTAAGGCACAGCACTCTATATACCCCCTTACCTCTGATTGGCCAGCCCTCTGGAGGCCTGTGAGGGGGCGGGGCTGAGGGTTTTACAGACAGATATAGGGATTTTTCCAGCATGTGAATATATAGCTGTTTAAATATCTGCTCATGTTTAGTCTGAACATCCAACACTGTGACTTAACATACGTGTTTAAGTTGTGGGAACACAGAATACGCCCTCTTTAAAAACCACAACATAAGCCAGAATATCATCAGAACTAAAGAGGCTCTGAAGTGACCAATTGTTCGCATGGAAAATGAACTCTTAAAAACTTATAGTCAAACTTAAACTACTACTGAATGGCACCATGCTACGCTGCAACACCTGTAATCTGGGTTCACTCACTCAGGGTAGGAGAGCATTAAAGCATGAGAGCTACGGCCTCAGCTAGTGCCTACAGCTTGGACACATAACCTCAAACATACAGTTGTAATGTTCTGTTTTTTTAACTGACAGGAAACTCTGGTGCAAACTTCAGAAAGTGTAACCTGTAGTAAAAAAAACAAATTTTTCAGATTGTTTTAAAACCCCAAAGAGGAAAAAAAACAGACAATTTCAAAGTTTGACTGCTGAAACTTAAACACATCTGTATATTTTTTTCTCTCACTTTACCTGTTTGAAACAAACACAAACCTCTTATATTCTTATGTCCTACTAATTTTATAGATGTTGGATAAAAACAAGAAGCCTTTATCTTAATCTAAAAGGGGTTTAACAATACAATATCTATAAGGTAAACAGCACATCCAACAACTTCTTCACTCTGCTGTAGAGCTGACCAAACCAATTCCACTTTAAAATTCAAGGTAGAGTACATTTATAAAATAAAGTTAGAAAAAAAAGTCATTTTTTGAGCCAAAATCTTCATGTTCAGGTGCATTAAAGGGTAAGGATCTAGTGTAATGTCAGAAACCTCAGAAAAATTGGGCCTTAAAAGTGCATCATAGTCCCTGGTAAAGCTGAACAATTTATCGTTCTCAGATCGAAATCGCAATTTTAGACAATGCAATTTTGAGATCGCCAAAGCAGCAATTTTTTTGCAGCGCTCCTGACTGACTCAGGATCTGTTGTGTCAAGTATTATACACATTCTGTTTTACAAATTTGTAGACAATCTATATGTTACAAGTGCTGGTAAGCAGGTCAACAACACAAAGCCTCTGTTTAGGAGTAGAAGTTGATGAAAACAGATTATTTATCATCACTATTTATAATTAAAAAATCATGAATTGCAATATCTGCCAGAAAAATTAGATCTTTTCCTAAAAACGTTCAGCCCTACATGTGAATATCCCAAAGGTTGATTTGAAGAAAAAAAATTGTGAATCAAATTGAAATCACAATATCTGCCAAAAAAAATCGCAATTCAATCTTTTCTTAAAATCGTTCAGCCCTAGTCCCTGGTTCAAGTGTCAAAACCTGTCAGAGTCCGTGAGGGGAAATTATCCTGTCATGAATCTGTGGTTTCAGTGTCCATGTTCAAGACAAATATCCATGAATGGGATTCCTCCAGATCACAAAGGAATTCAAATTTCCAGTCTGGTATTCTGCGGTCAGCGCCCGAGGCAGGAGCAGAGGTCTGCCACACAAACAGGACCCCGCTGACAGAAGACGAGACGCATTCACCGAGACTGATCGACTCATCCTCACAATACACGCCAGGCTGGCCCCCGCAACTTGATCTTTTCTCTTTGCAGAGTCACTCAGCAGGCTCACATTAGACCTTTACACTTCCTCTGCCGGCTCTCCTTCCTCCAGCCCTGAGGGTGTGAGGACCCAGGGTATCTGTGCGTCTCTGTGCCGAGGTGTGTGTGTGTGTTTGTGCAGGCGACACAAAGGAGGGTGACCTCATGTGACATGAAAGGAGACTCAAGAAATCCTGTCTCAACTGGAGTCAACTGCTGGGTCCACAATGCAGACGGTCCTGCAGTCGCCTATTAACTGTCACCTGAGTCAGGTCTATCTGCTAAGCCGCCTACGGCACAAGAAAGGGGGAAAAGTCTCCTGTATCGGGTTTTTCCTGCCTTCAAATCATTTCAGTTCAGCTCTAATTAAAGACTACTGCTGAGGGATTTTCTACCATGCACGGAGACGGGGGACAAAAAGAATCTGGCAATAACTCTCACCACCTCTTCCTGCTGCCACGGCTGGGTCAGGGGTTGTTATTTGTGGTGTTTACTGCCATGTAAGGGGAGGGAAAGTGGAACCAGAATTTCCTGATCCATTTTTATGTCAGAGCCTTTGTAGAGCAGCCAGGACATCTCCTCGGTTGAATGCACACACACCTGCAGCCGGCGGAAAGGAGGAGGAGGAGAGAGGGGGGAAAGAGCAATGCTGGAGTGGAGTAAATAACCGCATACGTTTAAACTCCGGGCAGGGAAACGATAAAGAGCGAGGGAAAGCACGGCATTCCTCAGTTTGGTCCATTCAAGCTGCGCTGCTTTGTGGGTGGGCTGCAAATCAGAACCAGCTTTTATAGTCCTGCCCAGTGGAGGAACCAGAGCCTGTGGGGCAGAGAGCAGCTGCCACCGTGCCAAGCTGAATCACGCCGCAGCTTTCTCCTGGTAAACCACATCACAGCCAGAGCAACCCTGACCTTTACGACCACTCATCACCTCCAGATTGTCACAGCCCTCCCATTCCCACTCACACCTGCTTATCATTGCAGGATAATGGTTAAATAACAAGGCTGCGGATTGAGGGGCAGTGCATCAACGTTAAACGGTTCACTTTACCAGCTCCAGACAACTCGGGTGGGTGTTCAGCTTCAGCTAAACATCTGTCTGAGAGCTGAAAGGCAGCAATAAAGAAAGAAAACAACAACTTTCTGCAAGGATTTTAATCCTGATCATTTTTCACAACCACAACATGTTTCTATTTTACTGCTTATAATCAAATACAAAAATTTAGGGAGTTACAAGAAGTACCAAAGTCACTAAAGTTGAACCACAAATTCAGCAACACAAAATAGCTTTGAGCAGCTGTAACTTCACAGTTTAGATTGTAAATGTTGATGCCACAAGAGGTTACAACCAGCCATAACTTTTCCTAACATTCTCCTTAATAATTTATTTTATAACTGCATAAACCTGTAGTTATGCAGCTGCCTCACAGAGAGAAGGTCATTAGTTTGAATCCCTGTTTGTGCAAGATGGGCCTGTCTGTGTGCTTCTTCCCATAGTCCAAAAATATCCTCACCAGGTGAACTTGTGATTCTGAATTGTTGTGAGTGTGTGAGTTAATGTGTGATCTGTCTCTGTGTGTCAGCCCTTTGATTGACTAGAGACCAGGATGTACCCTTCTCTAACGGTAAGACAGGTGGATAGGCCCCAGGTATCCGGACAGGTTAGGTGGTTGAAAATGGATGAATGAATGTATCAAAAACGGGTGACATGTCTCATTCAAATTCAGGGAGTTACAAAGGCTCTGTAGTACAAAAACACACCAGCCACTATCAGCTGATTATATCCACCCATTCAGCTAGCAAAATGCAACACAGTCATTTTATCTGATCTGCTATATGCTGCAAATTAGAGATAGATCGATATGGATTGTTCCGGGCCAATACCAATTATTTGTACTCAAGGAGGCCTATAACCGATATTTGAAGCTGATATTAATTTGCAGTCAAAGTACAAATATTGGCGTCAAAATTTTGAAGAACACAAACTCAACATTTAACTTCATTCAAATACCTTTAAGCATGAGTTTATTAAACGGCTCCCAGGCTCAGCAGCATGTTTTATAAAGTTCAATGAAAAGTTAAAAAATAAATAGCTTAAGTTTTCTACAGTAAATAAAGTTTTCCAAAATTTCAATGTAACTGCAACAACTGTAATAACTACACTGCTGATTGGCTGTTTCCTAAGCCATGGCTCTGCTTGTAACCAATCAGATGGTACTGTGGGTGGGACAGTGCTGGGGACCGAGTAGTGACTGCAGACAGCGGAGCGGCTGCACCAGAGCTGCAACAACGCAGTTTTAAATTTGTTTCTCACTGGCTGTCAGATTAACAAAAGGCTGATGCGGCTATGCCTCAAAATGCCAAATATGGGCCCTGATAATCGGTCAATCCCTTCTGCAAATAGCTTTACAACCCACCTCCACCTCTGCTCCTCCTTGATGCTGTGTCTGATTTTACCAGTGTCATACGTCACTGTCACTATTGTCACTGATGCTCGCTCTGTCCTGTACCCCTGGAGGTCTTTAGCTGCTCTCCCTGCCTTGGCTTTTTACGTATCCCAATGAAAGAGAGACCTTAGACTTTGGCATTTCTCATAACACAGGCATAACAAGGAATAAAATTATTGTATTCAAATCATCAACTAGGAGTGTTAGTGGCTGAAGTTGGTTTAGGTTGGTTAACTTGAATAAAAATCAGGGATAGTTTTAGGTTTATAAAAATTGAACACCTGTTGAGATACATAAGTGAAACTACAAATAACTGGATTATTGATTGCATTACTAAGGGATCTGATTGAACCAGCATGTGATACCTCATAATGTGAAGTAATTCAACACAAAGCAATTCTATATGATGTAATTCAACCTCTGAAAACGTTATTTTGGAATTTTGTGTTGAGAACTTTCATTGTGAACATAATGATAAAACACACTCTCGTATGTAACTAGAGGTCGACCGATATGGGTTTTTTGGGGGCCGATGCCGATGCCGATGCTTTCCAAATTTGGGCAGCCGATACCGATATGCATAGCCGATTTTTCCAATTTGATATTCAGGCCGATTTTTAAATAAATATATATTTATCACATTTTTGTGAACAAAGCAATTTCTGAGCAACTAAAAGAAATCTATTACAACAAGTCGTGTCCAGTCCTCTGAACATTTATTCAGCTTTCAAAACAATGAAATATTTTGTCTGAGTAAACACACAATGTAACAAGCAGTAGTAAACATTCACACTCTTCTTAAAGTGTCAAAAAAGAAATTTAAACTTATTAATATAATTTGAACAAAAGTATGTAATGTACCCAAGTGGTTCCACAAGTTTGAGGTGCTCATCTTTTTTGTGCCTGATCAAAAATTGCGTCATTTTATACAACGGATCAAAAATCGGCTTTTTAAAAGAAAATACGGCTGATGGCCGATAGAGACAAATCTCAAAGTCTAAATATCGGTCTACCTCTATATGTAACATATGTTGTAATTGCTCTTACTTTGACTTAAGGGACAGGCGCTCGCTCAGTCCTCCCAACATCCTCTCCAGCAGTTTGTCACAAAAACTTAAGTCTGTATTTTCCTGAGCAGAAACACTGATGTACCAGCCTGAGAAGTCACTGAATTATGAGCTGGTATAAAATGTAAAATACATACTGCACTGTTGACTTTGTGTAAACATTAAAATAAACAAACATCGACAAATTATTTTATTGATCTAAAATGTATTTGTGTGTGGTTCATCATAAAAGTACAAATCTGGAAACTTCTCTTTCTCAATAGACTTTTAGTAAAAGACAGTTTTTCTACTCGTCATGCCCCCACAGAGACACTGAAAGAGCTGATTCTACCACATAAACTGTCCTGAACAATAACTTTCATTGCTCTTTACACCTTTCTAACAAATGATTACAATTTAAACACACTAATCTAGTGTTTGCTTCCTGCTCTGCCCTCTATTTAACATAATTGACTTTATCTGCGTGCAGAAGGTGTGACTCAACGCACTCAATGAGCTCTGTAATTGCAGAGGAATTAATTCTGTCTGATACTCATAAAGCATTAGGTAAGCTGAAGGCGTGTCCCTCCATGTGTTTCAGCATCTGAACCAGTCCTATAGACCGGAACAAACTGTTAAATCAATATTAGCAGGTGTGTGATTCAAGGAGATGTTGAGTCATCCCGCCGCTCTGTCGGCTTCTTTCCACCGCCATATTTAAAGATGATGTGGTGTGAGTCATCCTGATAGCGCAGCCTGCTGCTCTGTTCAAGCCTGAGCAACGTTACTATGAACTTAAGTGGTTATCTCTGCACTCTCTGTGATTCTTGGCACACAAACACGCTTTAGACACGCTCCCAGGTGCCAGCAGAACACGTCATTCAGGTAAACTAAACAGGGAATATCATTACTCCTACTGTCCTACTCATAATACCTCCTAATCTGCTAAAAAACAATAAAAGATGACAACTCTGGAGGAATGTCTGATGCTGGAAGTAATGAACGCTCTTTAGCAACACGAGCGTATCCTTTGATTCTCCACATCCTCTTTTTTTATTTCACAGTTTTAGCTCAAATTCAAAGAACATTATTCAGATGAAGCCACACATGAAATAAGCATGAGGGAAAAGAAACTGTCATGTTTCTCACGACAAAACCCAGACCTCTTAAACAGGCCCTCTTGTTGTGTTGCTCAGTGCTGTTTAGCCGCAGGGTGCCTTTCATGTGATGGCAGTTTTACTGGCAGCTCTTAATTCCTCAAAGCGGGACACTCAACAGTGACTAGACTCTCGTTTGTTATGCTCCTGAGAGAGATCTCAAACCAGCTTTTCGCCCGTGTCTTGACTTAAAGCAGTTCATTGTCACTTAATCAGCTGTTATTTCTTCTCTAATAGTTTGGGTGTTTTCTAAAGCAGAACAGGAGTGAAACACAGCAGACCTTCCGCTCAGGAAGACGTGTATCCCTCTGCCTGAAGGTAAACCTCTAAAACACCGGCTGTTCACACTGAATGTAGTGGTTCATCAACAAGTTAGATAACACAAACCACAACTGTGTGTAGTCAGCTTAAAAAACATGCTATTTCCAAAGTTAGCCTAGCTTAAAGCTGTGGTCACAGAAGGTTTCAGGCCTGTCTAAAAGAAGCTCAGGTACCTTTTCAGGAGCTTTATTGTGGCGTATTTGATTCCATGTAGCAAACTTTGATTTCTACGCTCTTTTTTTGAGTGGTAAGCAGTAATAAACAATAATGTAACAGCAAACTAGCTTAACTGTTAGCCTTTTACCAAACAGTAATGCCATCATAGTAGCCCCAGCATTAGCTAAGCCTGTGCTGATGTTTGCCTCTCCACCTTGCTAACAGGCTAACATTACACATTGCTCCAGTTTTTGTTTCAGTAAAATAAAACATAGGTTGTGTCAGAAATCATTCTCTACTCACTACTCACTATATAGTATTAAATTATATGTAGTGGACTATATAGTCTACTCAATCAGCTAAATTAAAACAACATTTCAGACACTACTTACTCACTCACTCACCACTCTTGTGTCGCACATGGAGGGCTGAGGATTTACTGTTTTGACTTTTCTCAAACACTGCAAAACAGTCTTTATTTCAGTGATAACTCATATCATACATAGTGTATTTTCTGCTACAGCCAAATATAAGAGAAACACTTATTACACGTTTTTTTCAATAAATAAACCGTATATTTGCACAGCAACTTATGACGTGTTTGAGAATTACAAAGTCCAGTGAATGCATCACCCACGATTGCCGGTGTAGGTACCAGATCTGCTCAGGCTGCCAGATCAGCTCGTGGCCCTGTGCATGCAGATGTGTCATGCTATGGCAACGCCACTGGGATAAACCAAATTGCGCTAAGAGGTGTCTGTTGTGCTCGGTTAAAAGACCCTCATGGTTAAGTTTATTTCTCTGTTCGTTCAATTCACCTCGAACCTCTGTCTCCGTAACGTAATAAGAATTACATGTTTCTGTGATGTTATTTTGATTCTAAATGAAAAAGAAAAAAGATGTTAAGATATTTAGATATTAGATATTTAAAATTATATATTTTACGGTTACAACTTATAATTACAGACCAATTATATATACATATATATATATGTGTGTGTGTGTGTGTGTGTGTGTGTGTGTGTGTGTGTGTGTGTGTGTGTGTGTGTGTGTGAGTGTGTGTGTTCTTTCATCTCACTTAACTTCTTTTCCCCATACAAATTAAGTTCTTTGGAATAACGTAATCTGAACCAATCACAATCTTCTATGTCATTTTGCCAAATTGTAGCCAATCAAATAGCATGACGTCATCTGCAGGCACAGGGCCCCGAGCCAATCTGGCAGCCTGAGCTGATCTGGTACCTACACCGATTCAGCGGCTAACGTCCGTGTTTGTTTGTTTTTTTGCTTGAAATTGTGAGACGGGCTTGTCCGAAAGTTAAAAAGAGTGATTAATATTTATCTCTGACAGTTTTTTAATGTTGTTACTTTCAGGGGTATTGAGGTTTCTTGCTAGTTTTGGTGAAACTGTTAACTTCATACACGAGAAGAGAAGAGAAGAGAAGAGAAGAGAAGAGAAGAGAAGAGAAGAGAAGAGAAGAGAAGAGAAGAGAAGAGAAGAGAAGAGAAGAGAAGAGAAAAAAGTGCATCTTAAGGCAAATTTAAAGTTTACTGATCAGAAGCCTGCATGACTGGGTCAGCTAGCTTGGTAGCATTAGCATTGGTGACCTATTTAGGCTAAAGCTTAGATTTAGTGTTTTAAGGGTGTAACCTCTATAAGATTAATAAATAAGATCTGAGGGCCAAGCTAGCCAGCTAGCTGCAGCTAAATCTGCTGAGTAACCCTATATTTTGTATGACTTTTCCCAGAATGCAAAACAATGAGGTAATGTATTCATTTGTAGTTATGTAGAGCTATTGTTTGAAAGGTGACAATAATCAAACTTTGTTCCTCACAGCTCGGTGCTGATGTCTGTAACATGTAATGTTAGTGAATCCTGGTCATTTCCTGCCAGTCATCTACCAATCAGAGCTAATGTAACCTCACTCTTCATTTTATTGATAAACTCTCAAGTTTGAACAGACCACTGCAGAATAACTGCTGACAGTGGGCTGGAATGAACATTAGCACAAACAGTTTAGCCCCTGTGTTTTAGCCTATGGTCTTGAAAAATACTCTTGAAAATATTTTCCTAATGTGTATTATGTATTAAAAAAAAAGGCTCAATCATCAGCAAATCACTGGACCTGATCCCTAACCCTGCCAGTGTATTCAGACTTTACATTAACTTTATATTAGTTATTTTTCACTATGGCCTTTTTTTAATATTTAAGCCATTAAGAGTAATCAATAGTCATTTTAGTCTGGGTGAAAAACAGTTAAAAAACTCCTCCCAGGAGCTTCAGGTCATGTCAGCCATGCTAGCTGTAGGTGGTTAGTTCAAACATCCAAACTGTAGATTAGTTTCTTGTTGCCAAAGACAGGATTTGACTCATAATTCTGTAAACTCTGAAGTTGTTTGGAGGTACTTGCTTTGAGCCTTTCTGGAAATAAAGAAATGGTTTATATGTAACAGAAAGTTTTCTCTAAATATTTGTCTGCGCTGGACTCAGGCGGTTATAAATTCCTTTAGTGGCATGAATTCCTGAATAAAGCTGTTAATAAATGCTTGTGTTGTACTGCTTTTATCATACTCACAGTGGGAATAGGAGGTTGTGGACCAAAAATGGATATATGAGTCATTAAAACATGATACACACAATGTGGAGGGGCCATAAATACACTAAATGTGTCTTTGTGTGATGGCTGCACTGAGGTCACATTCATTCAGTGGTAAATGTTAAGACATGAGCAAACATCTGTGTCCACTGAGAACAGCTGCAGAGAGCTCACTCACTATTGGTGGTTTACTTTAGACATTCCTCTGACATACATGAACACACACACACACACTCACACACTCACTGCACACACACTCAGAGGCACAGGAGCATGAGAAAGTCTGCATCATGATACCAAAGGAGTGTTGAAGTGATGTTGGCAGTGTTTTATAGTGAGTGTGTGTTTTTGTCTCAGTGTGCGGACCTAACAGTTCACACAGTTCTGGTAAAGGAGACGGTCTGGATCGTAGCCTAAGGAGAGATGGATGGGCTGGAAGATCAGTGCAAGGGGTGTGAAGGAGAGGTGGTAAAGGAAAGGAGGGAAGGAGGAGGAGGAGGAGGGAGGGAGTGTCTCAACATGCAGCCCCTCTGGGTACACGGGCAATGACATCCAAAGCACTTCCTCCCTGGTTCTCCCTCCAAAGGAACATGTCGTTAAGGTCGAGAGGAGAGGTTTGTCTCTGAGGATCTGAGACAATCATCTGGAAGGAGCGCCACATTAGCGGTAAAGGCCCAGAGGAAAAAACTCCATTATAATTGTTGTTTTTCAGGCCCCACCTTCCTGGTCATTGAGTTTGGCATCATTGTACCACACTTTCCAGTCTAACCACAGGTGTGAATTAATTCCCCTTGGTTAATTTCCTGCTTCAATCTCGACTTGTTTTCAAGAGCGTGTCCAGAGGCAAACCGCCACGCCACGATGTGTTTGTGGCTGATCAGGTTCAGAAAAACAAAATGTAATCCCGTGTTCTTCTTTGAGCTTCAGTGCAGAAAAAAAGAGATGGGGAAATATTTAACATAGCTAAGGTTGACTGCAGTGGAATAAACTACAAATCTGGAGGGGATTATAAAAACCAACTGGCATGTGAAACCTCGATCGTCTGAGGAGGAAGTGCAGCCGGCTCAGGGTGTTTTCCACATTACATGTGGCCCTAATATCAAAGGAGATAACAATTCCAGCTGCGGCGCTGTTGCTACTACACTCAGGATCATCTGGAGGAGTCATCCCCTCTGGAGGCTGCAGCCCCCCATTCACAACCAGCGTGAGCAGAAAACATGCTGCACATACGCAGATACACCAACACACCTGGAAAGGACGGGGAGAAACATTTATTCAGGCGTTTAATAAATAACGATAGGCAGAGCTAGAACAGGGAGTAAACCTAAGGCCTGTTTCGTGTAGTTTCCAGTCTTTGTAGCAGCTGGGGCGTGGAATAGGAGGAAGCAAAAAAAAATCTCTATTCTTAATAAAGGCTGTCGCTCTCTTCAGAAGCTTAATTAGAGGCTGAAGTAGTTGCACGCGATGGAGCTGGCCCGAGGCACAGACCTGCGACAGCTGAGCTGCTGTGCTCCTTTGGTGCGGATCTGTTCAGAAGCACGCTGTCTATTCGGGCCTTTAGGCCAGATCATGGCAGAATGTGGGAAAGGAGTAAAGACAGTCGGCGGATCAGGGATGAATCAACAACATGATCACACCTGTTGAGCTGCAGGACCCCCAAGGAGAGAAAGATTCATGAGCACGGCATCCTGCGCTCCCCTGGTGAATTTATGATTCAGAACAGCCCCGTGTGAGAGAATTAGTGGAGGTGTTGGGAAGATTTAGGTGAGAAGATCAATAACAATGTGTCAAAACTTCACGTATAAATCTAAAGGTAAAAGCAGGCAGCTTAGCTGAGTATAAAGACTGCACACAGCCGTGCTCTGGCCTCAGTGTTTTACACCTGACGTTTTTATCAGACTGTGCATGAACAGTATCCACAATCCAAAATCAGAGGTTAAAAAAAAAAAAAAGTAGCATCAGAAATTTATTTCATGTAAGAAGACAGCACATTCCATCTTTCTGACAGTTTGCAGGTTGTATTTCTTCCACAGCTCTTCTAAAAACAGACAAACTCATATGACCTGTAGGGAGCCTGAGTGGAAAGCATGTCTTCACACAAAAAGCATGTTCCTCTGCAGAGAGATGTGTCCCTTCAAAAGCAGAGAAAGTCATCAGAGACGAACCGGTCGGCAGAGAGAGGGCACCAGAGCTCTCTGGCTCTGTTGGAGTCAGTGCAGCAGGACCAGCGAGGACTACAGGTGGATTTTAGCCAATGAATCTCACTGGACTGTGGAGTCACCGTGCTGCGAACTAAGCTCTTCTGAGGACAGACAAACATCACGCTCCTTGAAGTTAAATACACGTTAAATACACGTAGAGGTGAGTACATAGGCTGGAGCAGAGAACAGAGGAGTGGGTGTGTGTTTTCTGCAGTCTCATATCAGAGAATTTCAGCATCACACAGAAGACAAATCTTACATTTTCATGCGTCAACTGGTTTTATCATCTCAACTTCTGCAGTTTCCAAACGTTTGCATAACTAAGGTATGACTGGTTCCCAAACGAACTCAGATTAAAGCCACAGAAGGAGCATAAACACACTGATCACACACAGAAGAGCAGGTCTCACATTGAGCAGCAGCTGGAGAGTGCTTTTACACATGCACCAAGTTACACAGAGCCCTATTGTCTGCACAATGTTACCTCCAGTGATTTGACTCAGGGCTGAGGACTATAACTGTGAACGTAAAATCAAAAAAGTCTTGGAGAATAAGGAGAGGAATAGGAGCTCTGCAGACCTGTGCAGCCTGCTTTTTTAATTTCTGCTTGAGGTGAGCGACTAAACGCGACACAAACTGCTGCCGGCACAACGAACCTGACTGGTGGTGGTAAAAACGCATTTTAAGAAGCTTAATCTGACAAGAAGAAGAAGGCCTGTAACACTTAGGACGCTACGCTGGGTATCTCTTGGTTGTCTGGATTCACCTTGATCAGAATAAAAAAGATCAGGCTCAGTACTTTCATAAAGCTAGTTATCAACATGATAGACCAGGCTGGGGTTACAACTAGCATGCTCACACAGAGGAGGCGGAGTTAGCAGCATATGACCAATCATCAACTATTCTAGTCTCAGCAGATCATCATACTCCACAAACTCAGAGCCAGAAAATTAGAAAAATACAAAAATGTAAACTATTATCTGCAGGAGAATCAACATTTTTTTGTTTGCAAAACAAATACATAAAGTAATATAACTTTCCTAAATTCCAAATTTGTGCTAACTATATTGATACTACTTTTTCCTTCCAGAGTCTGTTTATCATGAGTGCTCACAGATGCCACACTGCAACAGAAAAATGTCTTGTTTCAAGATATTCAAAGACAAAAATGACGCTTGAAATGTTTAAAAGAATAAGGAGGGATTTTAGAACACTATTTTCAGCATTGATTTGTGGCACATAGCCCAATATGGAGCCCCAAATAATTTATAATTAAATAAATAAAAACAACATTTTGAAGTAACAGACACATGTATAATACAGCTATTTAATTGTGAAATAAGGCATGAAATATGTGTTATTATTCTTTAATATTGAATAAGTATAATTAAATACTTCATTATGATAGTTAAAAAAATGTCATACTTTTTAAAGTAATGACTTTTTGTTCACTTTCAAAGCTTTTATTAAAAAAAAAAAAAAAAAAAGTCAGTCAAGTCAATTTTTATATCATAATGTTCTTTTCCACAGTGGCCTTTTTATTTCATAATGTCGTTTTCCATCAGACTGACTTGGTCCGTCAATCAAAGCTACAGGGTGGGACCTCTGTTTGATCCTTTAAGATTGATTAGTTTCAGAGAGGTCAGGCTGCAGACCTCCGCTCTCAGCTGCTTGAGGACCAACTCTGAAACTAACCTCTCTTCTAGGGATGCACGATATTATCAGCATAATATCGGTATGGGCTGATAAAAGCTTAAAAACACGTTTATCGGTATCGGCAGATATGAAAATTTCTGCTGATATGCACAGCTGATAAGGTGCTATTCAGTTAGGATTATTATTATTTTCCATCTGAAAAATAATCACCTTAAATAAAATGTAGCACTTCATTTATTTGCACTGCAGAGCTCTGTGTCTGTCACCAGGTTGTTACAGTAGCTCTAAAATAATCAAATGCAACTTGGTTATGTTTAAAAATGCATTGTACATTTAAAGTTCATGTGATCTAAAGAAATTATTTTTCTATATTTCAATACTGAATGTCTTGAGTTTGAGAAAATAATATATTTCTTATTTATGGTAAAATCAAATGTTTTTTGTATTGTTTTATGTGTTTTTCTTAAACAAATAAGACCGTCACAATAAGAGTAACATAAATTCCAGTACAGGACAGACTTAGCTTTCTTTACAGTGAAAAAAAACAAACAAACTTGTGATTATTGGTATCGGTATCGTCCAAAATGGGTTTTGATATCTCTGCATATCGGCAAAAATCCCATATCGTGCATCCCTACTCTCTTCTGCAGCTATTCCGTCTCAAACGTGTCATGCTCTTCTGTTTTCATTGTTTCAGTCTTCTCAGTATTAATGATAAGTCTCTAATCTGTACTGCGAGTGCTGCTGAAATGTCTGTGTAAAGGATCAGCTAATCACTAAACTGTCTCCGCCCTATGTACTTTGATTGACAGACCAAGATATTATGCAGAAAAATGACATTATGAAATAAAAATGCCATTGTGAAGAAGGGCTTTATAGAATAAAAATAACTTTATAAAAAAAACGTTATTTTATTTTATAAAAGCTTGGAAAATGAATAAAAGTCATTATTTTAGAAGTTGTGATATTGTTAAAATAATCGTTATGAAATATCAAATTATTATAATTCAATATTAAAGACAAATAACACACATTTCATAATAATAGTTTCATATCTCAAAATGTAATGGCCATATTACATATTTTTAATTATGAATCTTTCTAGGTTTCATAGCCCTAAAGTCTGTTTGATGACACCGAACGGCTGTCAAAGTGTCACAGTGAGAAGAGATATCTGTGTTTGTCTCTGCCGAAAAGGATTTCTTGGATTTATTTTGTAGTGATGTTGGACACAGGAGCTGTACAGTGAAAAAGAAAAAGGAGGTCAGAGCAGAAGAAAGATTAACAGGAGAGAGATAGAACACGGGTTGAACTGTTTGTGATAAAGGCTCTGATTGGCTTCGATCAGGGACCAATATTTCAGAGAATTTCACAGGAAAACAGGAACCCAGAACTTTTTAAAGAAAACCTCGACAACAAAATAACAACAGACTAGTGAGGTTCAGAAGTTGCTGGGAAGCTGTCCTTGGAAATTTCTGGTTATGTGTCTCTCTGTGGTAACGATTAAGAGAGACCTGCCCTCCTCTTGGCCAAGTTAGCCCTATCTATTTTGAATAATAAAATAAAAAATGCTGTGCATCCTGGGAAAAGTAGTCTTGAACAGAGAAAAGCAGTGTGAAAAGAAGATCTGCTCTACTAAACAAACCTACACTTTCGCAAGAGGCACTTCTTTACTACTGTCTTAAACAGAAAAAGCTTTTTTGTACAGTCGTCACAGCCCTTTAACTAAATCCTGTGGCAGACTCGACCCGGCCTGCAGAAAAACATCGTCCTAGCTTGTGTGCTGTTGCGTTCCATCGCTAGTACACTTCAAAAACTCCTGAAATATCCCTTTAAATACTCCCTCTTTGTTTGTCCATTCTGTTTGTGTCTGTTTCTCCTTCACTACAAAGACGTCCTCCCCCCGGCCGTGTCCAAACCTCTCAGTCAGCACAGAAACATCGCTGGCCTTGAAGCAGGACTGTGACTGACTGTATTATGAGCAACTGTGGAAAAATAAAAGCATACCGACAAAAGACGAGAAGGAAAAAAAGGAAAAAAACTTGCACATAAAAGGAGACTGATAAGCACGGTAGACTGGCGATAAGAGACAAAGACTGAACATGCAGAAACCCGCCAAGACGGAGGAGATGAGGGAGGACGATAAAACACAGAGAGGTGAAGGTGGCGAAACACAAGCGCCTGAAATGGAAAAAGAGGAAGAGAAAAGGAGTGAGGTATGGGGAGCGATACACAGTTGCACCTGTGAGCAATCTTGGGTTTGTCAGTGTTCCTCGACAGGCATCTCTGAAGGCTTCACTTCCTCTAAATGGGCCAGATGAATACGTAATCTGCCTCCTTTCATTCACATCCTTTATTCCCAGCCCGGCCACTTACTGTAACCCGCTCTGCCTCTGATCAGAGAGGAATGAAACCTGCACAAACACCGTCTGCCCAACACAAGAGATACACAAGAGCCCCTGCAGGATCAAATCTGCTGCAGGAGCTCAACTCAGCACAGGTCACGACATCAGCATCTATGAAGAGACCCTCTGAATGTGACAGAGAGGGAGAGAATAACACAACATGCTATGAATGAATGACGAATACCTATGACTCAACAAGTATTTCTCCAGGTGCAGAGACTCTGGCTCTCAGGAAACCTCGTACTGTCCAGCACACACTGTTTAGGAACAAATATAAAAATCCAGGCTGCAGGAATTTTAAGACTTTCCCAACACACACGTACACACACACACAGGCTGAGATACACCTGATCCTCAACATGTTTTTACTAATGATGCACAGGGCAGCAGGAGGAACAAACAGTGAAAAATTAAAGAAGCTTTGAGACCAGGTCAACACATTGGTTTTCTCATCTTTGTGGCTCTGTTACACTAATATTTAGGGCAACTTATGCTGGTCTTTTTCACACTGTCTGTTAAAGGCATGGTGTTACCCTTCTGATATGAGGCCTTCAGAATGAATGTCTCAGACACCATGATGTTGGGAACAAGTAGTCCCATCTCTGAGCTGGTATTGGATATGCAATCAGAGAGGAGTTACAGCAGTGAGCCTGAACCAGTCTGAGCTCAGGGAGTGGGCAGCACGGAGTAGCATCATGTCAGTGGTATTGATAGCATCATAGACTCTATAATATATGGACGTATTCTCTTGTATGTCTTTTTGTTTAAGTTTGGATGAGGTTAAGAGGCCGGTCTTCAGCCTCTTCACAAACAGCTACACGGTAGGGTGGGTAAAACTCGTAAGTTACATAACTAAAAAAAAAAATACAAGTTATAAAAAAAAAAAAAACTTGCACAGTGTGCTGTTATGGAAATTAGAAAGTCAGACCTAAACTACTTTTTTAACCAGGCTGTTAAATCTTTATTCTTTGCTTTGAAATAGTCTCAGTTGGACTGGTGTGAATGTGGTCTCTAGTGTTTTGGCAGTCAGCCTCAAGTGGACACTTGAGGAACTGCAGTTTTTAGCATTTCCAGGTTTTAGGACTAGAGGTTGACGCCTCTCTCGATGCCTGGGACCTCAGTTTACAGTGTCAGGGAGTCAGTGTCTAAGTACAAAGATGAAGGGAATGATGAAGATGATGATGATGATGAAGATGATGATGATGATGTAACAGAGGTGAGGATAATGATGGATTATGATGATGGTGATCCTAATAATGATGATGATGATGATGACTGTGGTGGTGGTGGTAATTATGATGATGATGATGAAGATGATGGTGGTAATTATGATTCTGATGATGATAATGGTGATGATGGTGGTATTTATGATGATAATGATGAAGATGATGGTGGTATTTATGATGATGATGATGATGATGATGATGATGATGATGGTGGTAATTATGATTATGATGATGATGATGATGATGATGATGGTGATGGTGATGATGGTGGTAATTATGATGATGATGATGAAGATGATGGTGGTAATTATGATGAAGATGATGATGAAGATGATGATAATGATGGTGATGATGGTGGTAATTATGATAATGATGATGATGATGATGATGATGATGGTAATAATAATGAAGATAAAGAAGGGCTGATAGATCACTAAGTGTTCCAACTTGCACTTTTTTATCTTTCAATCCAGTTAATGTAAATGACAGCGTCTGTACTGAACTGTGTCTGTGAAAACAGAAACTAAAGCACTCACACGCTGAGCTTAATGTGGTGCGAGGACATGCTTGCGCAGTAAAGCTAGCATACCAAAAAGCAACCTGTGTTTTAAAAAATATGGAGCTGATGCAGAGGTGCTAAAAAGTGCAGTTCTGCAAGAGTCTGTCAGTCTTTACAGCAAAAATAAACATGTCTACAGCCTGGTTCCAAAAATGTTTAGGTCTGAATACCTTGTTTCTCTAACAGTATTGTAATGGGCGTTACATTTTTATAGAACTCGTTATTAAGTTGTTAAACCTCAAGTCTTACCTTTATTAGGGCATGACTGACAGGTGGTCACCCTGTAGCGGTCTGTGAGGAGGCTTAAGACCTGCCTCCTTACCTCATCATAACTACGCTAGGTTGAGTTTAGCATTTCCAATACAGCATCTGTCAACAATAGACCTCAAAACTTTGTATTAGAAACAGATGGGTGACATCACAGAGCACACATTCATATATAATGGTCTAATAGTGTGAGCACTGGTTCACTACAGTAACTGAGTAGGCAGATAGGTCAGTTGGCAAATGCTACCATAAGCTAAGTTTCATGTTTAATGTAGCACCTCAGTGTTGGGTTCTGTTAGCTTTGTTTGTTCCTGTGTAATTTAAATAACACACGTGGATGAACAACAGAAGTGTTGTTATTGTTAACTGTAAGGTTGATTGAGTAATGACAATGGGTTGTATGTTAAATTCATTGTACAATAAAAATTGAATGAGTAATAACACACTGATGTCATTTTATGATCCTGTCTGACATGATGTCGTGTCAGTTAAGTGTTGTGTCAGAGTAAAAGTTTATGTAAACAAACAGGATTTCCCATCATTTTCAGTATTAAATATTATGTAAAGAAACATCATCCTCTACCAAAAACTGGTATCTGTACATTTATGTTGTGCAGTTTTATAAGTCAGGACCTGCTTCAGGTTCAGTGTTAGTGTCTGGACTCTCACTGCCCCGCTCGTGGTCACATATTACATATGATTGGTCTGATTTGTAATAAGGGAAACTGTAGACATCATCCTGATCCAGCAGGAGGATGAGGACTATGGGACCCTCAGCTGATGTCAGAGATGATTAATAAAGCTTTTCTGGAACACTAAGCTCCAGAAAAAGCTGGTCCCATCAGGGAAAAGAGAGTAATTCATCAGGCTGATAAAATGATAAGAGACTGTGGTGTTGTGTCTGTCAGCGGTGTCTCATGGGGGACAGAGGGGGCGGTGGAGCCCCAGGGCTGAGCTGAGTTTATACTGTAGTTTGATGTTGTCACATGAGAACGACACAAGCAGGTTATCCTGTATGGGCCATGTAAACAATCCAAACATGGATGCTGCACTGACATCAGCTGGATTTAAAAAAAGAGGCACTTTCACTCCTCCAGACTTTCTTTCACTGTAAACTCTTTCCTTTCCTCTTGTTTTCCTGCAGACATGGCAAGCTGTCTGCTGTCCATCAGGCCACATCAAGCACATCCAATGTGCTGGCCTCCTCCTCCTCCTCCTCCTCCTCCTCCTCCTGAGGCCCGAGACGGGCGCCAAGCCAAATACACCAGATAGTTTCATCCACAGCTGCAAGCAGACGGCTGCCCTAAGTAACAATGAAGTCCACTCATTAAAGCTAACTCCACTCTGACAAAGACAAACACAGGAAAGAGATGAAGTAAGAGGAAAAAAAACTCTTAAAAAGAAATGCAGAGGTGAGAAAACTTCTTACTCTGACACTAAACAAGGTTGAGTCAGGAGCAGAGCCGTGTGACAGCTCAGAAACACGGCTCTCTGAGAGGGAAAGAGCCTCTGGTGGGAGGAAAAACAGTGACGCAGCTTGTGATGGACGCGACTCAAGAAGTGAAATGAGATGATATCAGATGCAGAAGAGATCTGGTTTGTATCCTCGGGCTATGCAGAGCATGCCTCCCACGTGCTGAAATGAAACCAATCTCCACACGGGCGAAAACACCAACGCTACTATCTCCAACAACAGTGTGCCATCAGACCGTCCAGTGTTATTTTGTTTCCATGCATGACCTGATTAAACAGGATCAAAGCTTATTTTGTATCAGCTTTGCTGCACAGACGAGTTATTAACATTTGAGGAACACAGTGGAAACTTTTACACTGTTTGAAACTGTTAATGCAAGGCTGTCATCATCGTCTCATCAAGTGAAAATCATTTTGTTCTTCTTTTTCAAACCCAGACATGACGTCCGCAGAGAGCTGGGTTCATGCTGCAGAAAGCAAATGCTGCAGCTCTCCGATTTACTTCTCAAAAAAACAACCTGGGTGTTACCTACATGTTTACTACTTTTCCAGTCACTTCACTTTAAAGTTACATTCTGACCAACTGATACGGAAAGACCCCAAAAAAGTCAATACTCATCACAACTGTGAAACAGAGCTAAACAAAGGATCACTGAGTCTGTGTTTTTCTGTGTCTGTAACATTAGCAGAGTTAGCACCACCGGCCTTCAGTCCTTCTTGCAGGTTAACGTCCTCATTTTTTTTTATTTTTTTTTTTTTTTTTTTTCCGTTGCTAGGCGCTGCCCAAGTAGCTGCCTGTTGCCGCAGCTCTCTCGTCTTTGTCCGTTTCTTGTAATTTTTTTTGTCTCTTTTTCGTTATCTTTGTATTTGGAGTGGATCATCACTTTGTATGGTTCATTGTCGGTCACGGACACCAAACTTTTTGTGGCTTCGGCGATATTTTTTACTACTTTTCTCCTGTGTTTGTCTGGAGATCCTACATGTAACCATGGCTGCATTGTTTACATGCAAAATTAGCTGTTAGCAGCCTGTAGCATGTCAATGCTAACTAGTGTAGGGCTTGATGATTTCCCTCGAGCTGAGGAGGAGGAGGTGAGGACGACGTGCTGGTTCTCGGATGTGAGCTGGGAGGTGACGACGTGGACCTGTCCTTCCATCCATCGTTGTTGGGAACGTGGGATCTAGCCCCGGGGGATGGACGAGCTAGCTGTGCTAACCCAGTGGCATCGTGCTGTTCACGGACGTGGCTGACGGAGCTGACATCGGACGCCGGCGCCACATTGGAGGAGCTTCGCCTGCTGTGAGCAGACAGGATCCAGGAGACAGAGACTGAACAGACTGCTGGGGAGGCTCAGTCCTGGACCCTGTGGAGGTGGAGACTGGCTGGGCTGGAGAGTGGTGGACGAGTGGTGGACGGGATGTCGTCATCTAATTTCTTATGGACTTTTTTTGCACTTTCTATACTCTTTCTAACTTTTGTTTTCTTCAATGCTGCGGTGACTCCTGAATTTCCCCTCGGGGATAAATAAAGTATTTTCTATTCTATTCTATTCTATTCATGCCTGTGCTGGTTGCTCATTGCTCCGTGCTTCTATGCCACTTAAAGCAGGCACGGTCCAACAAACAACTTTAAATCTGTTTTCCAATCAAAAACACTAAAAAAACCTACTTATTACTTTAAGACTTAGTCTATCATCTGTGTTTCTTTATATCCAGGTGGTAGAGCATCACAGCATCACAGCAGCAGCCTTTCACTGGAGCTACAGGCCTGACTAGACGGTGGAGTTTGTGCTGCGGCTTTGGCACAACACATCTGCTTTTCAGGTCAAGGCCAATGTGTAGAAATACTAACAAGTTAATTAACCAACTACTGACGCCAAATAAACTAAACAATGTTAAATCTTCCACATGTTCGAACATACATCTGGATAGAGCAAAACAAAAAGAAAGCCTTATAAGTGAATTTTATGTTACTAAATGTAGGGTCTGGAAATGAAGATGAGCAGGCAGGCACTTGCTTTTTTTAAGGTTGTTATTGTTGTTTTTTATTATTTCTCCTTATACTTTTACCTCTGTTTATCTTTTCATAACATATTTATAAAACTGTAATAATTTCAGCAGATATCACTATAACTCTTTTTTGTTTTGTTTTTTAAGAGGGGGTATTGTGCTTTTATTTAATTTAATTAATTAATTAATTTATTTATTAAGCTTTAAACTGTCTATCTTTCCCTGCTGTAGCTTTACACAATTTTGAGCTAAAAACAAACAAAAAATCTCTATTTTTATCTCACTGGCATTTTAAAGAAACCCTGAAACACTTTGTTTGAACTGCTGTTTCTTTAAAGCTCCCAGCTCCACAAACCCCCTTCCCTCTGATTGGTCACCTCTTTGGCTTTGAGCAGACCTTGGTGTTTAAGGCCCGCTCCTTCAAGATGTCAATATCCAGTTAAGAGATCCTGCTCAAGTTTAGTCTGAACATCCAGTATTGATACTTAAAATCCATGTTTAAATTCGTGGGAAGGCAGAATACCCCCTCTTTAAGATATTTGAATATTTCTCAACGTAGTTTCTTCTTGCAAAATAAAGCTAAGAACCTACAGACATGACAGCATGAGGCCCCACTGAGGTAAACACACCAGCATTCTAACTAGATAACATTAGCATGTGCATGTTCAGCAGGTCTGGGATACAATCTTTATCATAATCTATGTCTGCTTTAATTTGTTCATTAGCACTGAACATGGAGTAACAGCTGCTCTGTGAGAAAAGTGAGTAAAAAATGGAAATATTCTGACAACAGTTGTTAAAGTTATAAGAGCTAGCATTCTGTTCATTTGATCTGTATTCTCTGGAGGCGACAGTCACAGATTTTTCCTCTTAAAGAAGCACATGAGCTGACCACACCAGCCTTCATTTCTTCCTCGAGGTCCCACCAGCAGCCTGTTTTCCTCAGGAGGCTTTAACATTAAAGACTGCTGAGTCTATTTTTGTCTTATGGTTAGCTTTTAAAGAATTGTGCTCTGACAACCAAAGCCTTGGGAAGTCTTTCTGGAGAGTTTGTGGACTGACAGTGTCCTGCAGGGTGTGACGTTAGCATGTAGCATCTGAGTTTCTCACCAAATCCTTCGTTAGCAGCGGGGACATAGCTTGGTGCTGTGCCCGTGTAACCTGACGCCTATCTGTAATGGCATTTCATGCTTTCACACGAGCCTGGGACGACTGTACATGTGTGTGTGTTTGTGTGTGTGTGTGTGTGTGAGACACAGAGAGAGCTAGGGGGCGGGTTGAACACTGAGGCGGGCATCTAACAGAGGCCTGGGCAGGAACAGCTGGCCTTTCATTGACAGGCTTTGAGTGCTGGCAGTTAAGATTTCACTCCAAAGAGGGGGGACATTGTTTCAACAGGAGCCAACTGTACTTGGAAAAATTTTGAATGCATACTGAGGAATAAAGTAGCTTGGGGTTAGCTCTGGTTCTGTGGAGAGAAACGATGATGCCTCTTTAAACAACAGTGACTGAGAGGACTTCAGCTGCCACAATGACCGTGAAGCTATTTGCAGAGAGAAGCTAACGGCTAATCATTATCTGAGGAATGCTAACTGAGACAAAACCACAAATCATGGGCTAAAGACGCTAATCTGTGATGTTTTTCTAACACTGCACCATCCAAAAAATAATAAACAACACAGTTTGTGGTCCAGAGCTGTTAGAGGAACGTAAACCAGGCAGCTGGATCTGATCAGACCCAGGTGAGAGATGGACTCTCTGGATTCCCTTTTTTTTTTTATAAAACCAAAGAGGTTTAAGTTATTCATTCAAACTCAGTTTTGTTTTTATGAAATATATGTATACAAACAATTGGTTTTGACCCAATGCCATTCACAGGGCGTACAAACACAACACAGTCACATAAAAATAGCTAAATCTGGTCAAATCAAACTTTGGCTAAATAATGTTTTTGTCTGGAAGGAAAGGCTGGAAAGAAGTGATGAACAGTGGCTCTGAAAACTCACAGCCCTGCAACTTAAGAAAACACGTGCAAAAAGACAAATCACACGCAAATAGAGAAAACATCTTCATCAATCTGACAACATGTGCGCAGCATTTGGAAAAACGAATCACAACACAACAGAAGTGTTTCCAAAGGACACTTAAAAGTGATGCGCATGTCACGACATGCTTGTTGACGCAGATTTTTAGTTGTTTTCTCAATTTACTTGTGTTTTCTTAAGTTGCAGTGCTGTGAGCTCTCAGGGCCACCGTAGAGATGAGTCCCCGATGAAGATTTAAAACGTTCAACAGTGAGGGCAGGTCTCTTTTACAGCAGTAATTTATTTTACAAATCAAAACACATCTTTTTTCAAAATATAAATAAATAAATAAATAAAATAAAAATAAAATTAAAAACAAAAAAAAATCAAACACATCTGATTTTGTGCAGTTAGTTCACTAAATAAGAATTTCACTCAACTTCTTGGCAAATTTTTGAAATGACAAGAATTGAGACAAACTCTTCTAACATTTCAAAATGCACTGGTTTAACTAAAGCCACATCCTCATCCATGTACATCTGAGGCTATTATTACAGAAATATTAGATAATAAATTTATTGCCACACCAAAAAAACTGAAATCTAATCAAGTGTTTTGGTCTTATTTTGATTAAAAACAGACTTATTAGATTTAATATGAGCCACATTCACCTGAAAAGTCCAGAAAAAAAGTGTCTGTTGAGACAAAATGACACTTGAATTGCTTGTAAAGTGTAAAAAAAAAAATCTCAGAGGAGTTAGAACGTACTTATTTGGTAATAAGGCATTTTTCTTGTTTAAAAAATAAAGAATTTTATATATCTTACCTCGAGGTGTCAGATTTATTCACTCTTTACAAACAATTCAGATGTCATGTTTGTCTTTAAATATTCTGAATGTTGCTCACTTTGAGTCTAATAAAAGTTTTAATAAAGTACAACACTAGCTCAGGTTTCAGTCATTGTATCAGGTCTCTCCATGGATAAAGAAGGGAAAGATTAGGTCAGCTCATTCCTTTTGAAGCTGCTCTAAACACTGGAGCCAAAAAGTCTGAAAACCAGATCTTTCAGGTTAATCTGCATCTGTCATCCTTCCCTCCAAACCCTCAGGGTTTTGGTTCATTTAGTATCAGGAACAGATTTATATACATGTAGGACTCAATGATAAACATGCAGCTGTTTACAGGCACAGTGACAGGGTTATGTTGCTGCTTTGAATGCACTTTAAGGTTGGCAAACTTCCTCAGAGTTTGGGTGTCACCTATTACACAAACATTACAGATGAACGCAGCTCACTGAAGATATTAAGTGATATTTACACAGCGCTCAGGTGGGGCAGAGATGCAGGAAAATACTGTTTTTTATTCCCATTCTTCCAACTTTAGACTCCTGCAGCTGTTATTCATGCATTCTCCCTCTGCTTGTGTTTTAGGAGGCTGCTCACATCATTTTGAAGCAGTCAGAAACAGCTCTGTAGAGGAGAGACATGACTGGCTTTCCACCTGCATGATTACATAAACAGGGATGAGACATGTCCATGCATGTGTTTACAAAATAAAGTTAAATATAAAGTTTGTATTGAGGAAAATAATTCATTTCAGCCTTTTTTCTTGTTGCACAACCTCCAAACACTCGTGCACCGCAGCCCTTAAATCTATCACTCGCTGCTCGCCTCGGTATCATGTGGAGTTCATATTTTAACACCCCCTGTAATGACTCCATCTTGTTATTTTTAGCAGCGAGCAGCTCATCCATCACGTCCAGCAGGATGGTGCCGTGTGTCCCTGCTCCCATGATGCCCTGAGACCCAGCGACCTGCTCTGTCCGGCAGCCCCCGTAGAACTAGGCCACCCAGTGAAGACATCAACATGCTGATTGTTGAGCTCCAGAACATTTACCTCATCTCTTACCCCCACCCCCATCCTCTGTGCATCCACCAGTTGGTTCCCACACTCCCCTTCTGCAGCAGGCATCAGTGCTCCCCAACCTTACCCCCACAAAAGGGCCAATGAGCAATGACCTCACCACGGAGGGGCTCCGCACTCATGCACAACTACACACGCACATACTGTCACAAACACCTACACATTTAGGCACACATAGACACACGTATGAACACACAGATCTACACACTTACTCCACTGACGCCACAATGCAACTGTCCCCACAGAAACCGAACAGTTTGGCTGAGTCACATGGACGAGTGTGACCACACAGAGATCATCAGCATGTCTTCACCAAGCAGCGACCTTAGCTGCTCAATATGAAGAAAATATGAAAACATGCAATACCTCAAGTGTCCACTGGAGGCTCTCTACAAGAGTCAGAGATTAGATTTAACAGTTTTAACAAACTGTTGTGACAGTGCTGCGTCATCTTATGTCATAACAGCTGCAAATGACTCCACCTCCTCCGTCACATGACTGCAGCCTTGGTTACAGACCAGTTCAATTCAAATCAATGGGAGAAACCTGATGTTTGTCTGAACACGGCCCACTTTAATGTAAGGCCTGAGGGAGATGGTTAGGTTGGCATTAAATTAAACAGCATTCATCTTTTGTGCAGCCGCATTTACCATTACAGACATAATGATGTTCTGAGCTCTTTTAACCCACCATGAAAACACGTCTGAGAGACTTTCACACGAGATGAGGGGAGGAACGTCTTTTTATCCTCAGTGTTGCTTCAGTCTACTTCGAATATAACACAACACATGGGATAAAGCAGCATATTAACAGCCTCACACTAATGTGTCCTAGATCTGCAGGGTCACTGCTGTAAGACTGATATCACATGATGTAGTCCCAGATTTTTAACCTCCAAAATTCACAAAAAAAGCTGCTTTATTCTGCATTCCTCACTCTGAGTGTCACCTTTTAAACAAGCTTTCATCACAGAAATGACAATATAAAATGTTGTGGATGTTTTAATAATATTTTTCAATTGTTTTGCCTGACTGATGAGGATTTCAAAGGCTGATGCTGTTTGTGTTAGGGATGGGCCAGTACGGATACCAGGTATCGGGGCAATACCAGCCTTTTTTCAAGGTATCTGTACTCTTAGCAGGGGTGTCAAACTGATCCAGTAAAGGGCCACTGTGGCTACAGGTTTTCATTCCAACCAAGCAAAAACACACCTGATCCAACAAATCAACCATGCAAAGACAATCCAGTTGATTGATTGAATAATTTGCATCAGGTGTGTTCTTGCTTGGTTGGAATGAAAACCTGCACCCACAGTGGCCCTTTACTGGATCAGTTTGACACCTGTGTCTTAAAGGCTGCAGATACCCGCAGTAGATACTCTAGGCAAGAAAATCTTACTTCCAGTTATTCCTCCCTGCCACTAGTTGCTGCTAATTGCTGCAGTTTAACACCACCGCGAATGTGTGCCAGGTCCTTTTCCAGACAACATGGATGAACCAGGGAGAGTTAACAAATTAACTAGTTTAACGAGTTAAAAAATTCTGAACTCAGAGAAAGTTGTTAGTGTTTTATTTAGACTTAATGTCAGAGTGACTGTGCTGTCTTTGATCAAAATGATCTGTCACTGTTAATTGAAATTTTCTGATTCAAAAGTGCCAGTAGTATTGGTACTCAGTATTGGTTAGTACTCAAGAGGGAGTACTCGTACTGGTATCGGTATGAAAAAAAAGGGGTATCGAACATCCCTAGTTTTTGTTGTTGTGTGATGTTTGGATTTTTTTGAGTGAAAACAGGACATTTACATGTGTTAGTACACCCAGTACTCACAAAACATCTGCAGTTCAGCCTCATGCATGAATTTGCATGAATTACAAAGCCTGTGTTTTTATTCTTCTTAGGACATAATTGAAGTTAAAGGTTTTTTTTTCTAAATATTTGATTTTTTCATAAAGTTACAGACGTGTCCACAGTGGACTACATGGACCTGGGCATTCAATATAAAACAGCATGGACCCAATGTGAAAATGAATTAAATTTTTTGGTTTATGTAATTCCATGAATCATTATTTCTGTTCATGTTCTAGAAAAGATTTCTACATATTTTCACACATTTTAATTTTGTGTTGGGAATACTTGGTGCTGCTTCGTGTCCACTTCAGTGGATTTGTGGTTAGTTTTAATTTCCTGCTTATTTGAAACAAAATGTTAAAAAAAATAAACAATACTATTACTTAGCTGATATCATCATACTTTTCCTCTAGGATTCTTTTGGCAGAGGTTCACAGTGTGTCTGTCAAGAGGTCATCTTGGAGTCAGAGAAAATTAACTTGCAGTTACAGCGACTGACCACCGAATGAAGCTCAAAGAAGAGTGGCAGCAGAGAGCACTCTAAAGGCTGGTATCCTGTCCCATCACTGAGAAAATGACTTTTAAACAGCTGTGCACTACAGAGACCACTGTGCACCAGAGGTTTAACCAGTCAGCTGTGGTACTTTGCTGAATGTGCTGAAGAAAGTCACTGAATTCAGACCCATGTTGCCAAAAACATGTGGATACCTGCACATATTGGAAGTCAAACGCCAATAAACACATCAATATTTCTGTCATTTGACCACATCATTCAGTATTTATGTTTTAGTGGTACATTGGACTGGCTATAGTGTCATTTTGAGTTTCTAGCGGCTCACAGCTCTGGGATGTCACTGTGTAGCTGTGTCACTGTGTAGCTGTGTCACTGAGCGTAAACACCATTTAAAACACAGGAGTTCTCTTTCGAAGAGATGGACTGATCTGATCCTGGCAAGGACTCAAAAACTTAGATCTGATACAGGTGCCACAGGACAGATCTATTCCACTCACTTCTTTGCTTGTCTGTGTTAACAAGAAGTTCACAACCTGATCAGACCAGTTACTGTTTTTATTGTTTCCTAAAATGCTGCAGGGGTAGAAGTCAGGAGACGTGATTAACGGCATACGTCTGTAACTTTTTCTAAAACAGAGATTCTTATCATAGAACATCTGAGATGTTAAAGTTTCTTTAAAACACACCTAAACAGACCAGTTAAGAGATTGGCAGACCCACTTTGTCCACATGGGGCGCCAAAATGAAAACAAGCTTAGAGCTTGTTACAGGAGTTTTAAAGACAATAAACATGAGTATCTGTGTGTTGAATCCCCCTCCACAAGAGCGGAGCCACAGAGTTAATCCAGATAAACTTTCTGAGTTTGGTTTGACCCGCTGGGAGGCGTGGCATGCTGGGCTCTTCTGGCTGCCTCTCTGTCGCTCCGGCCTCTTCCTGACTTCTCAAGCTTCTTGGCAGAATAAAAAGGCCTCTCTGATCAAAGGACCCACAGACTGAAAAAAAGCTGCAGCTATCAGGACGGCTTGTTTATTCTGCATCACCATGACGATATCAGATAAGAGATCTAAAAATATAAGGGGCCAAAGAAGCGGGTAGACGATGACAGAGGAAAGCGTGCAGGCTACAATGACTGAATGTGTATGGTGGAGGAAACAGAGGGTGAGATAAAGAGTGGAAATGCCTGTTTCCATTACTACTGGATACAAAGTGTCAACAATAACAGAGCAGGGTCAGCTGCTCAGAAAATTCTACGGAGGAGTTGAAGTCTGTGGCAGATTATCCTTCAGAGAGCCCATGATGCATCTCTGAGATTCAAATATAAAAGCTCCAGAAGTGATGAACACAATCTGAGCTGAGAAGTAAAGGAAAAAAAAAACATTTTAAATCTGATAAACACAGGGATCAATCTGGTGTTGTCATTTTGTGATAGGCTATTTTCCAGCAATCAGTTATACAAAGGGAGAAAGAGCTGGAGATTTCCCTTTAGCAGGAACTGTGAGGAACATTTACCTCATACACTGAGGTAGAAAACACCAGTGAGTGAAGCTAGTAGCTCACAGAGAACTTTCCAGATTTTAACATTCATGCTGCATCCACACTCCTGCTCACTTCCACCTCATGAATACATGAACATTTTTCAAGACACTGGCATGAAAAAGTCTGGATAAAGTTTTAGCACAATTGGCTGGAGCATCATTTGCCAGGCTGTGTAAGTGTGTGCTGCATATATCGAGGTGAAAGTCCCATCACAGTTCCCCTTCGCTGCATGTCTCACCCATTGACTGTATATAGAGTGGACAGCATGGCTCCACCATTTACCACTGTACGGTTTTGAAGCCAAAATACACCCGTCACAGGCGCAGCCATTGAAGCAGTTTGCAGCCAGAGTCTGCGCAGTAGCGACTGGGAGGGATTCTGGGAGAATCTGAGTGGAGCTGGGTGACAAATATAATATATATATTTTTTTTTTGAAGGCAGCCAAATGATATCTTCAAATCTAAACAACAATAGGACGTGAGAAACATTCCTATGATGTGTATTAATTTTTTACAGTTTGACCACAGCCCATCTGGAATGACTGGAGAGACAGATTTTTTGGCCTATACTGCAGGCAGCCACCAGAGGGAGCAGTTTTTGTGGTGAACTCACTTGGAGCCGAGCAAGATGACGTCCATTTTTTTATTTTTTTTTTAGTCTATGGTCTCACCACACTTCCTGTCCCTCTTAGGCTGCCTGATCTTAAAATGCAAAAATCCCAATTCTTAATACATGCAGTGTGAGTGTGAAAGGAGCTATGTTTATGAGACGTCTGATAAAATATTGATTCATCACTACACTGTGATATTTTAACCTGTGATAAAATATCAATATTTCATCTCTCAATATCAATATTTCTGTTAAAATAAAAATTCATATTTTAGGTAAGTTAGAAGTACAACACATCTTCCACACCTCCACTGCATTAGATGGCGCTGAAGAGCTACTTGGCTGTACATTGCCCATAAACTGTCTGATAAACATAATGTCAAAGTATATTCAAAATACTTTATTCCTATTATTGATGATGTGGGTTTTGATGCCGTAAACATCCATTTTTTCATTTTACTCTTGGGTCACAATATTTTGATATCGTGATATTATCCAATCATGACCTAAGTATCATGATGTGCATCATACCATGAGGCTCAGAAGAACGATACCTCACTTTAACTGTTATATGAGTTCACAAACTAAGATAAACTAAAATGAAGGAGAAAAGGCTTTTAGCTTTAGTCTTCGTCAGTCTGTCTCATACACAGACTCACTGTTTAGTTTTATATTCACCATTTGCCTGAAGGCCAGACAGAATAACAGAGTGACACATATTTTTGTTCTTTGAGGATGGTTGTTATCTGTCATCAGTGGATGAAAATGATTAGATGTTTGGAGTTTTTATCACATAATGCTCTTTCTGACATAGAAGAATCTAAACAATAACTATCCCGTATACATATAGAGACTAAAACTAGCACTAAAACAAATAAAAACTAAAGAAAAACGCAAAAGCATAATAATCTTATACTGCACTGAAATTTTGCTAAGCAGAGTCCCATAGATGTTTAAAGTACATTCTGCTCCTATAAAATGTGACCACACATGAAAAGAACGCCAACCACAAGCCCTGTGATTGGTCCGCTGGGCTGCATAGTATTTACTGTATTAACGACATTTCTGGAATCATCCGTTTCCTTTCAGTTTTTTTTTTGTTTTGTTTTTTTTAAGCAATGTTGTATAATGAGAAAAAAATGCACAGTTCAAATTTAACACAACAGGCTCAGAGTTGCTCAGAAAACTCATTGAATCCTGGATCACAAGACTTTAAAAGGATGGATTTGATTATTTAAAATGTCTCATTTTATCCATAACTGTGACATGAGTTAAGCTGGTAGTTTCTGCTGATACATAAAGACCACCTTCATAAACAACATTCAGTATTTAGAATCTCCAGCTCTGATACTTTTGGGGGTGACGTTAAAAAACGTTCAGGGACCTCTGATTTAAGGAATGCAAAGATTACTTTTTCAAAATGCTGTGAAACAAACTTTGATCTTATCTGAAGAACAGGAAACAAAGAGCTTTGAGACTGATGTCAACTGATTACAAAGGGAGCCCTCTCTGTGTCTCTTTAACCATCATTCCCTCAGTATTCCTGACACAGATGTGTGTTAGGTTAATGTTTCTCTTCAGGAAAAATCGTGCGCTACAACTGTGTCTGTCTCAGCCCAGAATCAGGTCACTGTATTTCCAGCCTGCCGCTGCACAGAGTGTCCGAGAGTTAACCTCAGAGATAGGTGGGGCTCAGAGGGACGGCTCGCAGTGGGCCGTCTGGTGAAACACACCCTCCTCTGCTCAGCCAATCACCTTGCAGGAAAATGTCACCCTGGAAATGATTGACAGCTCGCAGCTCTGACTGCTGCTGAATGCTAAGGAGGGGAACAAGCGTCGCATACCCGTGCAGCTAGGGGACACATAACTCACAGCTTGGGTTGCCTTCAATGTCTCCAGAGCGTCCCATTCAGACCACAGCCATGCAACACTACACCTGCTAACAAGGCGGCCTGACATTCTGCCTCCACTATTTACTTTCTGCTGTATTTATGATCTCTTGTCTGTTGTGGAGCCAAGCCGTCTTATATTCCCCTTTGATTCCCATCCATTAAAACGGTGTGGCTCTGCTGTGTCAATGATTGTCGGCCCCGGGTCTGAACTTTGAACTGACCAGGCGTAAGGCGCTCTGTCTTGCTCGCTGCAGGGAGGTGAGGGCTGTAGGTTGGGGGTTAACTGGTTTACGATTTGCACCATAAAGCTTCCTGAAAGGCTGGTCAGGCTGAGGAGGAGAGGATGTGTTAACCTTTCACCTCCTCACACAGCGGCAGCAGCGTAAGGTGACAGGAAATGGCTACATTAAGGCGTATGTTCCTGAAAATGTGTGTGTGAGAGGCTGAGCTGGATGTGTGTTTCTCCTCTCCTGCAGGAGCAGGTGTTTGTGCAGGCCGTCCCAGGAGAGGCTGTTGTGAGACCGCTCCCACCTGTGAAGATCAAATATGAGACATTTATTATACAGGGGGGACTTATCTAGCGCTGCCTATCTGATGGGCTATGTAATGGAGAGGGCCCGGACAGATCGACTTTCTCTGCCCTAAAAGGCTGGAGAGGTGACCCAAAAGGAAAACATTATGCAGGGAGACAAAGGCATGGTAGGCGTGGAGGAGAAAGCCTCTGAAGCTTTCTGTCCCTTTGACTCCTCTGTGTATGTGTGTGTGTGTATGTGTGTTTGTGTGTGTGTGTGTGTGTGTCTGCTGTGTTTGAGTTCAGGCTGAATATCTCTCTGTGTAGAAGAACAACTCTACACTCTAAAAAGTGTAACTAGGCTAAATTAATATTCACGAATAAACTTTAAACTTTAAATAAAAAAGACTGTGTGCAGTGGTATATATCATATATATCATCATATTGATTTAATCAAATGTGAATCATTTATCAACTGCATTTTACTCATTTCTGTTTGAATAATAACAGCTGAAAATCACTTAAGGTTTAATATTTTGATCAGTAAAGTCATCAATGTGAAAAAATGATAATAAACACTGCTCCATGGGAACGCTTTGGTTTTAACTGCTGTGCACTTCCACCCGAGGAAGTGCACAGCACTGTTTTTTCCACATGAATGATAACGTCTGCTACTTCTGTCGTCCACTGCAATTTGCTCAATGTAAGACGTGTCTATGACAACCCGACCAATTAATCGGGCCGACCAATTAATCAGGCCGGCCGATTAATCGGGCCGATATTGCTTGTCACTGATTAATCAACATTGGCCAAAATGTAGCGGATTATAAAGATGTTTGCTCCGCTGAGATTCTGTCACTCCTGCTCCTGTGTGTCTGTGTGTTGGGCTGCACACTGCCCGAGTGCCCGCCCCCTCCATCCGCTATTATCTAATATAAGACTATAGAACAACGTTTTAACGTCCTGAAAGTTGCTTTTTTGTGAGATAAAAAGAGATAAATGCTACTGGTAATTCACACGTCCACCATTATCCAATATAAGACTATAATACAGCGTTTTAACGTTGTGTAAGTTGCTCATTGTGTGTTTACATTTTTTTTTATTTTTTTTTAATACTTGCTGTGTTTAAAGTTTGACTTATTTATTTAAGGTGTTTACAGTTTGACTTCTTTATCTATTATTGTGTTTACAGCTTGTTCTTATCTATCATTGGTTTACACTGCAATTCTTATGTTGACAGTTTTATAATTTAAGTTCCTTGTTTTATTTAATAGTGTTCTGTCTCTGTCTTGAATCATATGGGTATTATAATGATTTGTGTTCATATACAGTATATATCCTGTGTATATCAATGAATTTATTATATATATCAGCTGATATATCGGATATCGGCCGATATATTGGATATCAGTTTTTTTTTGCCCCCAGTATCGGCATCGGCATCGGCCCCAAAAATCCCATATCGGTCGGGCTCTAATACACATACACATATCTATGTATATGAAAAGATTTCAGCAAGGTGCCCAGTTTTCTACAAACAAGATACAACAATACCATCGACATACAGACAGACATAACAAACACAAAACAGACGATCCCAGGTTTGTCGTTGCCTCAGGTTGATAGGTGTAGTGGTACAATTTGTAAATTAAACATACATTGTCAAAGCTGGGACATTTCTGCTTCTTTTTTTCCCCAGGGATTAGGTTTTTATTCCTGGTGGCGTGGGTATGCAGGGGTAGGAAGATGGGAATGAGCTCACACAGCTTATGGTTCATTTCATGATCACAGGCATACACAGGCATCCTGAAAATAATTTCTGCAGGAGATTGGGCTGTTTGAATAGTATTCTGGTGGGGGGATTGAACTCAGACCATGATATGGCATGCATGACCTTTTTTTGAGAGGTTCTGAGAGGTGAGTAAAAGTTACATTTACAGCACTTTGTTTCCTAAGTTTCCACACGCAGTAACCGCTCCCAGCTGTTCAGTAAAGCTACAACTTTCAAGTTTTACCCAGAATGCCTCTGTGAATTGTAGCCTAACAGTTGTCATCGTGAGTGAGGAGGGGAAGCAGTGAATATGAGAGCCTGCTGTACTGGATAACGCCTGCATCTGTACAGGCCTCCTGCACATGGAATACAAATAGAGGGGCCATTTACACTAGAGGTAGACCGATATATCGGCCGGCCGATTTTGGACATTTGTCTCAATCGGCCATCGGCCGTATTATCTTTTAAAAAGCCGATTTTTGATCCGTTGTATAAAATGATGCAATTTTTGATCAGGCACAAAAAAGATGAGCACCTCAAACTTGTGGAACCACTTGGATACATTACATACTTTTGTTCAAATTATATTAATAAGTTTAAATTTCTTTTTTGACATTTTAAGAAGAGTGTGAGTGTCTACTACTGCTTGTTACATTGTGTGTTTACTCAGACAAAATATGTCATTGTTTTGAAAGCTGAATAAATGTTCAGAGGACTGGACACGACTTGTTGTAATAGATTTCTTTTAGTTGCTCAGAAATTGCTGCGTTTCACAAAAATGTGATAAATATATATTTATTTAACAATCGGCCTGAATATCAAATTGGAAAAATCAGCTATGCATATCGGCATCGGCTACCCAAATTTGGAAAGCATCGGCATCGGCCCCCAAAAAACCCATATCGGTCGATCTCCAATTTACACGACAACAGTTTAGGCTGAAACGTAAAAGTTTTGTTGCATTCCGGCCTAGCGTTTACACGAAAACGGTGTTTCAGCAAACTTTTGAAAACGGCCTCCAGAGTGGATTTTCCTGAAACACTGCCGACGCTGTTGCTGTGTAGACAGTAAGCCAGCATTTTCAGTGGAAACGCTGACGTCACACTTTGTTTCGCGCGAGCGCATACAACAGGACAACAGTACCGTTGTTACGATTGTCGCGGTCTACCATTTTGTGCTTGTGTTGCTCAATCTGCTGTATCTGCTGACTGTCTTTAACAAAATGTGCATCTGTTGCTCCACTTTTGCACTTAGTATTCCCTAAATACACCAGATGATCGGCACATCTCTACTTCAATTGAGATCTCCCAAAAGGTGTTTCTGGACTAGACAGTTATAGCACCAACTACAGGCCTGGCATGCTTATTACAGCGTTTTCAGTCCCTCAGCATTCCCATGTAAACGCAGATTTTTTTCACTGAGTTTTAGCATTTTCAGATGCAACGTTGTCGTGTAAACAAACCAGACCCTGTCTGAACTTAAGAACTACATTACATGTACTTTGTGAAAGTACACAAGAAATATTTTTGAAAAATGTGGAAAATAAATGTGTAAATAAAGTTGCGTAGATAATGTTAACCTGATGTTAAATTGTAATTAACTTGCTGACTTTCAATAAAAACTTATAACTGAGGGCAGGTTATTCAGTAGATTCAACACAAAAGTATTACGCCAACAAAGTGATAAAAAATAACGTTACACAGATTTTAAGCCATAATGTACCAGTTATAAGTTGATATAACTTATTTTATTTATTGAATCCAAATCATTCTTATCCAAATGTTTAGAAACATTGCCTTAATTTCACCTTTAAAATTGGTGAATATAATCCCACACCATCAAGATATTCAATAAATAGAAATCAATTTTAGCTGGATAATTAGTAAATATAAATTAATTCCACCTAATTTATTAGTAAGTCTAATTCAGATTATTTCATTAATCAATAGTTTTTTATCAAAGTTGAAGCAATTTAAATCTAACCAATGGTTTTAAGTGTCACTTTGTTGCCTTAATTTTTTTAGTAGACAATAATCTGATTTTTCTGTGTGTTGTACATCAAACTGTACACCTGCATAAGCAGAAAACCAAACATTAGAGCTGTGATTCCACCACGCTGTGTCCTTTGCATCGCTGTACGTTGGTATTACCCAGTTTGACACAAAGAGATGTCACTTTTTGTTGACAGACACCTGCTAGTCAAACATCAAATCCAAATCTCGACTGATTATTGTGTCTTCAGCTTAAGTCCTTGTGTAACCAACACTTGCTCCATCTCTGTATGCTAACAGTTATGTAACAACAAAGAGCTCTGCAACACAGCGAGACGGAAAACCAACAGGATTACTGCCAACAGGCGCGGAAAATAAAGCTGCTAACTTAATTATCGTCAACGCCTCTTAATCCGTACCTGTTCAGTAAGTTTGACAGCGAGAACAAGACACACCAAGAACATTTATTCATGCTCACTAATATCAAGTTCAGAGGTGAGATCATTCTTTAGCTAGGTTAGCTTTGATGCTCTGTGTGTGGCAGTGGTTGTTGGTTTGAGTGCCTCACTTCAAACTCACACATAGTTCCGTGTAAGAGATACACTTTGAAGATCTTCTGAGTTTCTCATTGAAAAACTGGCTTGAAAAATTGTACTTTTTATCAGAACTTTGGAGGCTGTTCACACAACAGTGTTTCACCGGAGAACACAAAAAAAAAAGGATTTAAAAAAAGCCAAACTTACTTGCTTGGGTATGGCAATTTAAGTTGTCACAATGAAAATGTTATGCACGAAGCAGAGAGTGACATCAGCACTTCCACTGAAAACTTGTTTTTTTACACAGCAAGATCGCTACAGCGCTCCAGAAAACATTCTACTCTGGAGGTCATTTTTGAAAGTTTCATCATGGGGTCAGCTAAAAATCTGTTTCCGTGTAAATGAAAGGCCGAAACACAACAATACTTTAGCGTTTCATCCTGAAACAGCTCTGATGTAATCAGCCCACAAGTTAAAGCTTCATCAATCATGACCAGGGCTCGTATGCACGTTCAGCCATCAAACAAACGGGACCATTAGTCCCTAACGTTCTATTATGGATCCGCCCATTTGGCTGCAGCGTTAGCTAATATAACAGAAATAAACCTGGCGAGCAGTGCGACTGAGAGATGATCAAGAAAAACATTTTTTAGCCGGAGGAAAGGAGATATTATAACGAGAATAAACATGGACGAGCAGCTGTTTTCCGTGAGTCAATTGGGTAAACAAAGAGAAAGAGAAAGTTTGGCGATCTTAAACAGAGTAAACGTGTGAAGTGTTTCTGAGCGCACAGTAGAAAACCTCAATAATAAAATCAGTAATACGAAAGCTGCTTTGCGGAACAAGCGCTGCAGCAATGCCCCGATGAATGACTTTAAAGCAGTTTATGAACACATATCTTGGAAGGACCCAGACGTATAAAAGCAAAGAGGGAATCAAACTTATAAAACTGATAGCAGCGAGTCTTGCCAGTTTGTCTCCCTTATCTCATCTGTTCACTGAAAAAATGTCCTGTCTCCTTAATCTAAAGTTGCAACTTTCCAAGTGATTGTCCTCTGTCTTTTCATATTTCGTATCAAACGGTAACGTACCACGCGCCTTTCAACAGCTGAACAGGTGCTGTAATCCTGCTCTTTTGGGCTGTTAACCTGGCTCATGCATACCGCTAATCAACTTTTTTTTTCGCCGTTAGTACAAACGGTCTGTTTTCCCCGCTAACGGCTTGTCATGCATACAGGCCCTGTAGTGCAGCTGGATCCTTAGCCTCAGTATGTGACATAAATGTCCCCTTTGTTCATTGTGTACAGCAAGTTGGCTCTACGCTGGCAATGCATGCTAAGGCTAACATCATAGAGACTGCTAAACATTTGTTTTGCTCAAAGTAACACCTGGAGCCTATATTATAGTTTTTACGGTAATGAGTTGACATGTTTTCCAGAGGATAAATCCTCAGAACTTTCATGAAGTCTTCTGACGTTTTGATCTTTCCCCATGAAAACGTATGTTCTCTTGATTTTGGACTGTGGTACCCTTGTGAAATGGAGAGAACCGTACAGAACCCTGCTCGGTGAGAACATGCAAACTCTACACAGAAAGGCCCACCTTGCCTGAACTGTTTTTTTTTTTTATTTTTTTTATGTGTTTTATGTGTTTTAATGTATTTTAATGAATACTGACTTTTGCTTATGTTTTAGATATTTTAAGCCATATGTGTCGTTTGTGTATATACAGCACTTTGGTCAACTTTGATTGTTTTAAATGTGCTCTATAAATAAAGTTTGAGTTGAGTTGAGTTGTTTTGAAGATATCGATAAAATTGAAGCTTGGGGGAAAAATCACCATAAACATCAAAAATATCTTAAAAAAAAAAAACGCTTTCAACTTTGGACGTTTGTGTAGAGTTGACTTAACATCATTAAAATTGCAAATCAGCAGCTGAGCTGTGAGATAATTAATCCATGATTCATTTTTTTTCAGTGTTGGCCTGAGATGCCATAATGCAGTAACTTTCAGCTGTACAGGTTTAGACAGGCTCAATAACAGATGTCAGATATTTGATCTTGAAAATGGAGATGACATTATGTATAGACTGTCTGGTTGAGCTGGTAGTTAATAACTCAACCAGAGGGATGAGTAACCAGCACAAGCAGGTGGGCATTCATCTGCAAAGAGCTCTTATGACCAGTGTTTAGCTTCACTCGCTTGTAGTTTTTTCTGTCTTTCCTGATATCTCAGCATCACTTTTTCTCAGTCCCTTCATTTCTGATTTCTGTCCCTCCCTCCTGGTCTTGTTTACCCTCCCAAACTCAATCTGCTGCTGCTCACACCAAACCTGAATGGATCGCGTGCTGCTTGAGCAAACTGGGAGAGATAATTGCATGTGAGCTATTATGAATGTAAAATTACTTTAAAATTACACGATGAACCACATTCAGGTCAAGGATTAAAGCGAAACCGTTTCCATTGTGCACCTAATGGTTCAGCCCCCGGCGTAAAAAGAGGAGCACGACAGTGCAGAGAGTAAACAGCTCAGAGTTAATTAAACGCTGAAGAGATAAGGCTCCAATCAGGCTTCTGTCACCGCTTTGTCACGTTATGAAAAAGGTCACAACTTCCTGCTGCAGAGAGGAAGTGAGCCAGGGGGGAGGCTGAAGAGAGCGCAGCACAGCCCGAGGATATCTGACTTCACACTCAGATACAGTCAGCACCCCACACACACACACTTCAAAGCCCCGTGTTTACACATCAATTATAAAGAATCAGATTCCAAGTTTAATATACACACAACCATCCATGCTTCAAAGTGTGTTTACATGCCAGCAACAGTGCCATGTTTGCAGACCCGTTCACTTTATACGGAGGAGCACCTGGTTCAAGAGCGACCGGGCCGACAGCTGATCAAATACACAGCATAATGACACACACACACACACACACACACACACACACACACACACACACACACACAATCATCAACTCTTCTAAAACATATTACAGTGTTTCTCTGATAAAGCTTCGCCTTGAGGGACTTTCCATGAGCGAATCCCATGATGCTTCCACACATTCAGGTTTTCTATGAGTGAGCTGTATCGACAATCTCTGAAGCTCCACTTAGAGACGTCTCCGAGACATCAGGTGTCCTCGGGCTGACTATGAACTCTGTTCACTCAGAGTTCTTCAGATTCTGTGCAAGCTTACAGAAAGATAAGTGTTTAGTGAGTAATGACACTGCTCCAGCATGACAAGGTATAATCACTTGTAGCCTTTTTCAGTCACACTGATCCCTGAGAAAAGTTCATGAAAAAATTTAAGTATTTAGGTTAACAAAAAAAAAAGCAGACAAGAAGCTGCAGGGAATGTCTGTGTTGATGTGTGACAGAGTTGATGCACATTTTAAATCTTTAATGAAGTTACACATGATGTTAGCCGTAGGACGGGGTCAAACACTGGAGGTAAACTGGGTAAAGGGATGGCACCATGCAGTGTGGAGTGATTTGTTGGAGTTTGAGAAAAAAAAAAGTTGTCCCCTAAATGTTAACTTGCTGAATATCTCAACATCTTCATACTTTTCCAAAGGATTTTTTTGATTATAAACATATGTTGTCTGCAGTATTCATATAGTCAGTATAAAGTCATGCAGGACACTGAAGTCATATACACAGCTGTGATCAGCTGATGTTCAATCTCTTACCCTTCCCAACCAACCACAGAGTGTTTTTAACAATAAGGTGGTGTATTCAAACCACGTCTTCACTCCACCTCTTTGCTACCCAGCTGCTGCTGTCTTAATAATTCCTCCTCCACCCCAGCCTCCTCCTGTTAAGACTGTATGTATCCTTTTAATCTGTATGTACAGTGGGGAAAATAAGTATTGAACACGCCAACTTTTTTTCTCATCACATTTTTTTCCAAAGCTGCGATTTAAATGAAATTTCTATCAGACATTGGTATTAACTCAAATAATCCACACATGAAAAGAAATCACAATGTTCAGGTCCATTAATAATGATTATGTGGAATTAAGTACAATAACACAGGAAAAAAGTATTAAAGACACCATGGAAAGGCTGTATACTTTGGAAAGGAAATGCACCATACCACCTGAAATCTGTCAGTAATTATTACTTGAACTTCCAATCAGTGCAAACCAACATCAGCAGGGCTGAAGCAAATTGATGGTCCTATAAAAAAGGTTGTTTTTTCACCAAGCAGTTAAATACGACACACCTCATGATGGGTAAAGGCAAAGAGCTCTCTGAAGACATTCACAACCTGATTGTTGCTCAGCATCAGAATGGAACTGGTTACAGACTTATATCAAAGCACCTGAATATTCCAGTCAGCACCGTTGGGGCCATTATTCGCAAGTGGAAGAAGCACCACCTTACCATCAACAGGCAACACACAGGAGCTCCTTGCAAGATTTCTGACCAGGGAGTCAGAAAGATAGTCAGAAGAGTACTCAACGAGCCAAGAACCACCCTGAAAGTGCTCCAGAAAGACTTGGAGGCAGCAGGTACAATTGTTACAGAGAAAACAATAGGCAATGCACTCCACCACCATGGCCTCTATGGACGCTCAGCCCGCAAGACTCCATTCCTCAGAGAAAAGGCATGGTGAAGCTGGTTTGAAGTTTGCTAAACAGCATCTTGACAAGCCCGTAGAATACTGGGAGAATGTTGTCTGGTCAGATGAGACCAAAATTGAACTTTTCAGCTGTCATACTACATACCATGTTTGGAGGAGAAATGGCACTGCACATCACCCAAAAAACACTATACAAACAGTGAAGTTTGGAGGTGGAAGCATCATAGCATGGGGTTGTTTCTCATCTCATGGTGTTGGCAAACTTCATATAATTGACGGAGCAATGAATGGAGCCATGTATGGGGAAATTCTTGATATGAATCTGCTGCCATCCACCAGGATGATGAAGATGAGACGTGGCTGGACCTTCCAGCAGGACAACGATCCAAAGCACACGGCAAAGTTGACTCTCAAATGGTTTCAAAAAAAGAAAATCAATCTGTTAGAATGGCCTAGTCAATCACCTGACTTAAATCCAATTGAACATTTGTGGAACGAACTAAAGAAAAGGATTCACCAGAGGGCACCAAAGAATATTCAAGATTTAAAGACAATCTGTGCAGAGGAATGGGCCAAAATCACACCTGAGCAGTGTGGGCCATTAGTTCAAACATACAAGAAGTGTCTGGAAGCTGTCATTGCAAACAAGGGCTTCACCACTAAGTATTAGATGAGTCTCAGTTAGCGTGTTCAATACTTTTTTCCTGTGTTATCGTACTTAATTCCACATAATCATCAATGTCTGGTAGAAATTTTGTTTGAACTGCATCTTTGGAAATAAATATGATGAGAAAAAAGTTGATACATTTCATACTTATTTTCTGTTTATTTCTGTTGTTTATTTATTTAATGGGTATCTCCTGACTCCACTCCTACACCGCGTCACCTGAATCTTCTGACTTTCAAAGTGCTTTCACACTACACGTCACAATTTACAGTGTGACGTCCAAGCTGCTTTGTAAAGTCATATTAATATTAACTTATCCCAGTCACAACCATCACACACCCCAAGGGCTGCAGTGTCAGCAACACCAGGACATGTGGACCACAGGAGCTGAAATCAGACCACTAACCAGCCTGACCACTGAGGGCCTGTATGTACAATGATGGACTGTTAGTACAACTGTGAAAACAAATCAATTAGCAGTATGCATGGGCCACATTTTATTGTACTAGGTTTTAACCCCTTCAGTGGCGAGGAACTATTGTTAAATGAAGCCAAATGGTACATGAAGAGTCTTAGAGCTTCAGAGTTGGTGTTTAGTAACTTACGCCCAGTGCTGATGACACAGAGCTGAACTCCAGCCTTTCTGCAGGCTTTTCATCACTCTTAAAATATTTACGCCTAAGGAGGTTCATCATCACTGTTCACAACAGTAACATCAATCTTTACCCTGATATTCACCCAAAAGGTCTTTAAGATAATGAGTATTTAGATAAATCCAGATAATACAGCCCCACTCCCTGGTCTAACCCTTTAATCTGGATCAAGTGAGTGTGAAGGGAAATACCAGGGGTCATAACAAATACACCACACTGTGAAAACTGTGACTGTGACTGGCCTAAATACCATATTCTGCTTTGTATCTGTGATGGGCAGGGTTTTGTTTTTACATGGGACTATCTGAAGCCTCACAGGCACAAAAAGAGCTTCAGGGCTGAAACTGTTGAGGCACAAACACTAAACTGTGCTCAAGTTGAGATTTCAGGGAACAAAGATTCATCTGTGGAAAAGTCAAACACGGATCAAAGTTTTAGACGTCCCAGAGGAAAACAGAAAGCTTCAAACACACAGGCTGAGAGGACAGTTTGAAGCATATCTCCTTATCTTAAAATAACTAACCAGGATTTTCTGCTCTTCAAAGGCCTCTTTTAATGGCACAATTACATAGAAATAGAAATAGAAATAGAAAATACTTTATTTATCCCCGAGGGGAAATTCAGGAGTCACCGCAGCATTTAAGAAAACAAAAGTAAGAAAGAGTATAGAAAGTGCAAAAATGTCCATAAGAAATTAGATGACGACATCCCGTCCACCACTCGTCCACCACTCTCCAGCCCAGCCAGTCTCCACCTCCACAGGGTCCAGGACTGAGCCTCCCCAGCAGTCTGTTCAGTCTCTGTCTCCTGGATCCTGTCTGCTCACAGCAGGCGAAGCTCCTCCGATGTGTAGCGGCGTCCGATGTCAGCTCCGTCAGCTACGTCCGTGAACAGCACGATGCCGCTGGATTAGCACAGCTAGCTCATCCATCCCCCGGAGCGAGATCCCACGTTCCCAACAACGATGGATGGAAGGACAGGTCCACGTCGTCACCTCCCAGCTCACATCCGAGAACCAGCACGTCGTCCTCACCTCCTTCTCCTCAGCTCGAGGGAAATCATCAAGCCCTACACTAGTTAGCATTGACATGCTACAGGCTGCTAACAGCTAATTTCGCATGTAAACAATGCAGCCATGGTTACATGTAGGATCTCCAGACAAACACAGGAGAAAAGTAGTAAAAAATATCGCCGAAGCCACAAAAAGTTTGGTGTCCGTGACTAATAATGAACCATACAAAGTGATGATCCACTCCAAATACAAAGACGACGAAAAAGAGACGAAAAAATTACAAGAAACGGACAAAGACGAGAGAGCTGCTGCAACAGGCAGCTACTTGGGTAGCGCCATAACAGCCTCCATATAAAATTGTCAGCTTGTGATCCTGACCCACATATCTCGCTATCTGTGAAGACCAGTTTATGGCTCTGCCAGCATCAATTGGATTAATGCTGATAGAGTTTGTAGTCTGCGTGCTCATTATGGAGCCGTTTGACTCTTTAAGCCAATTATTGATTGATTTCAGATCTGATAACTTGATGAGCCGTGCCTGTCTCTGTCTACTTCCTCATGAACACACAGTTTAATTCAGCTCCATTCATGTGAGAACGTTAGTTCATCATCACAAAAGACATCTGTCAGAAGAAGTTCAGGTTTGATCTCCTCAGATAACAGAATGAAACTCTTATCTCTGGATACACTGCTGGGATGAAAGCTAACAGAGCACAGTGAGGTAGTATTTTTTTATTATCAGGGTTAATGAAATAATAAAGTAGAGATAACAGTTTGATACCAGGTCTCAGTTTTAATCTTTTCTCTTTGTCGCAGGTTGAAGCGTAAACATGTGGATCACAGATGGTGCCTTTATGATGTGATATCAAATATTTAAGAGCAGCGACATCCGCTCCCATGAACGTAACGGAGCAACGGTTTAACCCAGCTGCACTTCTTTCTCTACTCCAGATAACTCACTGAAACAGCAGAAACCATGTGGTCAAAACAATCTCTGCCATCAGTTCAGATCTAGGAGATTGATCTTAGTTTCAGTCACGACAAGTCCAGAAAAAAATCTTATTTTAAGATGTCAATTTTCTTTAAAAAAGGACCTTTTTGATCAGAAGTGGAGCACAGAAATGACTTAAAAATGTGATCTATTCGGGTTGTTGAGGCTATTCTCCAAGTGATAAAAACAGGCCCTGACATGAAGTGAATCTTTGTTTATTGTTTGTATGTTTATTCTGTTTTCTTTTTGTATAATGGAATCGTATAAAGTTTAGTCCCTCGCATGCATTCGAAAAATACCCACAATCTTCCTCCTCAGAATACCGCCGGATCAGGACACTACAGTGTACTCCATAATTCCTTCTTCAGATACTCTAACCGTCATGACGTGACTGACTGACTGACTTTCAGACATATCTTCTGTTGTGAGTAGTTTTTTTTTCTCTATCTCTCTCTATTTTTTTTTTTCACAGTTTTGTTTATTAAGTTTTTTTACACAAAAAGGTCAAAGGTTTACAGCATTTGTAAGTGACAGTGTTTACAGTTTTTCATCAGTCTTACAAAAATAAACAGAGACAGCAACATTAGAACAGGGTGGTTGGTCTGGTCATACAATGGCTCAAGATCATGCTCTCACATAAAATAATGATAGTAATCTCAGTCTTTAAAACAGAGCAGGGATAGAAAGACATAGGATACAATAAAAAAAAAAATAAAATAAAATAAAATAAATAAATAATAAAAAAAGACATTGTTATAATTTTTCAAAAAATAAAAAAAAGAAATAAAACAAAATAAAAAAATAAGAGGCTAGGTAAACAAGCAGAGGCTTGTAGCAGGATAAAGCATTTCTCTCTCTCTCTTTTTCGCTTTGGATTCAAACAGGATTTTTTTTCTTTTTGAACAAGGAACAAACTGTTTTTTTTGTGTGTGTGTTTGTTTTTCCCAAAACTGAACTTAACTAGGCTTGATGGTTTAATTGGGCCGATTATTGCTTGACAAACTAATGTTTGGACTGCAAACACCTGGAACTTCCTTTCTACTGAAAAAAAAAGAAAGAAAGAAAAATTTTTTGTGGACTGCACATTTGTGTTATCTGACATTGTTGTGTTAGTGAATTCATTTCTATTTTGGGTTTAAACTTTATGAATTATGAATTATTGATTATGGTTTGGCATGTTTCAGTATCCATGTGAGGTTGTTTAGGTTTTATACTTTTACATCCTTTGTGTATGGGTTGTGATAAGTGTGCCGACTAAAGAGACTAAACTTGACTTTTGTCAAATAATCTCTGACTGGCACCCCAATGACTTAAGAACCATCTAACTACAAAACAAAAGAGAATTCACCACTTGTAATCCGTCACAATATGCAGCTATGTATCTTTAAGCAATGTGTTTTGTACTCTTTTGTTTTCTATCACTGGCCTTGCCTCAGAAAATGTTCTATGTTAAACTGCAAAAAAATAGTTTTCAATTTTTTTTTCAAGTTTCTTAAAAAATCTTAAATAATGCCTCCATTCAAGAAACAAATTAAAATCATCTTTTTTTCTATTTTTTATTTTTATTCAGTCATCATTTGTTGTCTTGCTATATCTTAAATTATCTTCAGACATTTTTATGGACTTGTCAGGTGAATGTGGTACAGATTTAGAAGAACATTTTTTTTGTCCAGTGTGGTACCTGGAAGCAGGAATGAGTCTAAGATAAGTTTTTATTTAAGGGTTAAAGGTTTAAATTGTTACAAATTTAAATGGTATTATGATCTTTGGCTGATTTTTTTGTATGAAGTCATGTTTTTTATGGACAATCTAAGAAGTTTTTTGAGCTTTTGAATTGTTCCTCAGACTGAAGCAGCTTAAAAACTCTTTCTTTTTCTCAGACTGTAGTCTTAAAAAACCCTTGTGTCAGTTTCTGTTTCTTTCAGCGCCCCCAGTTCTCACAGGCTGCTCCCGCACTACTTTTTTTCTAATTGCTGGCTCCTCAGAAGCCTTCTCCACTGTTGCCATGCTACAAAAACACCACCACTGAGTTATCTGGGTTTTTTTGTATCTTGGAAAGGCAACATTTTGAAGTGTTTTGGACCACAAATCTGACCCTGGAAGTTTGAACAGTGAACACAAGATAACAGCAACGTTAGACAGGACGTTTACCTTTATTACCGTTTTCAGGAGATTCACCAACTGATTCACAAAGTGAGGAAGTCACACACTCCTCCTTTTTCCTTTATTCTCATGTGACTTTTTGAACGAGCCAATCAGAGCAGCCTGCAGTCTCATCCATCCCTCCAACATGTTTGCCTTTTTTCAAGGTGTGGTAGGTATTTTTGTCTTTGCTGATGGGACAGCTGATGGGCAGAGAAAACAGCCTACATCAGGCCAAGTCTTTGGATGTTCTCTGATGAAATGTTCAGAGCAAATGAAGGTATTTCAGGTCTTCCTTTATTCTTGTTATCTGATCAATTAGCTGAGAAAACAGAGCAGGCAGTTGGCCAACACCTTGGTTAAATAACTGTACTCAGCTCTGTTTGGTACTGTATCCAAACACTTCAGCTGTGTTTAGTGTAGAGTAACTCAGAGTCCCTCACTGCTGCTTTAAGTGTAGTTTATGTTAAACACACTGAGGCATTGAATGGGATAGCTGATAATGAGGAATAAATAAGAGGTACGCTTCATCACACAGAGCAGCAACACATCAGTGACACTCAGGAACGGCTCTTTTACAGGTAGAGGTGAAGCACTCCTGTTTTTCTTTACCCCTGCTGTGTTTTTGCACTCTAACCACACCAAAGAAAATGAATGCAAACATTAAACAGGATTATAAAAAGATGTGTGAGAGGGTGAGGTACCTGCCAAGCACATTTTAACCAACATGTGCATGTTCAAGCAAAGGGATTAGGAGAGAAGGAGAGAAAGGAAGGGGGAGGCAGAGGGAGACAAACAGGAGGGAGTGCTCAGATAGGGCTGCAGTGCTGGGACAGGTCTTGAAGCAGAAACTGTGGCTGTGGCCCTTTTGGAAGGACTCCAGGGCTTGTAGTGCAGGTCTCCTTTGATAATGGGCCACAGTATGTGTAAGAGTGTTGGGCTGCAGCCAAGGTACACAGCCTTTTGGTAATAGTTAACAGAGTGGGCAAACAGTGGAAGTCAGCGGCATGGAGGTAGGTCAGAGAACTGCACTAAAGACACACTGCTGTCCCCCCTGCAGCCCGGCCCTCCCCCTCACTCCCCCGCCCACTCAGCACAGATCTGGCACTGCCCCGGGACTCTTGGCTCGTCTCCCGGCTCTTAAGTTTGAACTGCAGCTTCATAAACACACTGTTGACTCACACAGGACAAAGTGCTGTAACAAGCACAGAGCAGGACTTTATTCATAAATAGTGCAGGATGTAAACGACCATCGCTCTAACAGAGACTCGTGACGCGCTCGAACTCAGAGGCTCTAACGCTGTTAGCTGGAGGTATGTGCCGCCTTGTTGTTCAGAATTTAGGGGAAATGGATCAGATTAGGAATGACATCAATCAAAACTGTGCGACTGCAAACATGCACTCATTTCCAGGGTCAAATGCTGTGAACACAGAGACGTGGAAAACACTAAATCCTCCTTAGAGAACATTCCAAGCATGTACAAACACACGTGTTTAAAATGGAAAGAATGCACAGAAGCACAAAGCGAGCACCGCTGTTAATGGAGCATTAGAGGGCGAGGATCAAAGCCTTGGACTGAGCTTTGAATTAACGTGGGTGTGTCCGTTTCTCAAATCCACAAATTGATTTGACTTGCTATTAAGGTCATTATTCGATTCAATGCTTAATCAAACAAATTATTTCAGGCCTTTGCCGCTACGCTGGTGAAAACACTGGCATGCAAACTGTGACAATATTTGATGTGAGTAACAGTCGATTTCTAGGGAACAGAGCACCGTGAACACTCCTGGAAACACACCTAACCTGGTCACAGCTCTGGTTGATTTGAGTTTTGCTCTCAAAGATTCACACACTCAGGATATGAAGCGTGAAAATTACAGTTAGCAGATCACAGAAACTAATTACGTGTTCACCGACGGGTGAATCAAACCAAACGCAGCTCAGCGCATTCACAGCTTCAGCACAAAACAGCAGCGCTCTCAGGTAAAAAAGTTTTAACCAATCAGCATCAAGAAGGGGCGGGACTTCTCCTATTAACTCTGTCAACAGCGATGGCAGAAAGAGAGAGGAGAAAGAAACCACTCTTGAGTTTTATTTTCCAACTTTAGAGCAGCTGAAGATGCTACCAAACAATGTCTACCAGTTTGTATAATATTTATTCCCCAATAGCTGTTTTTTCTCATTAAAATTAACCAAAGCAGCATGAAGCATCTTAAAACAAACCAAGTGGCCACAACCAAGCAGCAACCGCCGCTCTAAGAATATGAGACAACGATGAAGTGCTAAAATCTGCTGTTTCTGGAGTGTCCACTTGAGGCTGGCTCTGGAAGTACCAGTAGTCACATACACACCAAACCAAAAAAAGCTGTTTTCAAAGCATAAATTAACCTATTTACAGCCTGGTTCAAAAAACATCTCCTGTCTGAGTCACTAATTTCACTATCAGCACACACTGTACAAAGGGTGATTTTTTTTCGAACTCGGCCGTTCAGAGGATATTAAGATTGCAAGCTTGCCCAATCAGAGGCGCAGCTCGGGTCACGTGACTGACAGGCATGCTATTGCAGTATTCAAAGCCCTTGTCACTTCCAATATGGCCGCTATAGCTGTTTTTTGCTTCAAAAGTCTGTTTCAGAAACAGACAGGAAGGCTACATCAGGAAGACTACATCCATTTATTATGGACACAACTAACAGAAGTAATAACGTTGGTGACAAACGCTCTGAAATTGAGGTCCTAGCTGCTGTCATCTATGTCAATGAAAGAAATTTGGTATCTTCATCCCAAGGCCTTAAGATGCCAGCTTGACTCCTTTCCTTTGTACTGTGTTGTCTCCAAAAGAGCAGCTGCAGGCTGCTGGTAAGCCATGTTTGCTTTAAAGAGGGGCTATTCTGATTTACCATATGCTAACCATGGATATAAAGTAACGATGCTGGATGTTCAGACTAAACGTGCAGATTTTAAAACCTGTACATCATCACATTTTGTAGGAATCCCAGAATCTGTCTGTGAGCCAATAATGAGATCTTCACAAGATGATGAGCGGTGGGCCTCAAACACCAAGGTCTACCCATACCTCTGCCCTCAACAGGCCTCCAGAAGGCTGGCCAATCAGAAGGAAGGGGGTTTGTGGAGTGGGGAGCCTTAAAGAGAGAGTGGCTAAAACAAGGAGTTTTAGTTAGCGGCTAAAAGAAGAGTTTTTTGAAACACCAGTGTGAGAAAAATAGAGATTTTCTTTGAGCTGTGAATCATTTAAAGCTCCTATGGGACATCAAAGGGACTGTTTATAGCTTTAAAAAAAAGCGCAAACCCATCTTTTAAAAGAGGTTTCTCCCTCTCATTTAGATGTTAGAAATGTGGAAAGAGCAGAAAATTGAGGATTTTTTTTTTTTAATCCAAAGTGAAATTCCTCTTAGTTCTTTGGTACCAAAACTGACACCATGCTATCTGTACTATACCTGTTTGCTTTATTTAACTGTTCATTTAAATTTACTGAACTATAACACAGTGAAAACACAGTTTTAACTCTGTGACATTAGCAGGCCATTTTTCTGCTCTGTATGTCTGTAACTATCACTGGCTCACCATGTCACGTCCCATTTAGCAGACATTAGACATTTGTGTTGTTCCTGTTACCCACAGAGTCGGCCTGTCTTGGCCATTTGTCACAGTCAGATTTATACTGGTAAAAGTGTGTGTGTGTGTTTACGCTCTGCCGTGTGTCTCAGACAGTCCAAGGACTCGGAGTAGTAGACATGTCATTACTGGATGCTCTGCCAACCTGCAGCTCTAATCTCAGAGGGAGCAGACCAAACACCAAACCACACACAGCTCTGCTTTAGTCTTCAGAGCGGCCTCTCAGGCCTGCTGCGGTGCAAAGCTGCGCTAACGCTAACCTATGGCTCAGAACAAAGAGCATCACCATGCTCCGCTCCACTCCCGCACACCAATCAGGGGGTTTAAATAGCAGGCTGGGACAGCGAGGCTTGGCCGCCGCAGTCACCGACAGACCATATGACTCCATACAGCTCTAAAAACATGCCTTGTTAGCTCTGGAGTATTCCTTTTCTGCTCCTTTGGAGCGGCTCCCACGCAGAGGTTATCAGGTGAACAGCCCTGATGAGACATTACAGCCCTGTTCTCCCAAATCCAGACTGGCTTTTGATCCTCCCACCTGATTCCAGTGAAGCTGAGTGCACTCAAAGGGCTGACATTAAAACTGGGTCTGTTGTTTCACTTCCAGGCTGCAGGAGAGCTAATGTCGGAGTAAATGTAAATACACACAGGTTATGTAACCCAGATGCAGATGATACTCCATCTGCTTTATCACTTCCACACAAAGTCCTCGTCTCTGGTCAAGGCCACGCGTAGAGAATAATCTGAAGGCAGTCAAAGTGGAGAACAAACACGGCAGGCTGGCACCAAAACGTGGAGATAGTAACGCACATTCAGTTCAACAATGAAGTCATTTGTGTTTCCGTTGCTGTTAGTGTTGGCTGTCCCTGCTCCTCCTCAGGGTTAAACATGAGGGGACCCAGCGAGTGTCCCAGCCTCCTCCGCAGCACCCTAAACAGCAGACTGTCAGCATTCCCACTGGGTGCCAAGGTATTTACTTTGGACAAGAGAGGGAGGCACAGTGAGGGACGGCTTCTAATTAGTAGCAGCCAGTCAGGAGGTCATGGCCAATTGGAGTGGGTTTCCTAGATACGCGGTCCTCTCCTGGGAGCGCGGGGACGGTGCACCACGTACATTCAAGTTTGGGTTTAGTCTTTTTGGCGCGAGGTCGCTGCTGAATCAGCCGGTCCACCTGGAGTAAGGCTAACAAACAGCTGGTGGCAGCATTGTTAGCAGAAGACTCAAAGAGGTGCTCAAGTGTTCGCAGTCCGGATGTGGAGATCTAAAGCGGTCTGAAAGTGACAACAGAGTACACGGTCCAACAAAATCTACTTAGAGGAACACAATGCATGCAGTCAGATAACAGAATAAAACCATAATGTGCCAATGACTTTTTAAATTTAACATGTTCATTTGTCTTCAAGTTCCTCCGTGCAGAGAAATAGTACACTGTGTGACTTCATGTGATTCAGAAACCAGCTCCACTGCTGTGTTTCATGTGGTGCTTTCACTCAGGATCAGCTGAGTGTTTAAGGAGAATTTGTTGTCATACTCTGGACATGATGTCAGGGCTTTGCAGTATTATTCAATGCTCATAATAGAAGAATTAGCAGCCAGTTTGGAGGAACTTAAAGAAGACTACTTCACATCCTGCGATATTTGTGATCTATCACTCATTCACCCTCCCATGGTATGAACTTGCTCTTTCTGCATCTTGTTGGCCATGTTGTGAGACAAGTGCTACTAAAACGATGTCAAAAAAACACTGCAGGAAACTGAAATCTGATCAAGTGTTTTGTCTTTTTTATAGCAAAAAATGTCTTTAGAGATTTGATATGAGCCCTTTCACCTGAACAGTCCAGTGAGATGTCTTATTTCAAGTTATTCACAGAAAAAAATAAGGTCCAAACTACCTGTAACAAGTTAATAAAAATCAGCCGATGGGGTAAGAGGAATGTGCTTGTCAGGATTAGAATAATGTCTGCAAACAGGCTCTTTCCTTTACCCCACTGGCAGATTTATTTACTTGTTACAGGCGGTTTGGACCTTATTCTTTTAAATAACTTGAAATTAGGGCTGAAAATTTTTGGAAAATAATCTAATTGTGATTTTTTTGGGGGGACCAATACCGCATTTGCAATTTAGCCACTATTCTTATTTATTTATTTATTTTTTCAATTTATTTATTCTTATTTTATTTATTTATTTATTTATAATTATTATTATTATTATTATTATTATTATTATTATTATTATCATCATTATTATTATTATCATCATTATTATTATTATTATTATTATTATTATTATTATTATTATTATTATTATTATATTTTATTTTTATATTTTTTTATTTATTTATTTATATTTTTATTTTTATTTTATTTTATTTATTTGTTGGGGGGGGGGGTATCTTTTGCATTATTCACTAAACACAAGCAAAAAATTATTTTACAGTATGACCAACTCGACAAAGGACACTGTCAACACATAAATGGTTCTTTCCTGTAGGTCAGGTTTACATGCTGTGATGAATTGAGATGAGTTGATGCATGTATTGATTAGGGATGGGTACCTAATTAGGTACTTTTATAGATACCCACATGAATTCTGTCAAAAGTATCGGGGACTGTTTCACGTAAGATCAAAATGTTTAGGTACCTAAACGCATCCTTGTGACTGCGAGGGAGTGGAAGAGTAGATGATTTTCGATACTGGACATGAACACAGCATTGCAAGGCTATATAATGAAGAATAAATATGTTAAACTGAAAAAATCTAGATTTTGTCATTAAACTAATTGATATTTTTTACCACATAAACACACAAAAGTACCAAAAACTGGTACTGTTGAGTCCTGGTACTGATTGCCAGGTGCTGGGAATCCGTATCGTATTATTTCAAATGTGAAAGGTACCCATCCCTAGTATTGATACAAATAACTTTATCTAACTATTAACATCACAGTAGAATACTGACTGATTGATTTAACTTCAAGCCTTTGGACTTAATATTTTTGCCTGAAAAAGCAGCAGATTGACTTTTGCTTAAGGGAGAACAAGTACAAGTTACTGTGTTTCCTCCTGGTCTGTGTACATGAAACTTTTTTTTAATCTATTGCAGCCTTAGCAGTCTGAAAATTGCATTCTATTACATTGTGATGTTGGTTTCAAATTGAAATAAGACATTTTTCTGGGCTGTTCAGGTGAATATAGCTCATACCAAGTCTAAAAGACATTTTTTACTGCAAAAAAGAGCAAAGACACTGAATAAGAGTTCAGTTTTTTCACAGTGTATCATTTTTAAATGCCAGGAATAGAGAAGGAGGCACTTTAAAAAAAACTGCAAAAAGCAAAACTCAGGCTATATCAGTTTGTCAGGAAATGGAAAAGTGGTTTGTGATGAAGTTTTTTTCCTTGACAAATGATTTGTAAGGCTGTTTTAGATAAGGAATCAGGCTGCTGTGAACTTCTGCAAATAAAACTCATCAGAAGAGGTCACCGGGTTGTGATAATCCAGAGCAAATAAGTTTCATAACCTTTTCCACCAAACTGACTGAGAAGAAAAGATGGAAAGGAGATTAAATTTTGTTTGGGGAGTTTCTAATTATAATTACATTTATAACTTCAAGCAAAATTTTCAAATTTATGAGACTCTGTTCAAGCTGATTAACGGGGTATATATTTAGAAATGTGTAACAAGCTGGATCTTCTGCTCTTAGATAAAAGTTGACCCCTAATCACCCACACGCTAAGTGCTTCAGCAGCTGTGTGCCCTTCATAAAACTCTCTGTGTGTAACAGAGAATCTAATGAGCAGGTAGAGCCTCTGAGGTGGTGCTGCTGGCATTGAATGGACTGTGTAAAATTGATCTGAGTGCATGCATATGTGCACGTAGTACCCGAGGTCATGTGACACCAGTTCAAGTTCTCCCAGGGAGTCACATGGGACTTTGTCTCTGCAGGCCTGATTGTACATTTTTCACCAAAACTCCCTGAAGGGAGAGAAGAAAGTCTCGCTGCAGGTGAGCACAGACGAACACATCAGTCACACACACACACACACACGGCTGTCTGGCAGACATACGAACCCTTTGTCTGATTCAGAAGCATGCACTTTTCATTTAGTCCAACTGAGAGAACAACCGTCTCTCATGCTGGCAGGCATGTGACTGGATGTATGATGATCAGCCATGTTCACCGAGAGAAATCATTCACCTCCTGCTCACGCTGCAGTCATTAGGAACAGACAAAGGGAAAATACACAGCAGGAGTTTAAGCCTGGGTTTCCTATTTGTATTGTTTCATAATGTGCCACACTGCCTCTGATCTAGATAACAACACAACACAGGCAACGACAGGGACGATGAGTCCCACAGACAAATGTTTCCTGCTTTTTCTCCTCTCAGTCTGCTCAAATATGACGTATTACTTTCATTGGTTTATCACAATCTTAAATAATGCAGCAAAAGTTTTTTTACATAAACAACAAAGACGACAGCTCCAATCAAACCGGATGATACATTTCTGGATGCATCCACTCACCTGGATCCAGTGAATTCTGATTTTATGAGTGATGTTAATAATACCATCTTTTAGAGATATGATGGCCTATAAGTTACAACCCAGGTGAGGAACTTTCTGTTAGTCCTGATTTTGGTACCTCTAGTGGACGGAGCAGTCTTTGCAGATTTTTAAAGCATTGTTTTCTGACTGAAAATCACACCCTGCCTTGTTTTTTCACAGCCAAATGTATTACCCACAGAGACTTGAAAGTGAGGAAAATAAAAGCAGGCTGTTTTGGCCGAATGTGGTTTATCACTTTTTCTAACACATACCCCGAGGGCAGCTGTTTCAGACTTTAAAAAAAAATGGCTCCAAATAAAACCGATTCACTAGCTGATAGTTTGGTTTACTGTTTTGTGTCATAAGAAGGTTTTTAGTACCAGTTTCAGTTTGTTTCAAAACAAGTTATAAACATATCACAGGAGCTTTAAAAAGTACATCATTTGCATTTTTTGTTAAATAGTCTGTCGTAAAAAGGTAGTCTGCAGGAATTTCCTTAAAAAAAAAAAGAAACAATCCTGCTTTATCATCTCTTCTGGGTCTCTATAGATGTGTGTCAGCGTCTGTGTCTGCCCAACCCCCTCCTCCTGGATGTGCTTGAAGTTGATGTTTTGGTTTTACCAGGATGTTTCTGGGCACAAAGTGGACATGGCTACCTCAGCCAATCACAGCGCCCCTAGTACGCAAGTAGCTTTGTGTGTTGATAATAGAGAGTGGAAGAGGCTATCCTGAGCAGCTACAATAGTGGACGTAGCATGAAGAAAGAAAGACACGACCAAAGTGAAACAAACGGCAAACAGATCTTTTTCCTAAACTAGGTTGAAGCTTGGCTCGACTTTCACATGCTTTCAGAAACTTGGAGAGTGGCTCGAGACAAAGAGCAATTGCGAGTTAGCTTTCTGCTAGTTTGTCAAAAACTGGTGATTAGCTTGTGCTAACATGCTAAGTCAGGTGCAAGGCTTGCGAGTCTCTCCCACGTAGAAACATGATGCTACAGGTGTTTGCTGGGCTAGTGAGTGCGTTCATGTAGTCACGATCGGAGGCTGTGGGTGTGTGCTGCTGCTGGCACTGAGCCAAGGAGGAGGAGCTCAGTTTAAATGTTGTGTTTATGGACAAGTAACAAAAATCACTGCAGACCCTACCTTTAAAGTGCAGCTGACCTTATAATAAAAACATTTTTTGATAAAAATGAGAAACAAAATGAGAAACTTTTTATGTTGCTAGGCGCTGCCCAAGTAGCTGCCTGTTGCAGCAGCTCTCTCTTCTTTGTCCGTTTCTTGTAATTTTTCGTCTCTTTTTCATCATCTTTGTATTTGGAGTGGATCATTACTTTGTATGGCTCATTTGTTGGTCGTGGACACCAAACTTTTTGTGGCTTCAGCGATATTTTTACTACTTTTCTCCTGTGTTTGTCTGGAGATCCTACATGTAACCATGGCTTTTTACATGTGAAATTAGCTGTTAGCAGCCTGTAGCATGTCAATGCTAACTAGAGTAAGGCTTAATGATTTCCCTCGAGGTGAGGAGGAGGAGGTGAGGATGACGTGCTGGTTCTCGGGTGTGAGTTGGGAGGTGACGATGTGGACCTGTTCTTCCATCCATCGTTGTTGGGAACGTAGGATCCATCTCCGGTGGGATGGACGAGCTAGCCGTGCTAGCCCAGCTACAGAGGGGCTGCCGGAGGACAGAATGGCATCGTGCTGTTCACTGACGTGGCTGACGGAGCTGACATCGGACGCCAGCGCCACATTGGAGGAGCTTCACCTGCTGTGAGCAGACAGGATCCAGGAGACAGAGACTGAACAGACTGCTGAAGAAGCTCAGTCCTGGACCCTGTGGAGGTGGAGACTGGCTGAACTGGAGAGTGGTGGACAGGCTGTTGTCATCTATTTTCTTATGGACCTTTTCGCACTTTATATACACTTTCTTACTTTTGTTTTCTTAAATGCTGCTGTGACTCCTGAATTTCCCCTCGGGGATAAATAAAGTATTTTCTATTTCTATTTCTATTTCTACTTCCAGAGAGAGAACATCCTTTTAGGAGTCCATTCAGAGTTACTGTTTGGGGTTGAGTTATTCTGATGTCTGATAAAATATTATGTAACAACTGCTGTTTCCTCACATTAAGAACTTTGTACTCAACATATAAAAGGCTTTTATTTTGAAGCAATCAGAGGAAACTCTCTGTCCTGTTCTCTTCAGATCTGTTCTTTCCTGAGACCTGAGGGACCAAGCTGCATTTTCTTTAACTTTATAAATCACCTAAAGTTAACAAGCACCAACTCATCTACCTGTTGTCATGACTGCGATCTCACAACCAGGATGTAAAGAGTTGTAACTGGAGGAATAGCATGTCTGAAAGTATGATTAGAACAGAATTGTACCACCAGTTTTTAGAAACTGTCGTTCCACTTCAGTGCTAATGAATTTCTGAACAGATGCTTATCAGATGGCATCTCTCAGTGCTTACAGTGATATTTGACATTTGTACTCAGCTTCTCTAATTGAATTTATTAAAGTCTGAAGGATCTGGCAGTATGACGGCCATTATGGAGTCTAACCCTGAAGCCTTTCTGAGTGGAAGGCAGAAAAACACAGAGGTCAAAACGGGGACATGCTGGTTACTGTTTGGAAGTGACCATGTGACTTTTGGAGACATAAAGCATTTTTTGTCAGCGGAGTTATCTCCCTGGATCTGGGGTTACAATATGGCTTTTGTAGTCATGCAGCACTGAAAGATCTAAGTCACTTTGATCCCGCTTAATAGAGTTTGGTAAATGATCTCAGTACAGGAGCTCCGCCTCCTCAGCACACACACACACACACACACTGAACACACTCACAAAGGCTCACTCATGCTTGTGCACACACACACAAAGAGTCAGACCGTCGCACAGGTGAAAGCTCCTCTTCATGCGGATCGTTGAGCCAAGCGTTCAAGCATAAAAGTAGAAAATGTGCTTCCTCCCAGAAGGCTGAGCTCTGCTCACTCTGTGTTTTGCTTTTGAGCAATTTCACTCTGCGGATCTGTGCAAATGTATCCGTCACAGACATGTAGTACAAATACCTTCAGCGGCTCATACATGCATCAGATATCTCCGTATGAAATTTCATTGCTGGAAGGTGTTGTTGCTGTATTTGGAAAGCGGCGAGCACAAAGCCGCAGAGAAAAAAAGTGAGTGAAGGAGCCACAGGGAGCCGGCGAGAGGGAGGGAGTTTGTCAGAGAGCATTTATCTGTGGTATGGTGATGACTCTTTTCCTCCAAGCTCTCAGCAAACTGAGCGCTTCCTGCCTTTTGAGTGCACGTAGCCATATTTGTCCTTGAAAGCAAAGCGCATGTAATGAATTACAACCGCTTTAAAGAGCTGTCAAGAAACAAGAGAGGGCTGGTTGGAGGAGAGGAGGTGAGGAGGAGGAATTTGGAGCTGTGCGGTGGGAGAAAGAGGAGCGAGACAAACAGAGGGATAGAAAAAACAGCAGTGAAGCTCCTGAGCCTTTGATGTGAGCGGGAGCAGAAAGCACGGCTCCTTACTCCGCAGGCGGGGCTGAAGTATCACTGAGCGACTTGAATAAAGTCAACACGGACATTTGGCTGGAATTAAAAGAATACTACCGTCTGCTGATAAGACAGCGGGGATAACTGAGGTCCCAGATGGTTACAGAAGCCCAATCATTCAAGAAGAAGTACAACAAACATGCTCCATCTTCAAAGACGACGGCTGGCTTTGAATCTACAGATACGACTCGAGTATTGATGTAAACGTCAATCAAATTAAGCTTTTATCATGTTTGTGAAAATGTCTTTAAAAATCTGAAAGCAAGGAAGAGTATCAATCAAACTTTGGCTCCTATCATGAGTTTTATCTGGCTTGTTTTTCTCCTCTGGGTGATGAGGTTGCTCAACTCAAAATAAGAGCGTTTTCTCGGGATCTTACTACTCTGTGAATGTTGTCATGTAGAAATGCTTCTCACAATCTCTCCTCTGACCATATTTCGGGTCAAAAATATCACAGATAATTGCATTATATACCTGAAAGAGCTTTATCTTTATCTATAAGGCAAAGCACTTTTAAAGATGATGTCATAAGTGTGGATTTTTATGAAATATAATGCAGCCAAATCATATTCCAATTCATATGATGCAACTTGACAAATATCTCACAAGTCATTTAAAATAAAAATCAACCACTTCAAACGAGCAAATGGGCAAATCTGCCAAAGTTGTAGTGTGGCCTCCCTCCACTAGTTGGGGCTGTAGCTCCAGTTAATTACCATAAAGCTCAACTACCCAGATGTAAACAAGCACAGTAGGGCTGCATTTTCATCTGGAAAATTTTGGTAATGTTGTTTTAAAAGAATGAACACTGACCAACAAACAGAGCTGGAAAAAGTGGTTCCAGCTCTACAGATGTAAGCAACACTCCATCAACCGATGTGGTATCATTTCCCTTTACATTGTAACTTAGCGTATGGCTGATTTAGCAGCGTCAGTTTAAAGTTGTGTTTTCTGATTTTGAGTTTTTCCACCTAATGTCAAGTTGGTTGATTAGAATCTAAGTTCCTGTTTACACTACCAAGAAATGGGACTGTTAAAAAAAGGGAGTTCTTTCACATGGCAAACGGGAAAAAATAAATAACTAAAATAAACTGGAAACCCCACCTTTAAAACTAATTAAAATTAAACTGAAAATGGAAACAAAAAGTCAAATAAAATAAAACGAAATAAAAAGTAGAGAAATGATTATATAACTATAAACTATAATAAGCTTGGTGACAGTCTGATAAAATACAGAACACCAGTCAGAGAAATTATCCTCTGAGGAGCATGAATATCTGTTAACCGTCCCCACAGTGCTTTGGCTTTCAGGAGAAATGGCGAACTCTTTAGTTCTCCCTGTGTGTATCCTCATTACAGATGAAGAACTTCCATTTCTGGTATTCCTAAGTAGACAACACCTCGGGCTCTAATTTCGTAGACCAGGCGCAAGCGCAGGCACACCTGCCCTGCGCCGGCCTTTGCGGTGCAGACAGGGCGTGACCGGCGCACTTTGCAAGTTTCCTGCAGTGCCAAGAAAGGCGCACTGAAGGCACACTGAAGGCGCAGAGGAGCCCAGAGCTGCTGGTTTGTCATCCCCAAATAGCAGAATCTTTGATGATATACTGTATACTCTCCCAGTGTCTCCACCTCATCCTCCTTACAATAATGTACTCCATCTTTTTCGATTACGTTAAAAATAAAGACTAAAACAGATAAATATGGGAAATCACGGGTAAATCCTGAGTGACATACATTTATTTTGTCTGTTTCTTTCTTCGTCTTTTCTCTCCCTCTTTTCTTTGAGTTAAATGAAATGAGAGAACCTGGCGCGCAGTCACACCCATCTCTGCGCAGATGGTCTACCAAATTGTCAAATTGGCAGCGCATGGCGGTGCGCTGTTCGAAATTAACACTGCCTAGGGTGCGCCGGGCTTGCACCCCCTGCGCTGCGCCACGAACTTAGAGCCCTTCATCTGAAACCGCTAAAACACAGTGACAGAACGCTTAGGAATCAAAAACATTGTAGTAAGCATACCAGGCCTAAAGTTGGCGCTATAACTGTCTTGTCCAAAAGCAGCTCTTGGTAGATCTCCACTTAAGTAGAGTTGAGCTGATCATCTGGTGTATTGGTGAATGCTAAGAGCATAAGTGGAGCAACAGATGCACATTTTGTTAAAGACAGTCAGCAGATTCAGCAGGTTCAGCAACACAAGCACAACAGTCGTTCACGAGGATCGTAACAACGGTACTGTTGGACTGTTGAACGCATGAAGCGAAGCGTGACGTGAGCGTTTCTACTGAAAACGCCGGCTTACCGTTTACACAGCAACGGTGTCGGCAGCGTTTCAGAAAATTCCCACTCTGGGAGCTGTTTTCAAAAGTTTGCGTTTTAAGTCGGCTGTGTAAACCCGAGGCTGCATCAAAACTTTTGTTTTTTCACCCTAAAACCGTTGTTGTGTAAACAACTCCTTGGTCTGTACAAGAAAACTTCAGCATTTTTATAACTAAAAAAACGAGCCCTGATCCAACAGTTTCTACATTTAGACAGAGGTTAGGCGGTCCAACATGTAGTATGTCTTTAAACTTCTATGAAACGTAAAAATCTATATCTGAATCTTATTAATTTCTCCAATATGTCAGGTGTAGGGGAACATTTCACATCGTTTTCATAATCTTATTTTCTTAAGAGCAATTCTGTACATTGTGTTCCTGCATAGCACTCTGTATCTGACGTATGGTTGGTGGAGTCTTGTCAGCCCATACAGACCTGATAGAGAAGTAAACATGACACATTTTTTCTTAAAATCCCAGCAGTGAGACTACAGGGCAGGTAATGAGGCTTCACTTTGGTAAATCTTTCCACTGTGAGTAAGCCTACAAACACAGTTAACCTCCCATCAGTAGCAAAGGCATTCTACCGCCACATGGTGCAATCGTCATCTGTCGCAACATGCTTCTCTGTAAATCTCTATAAATGTGGCCTTGATCCCCAGGGAAGGGATAGCTTGGCCTGCACACTCGCTGTGGATCAGCAGGCTTTCCTGTGTACTCCCGGTGGATCGGTTTCAACTGGAAGCTTTAGGACAGGTGCTTCACTTGACCTGCACTGTCAGGATAAATTCAGAAAGGTCACACAAGAAACCCATCTCGCTGGGAATGCAGAAATGCAAAGGTATTCTCGACTGTTTAACCCCGCACATTTTTACATAATTGAATTCTACTGACCCTGAATGCACCCTTTGCCCCGTCTGGCTCTGTGTCAGGTGCGGCGTCTTCAAAGGAGAATGAACGTATGTGTGTGTGTGAGTGTGTGTGTGATTGAGTGTAGAAGTGAGGGCGTGTGTGTGTTCCTTTCTAACTGGCAGTGACTCACTCCTCTCCATTGTAATGGATGCCTGGCTCATAATGGCACAACTTAAAAGAGCTCTGTACATTTTCTGCTCCTCAGTGTCTCAGAGCTTTCTCAGAGCCAGCAGACAATAAAGTGCTCAGAAAGACCAGAGAGCAGACCTGCTTCATTAACATTTCCTGAGAGAGAAGAGCTTGTGCCTGTTTTTCCAACACTCAATCTGAGATGAATGCAATGTGTGGAGGTGAAAACACAAACAGAGCGATGAAGGAGGACAGCTTTGAAAGGCTGTTTTTGTTTCTGCTCTGATGTTCTCTTCTCCCTCCTCTGTCCTCTGCAGCTCACTCTATCTGTGTGCAGGTTCGGGCCCAAGTCCAGCGGTAATAATGCCTTTACCATACGGCAATGTGTGTGTGTCTGTCCTCAGCATGCGAGCTGAAGACGGCTGTGCAACAAAAACTGAGGAATTCAGCATAAAAATATTTTGCACAAACGTAGGAGGGAGCGTCAGTGACAGTGTCAGGGTTAATACAGAAGTTACAGAGTCTTCCTCTTGTTATTTGCATGAGGAGAGCTATGAAAGGTAGAAAGAATGTGTTGTATAACGTTCAAGAATTCCAGACCTGGTCTAATGACTTAAAAAGAAGGGGGCCGGCAGGATTAAGAGATTTGCCATGTTTCCCCTACCTGCTTCTCCCGTCTTCCATGTGCACTGAGAAACATCTGAACACCGTCTCTGGTGAAAGTGAGTGGACGGCACCGGGCTAACCCCTGCTCGGGGCTGCGGCTCAGGAGAAACCATTAGTCCAGAGTTCGTCTGAGAGGTCGGACACAAGAGGGGGTCCACTGGAGGAAAGAGCCAGAGGCAGTGGGGAACTTTGGTCTCTGATCCCTGAGAGGAAGGAGACGACAGAAAAGCTCCTGCAGACAGGCTGAGCTGATGACCATATGGACTGATCTGTGAGAGCTGCTCATATAAAGACTGTCAATAACCCCTCTGTATCGACAGCTCTGAGCGTGACTCTTGTGTTTTATATTCTGCCGTTAAAGTTGACGTTTGTCCCTGAACGGCTTCCCTTTTGACACAAACAGCCGTGAATCACAGAAAAGTCTGTGTTCCTTTTAACAGGTGCTGTGGCAAAGCAGAGGGAAATTGTCAGCTTATAGTGATTTCACTCCTGCTTTCATGTTTCTGCCAGTGTCGCCGAAGGGATTGTGGGACGTTTGAGGATGTCATTTTGCTGCTGTTTATGTTGAGATGTCATATGGTGTCCATACCCCTGGAAATGGAGGAGCTCTGCAAGCCAGACAATGATAAAAAAAACCCAGAATCTTCTTCTTCAACTCAACTTTTCTCACAGTTTTATGGAAAAACATGAAGATGTGAACTCGATGAGCCATGCACAAGCTATGAGTTCATACCTGGGTGGTTCAAGAGCCGTTAGAAAACCATGACGGACAATCAAACAGGTTCATTTCTGCAAAATGGTGGGGGTGTGTTAAAGAAGTTAACACATATGGAGCAAATTTAAGTTGAATTGAAAGGCTTGGTGGGGGAAGAAAGCCAAACATTTTTAGGTAAAAAATGATCAAATATTGGGACAATATAGAAAAATGTTGGCAGCAAAATTAAAAGACATTCATATAATGTAAATATCATCCACATCCATGACATCAGACTGTCAAATTTTCCCAAAACATCATATCTTACATTGAAAATCTTCAGACAGAGGACAGTTGGGGACCACAGGCTCAGATCTGAAGGTGATCCTCACAAGGGTTTAATGTTTTTCACGAAACTTAGATGGATCAGATCCCGGGAAAAGAAAAACAATTTCCCGGGAATCCTGGGAAATAATGTTATTTTTTAAAGTTTTTGTTGTTGTTGCCATTGTTGGTGTTGCTTTTCCCATGCATTTTTGGGGTTTTTTTGCAGCTAAGCTAACAGGTCTATGTGTTCCCAATCCCAAATCTCAATTCCAAATCCCATACTGACATCTTTGCATGTTATTATTGTTCTTAGGGCAAAAGGAAATAGTTTACGTCCATCAGCAGAGGCTATCAGCTGCAATGTTCAAGTGTGCTTGTCTGTGACTTGCTGCTACGGGTAGGGATGCACCGATACCAATCAGCTGTACTGGTTTCCAGCGTACCGGTGCCCCTCAAGGCTCAATTGGTGGGAAGAGATCCATGTTACTAATCCAGGCAAACAGCTTTATGCCTTTTTTTTTGTTTTACCAGCGCTCTTTGCTACTTGATTTGAAATGTTACCTCTGGTGCACTTGCTTCGTTTTTTGCTGCATTTCCAGTCAACGGGGAATAACATTTTACATTTGAAAAGAATTTGTTTACATTCTCTAGAATTGTTTTGATGGTAAACATCTAAATATTTCATAGTTTTAATAAATATTAACAACGGTAATTCCATATACTCATTTTATGCCTTTTACCCAAAACATTCCCAGTTTCATACCACAGTAGGGCAGGCAGGTTATCATTTAACACTGGTATCGGATTGGTATCAATATTGATATCAGTATCGGTTTAAGTCAATACCAAAGCCCAGGTATGGGTATCGGAACCACTAGGGTTGGATTGATGCATCCCTAGCTATGAGCAGCATAACACAACACTCAGGCCCTGTTTACAGAACAATGTTTCATCTTAAAACACTAAAACGCAGTGAAAAAAAATCTGCATCAAGGGACTGAAAACGCTGTAGTAAGCATGCCAGGCCTATAGTCGGCGCCATAACTGTCTAGTCCAGAAGCCTCTTTTGGGAGATCTCCACTGAAGTAGAGTTAAGCCGATCATCTGGTGAATTGGGGAATACTAAGTGCAAAAGTGGAGCAACAGATTCACATTTTGTATAAAGACAGTTAGCAGATTCAGCAGATTGAGCAGCACAAGCATAACGTGATAGTTCACGACGGTCATAACAACTGTTCACACAGCAACTGTGTTGGCAGCGTTTCAGAAAAATCCCACTCTGGCCGCCATTTTCAAAGTTTGTGTTTTAGGTTGGTTGAAATATCGTTTCAGTGTAAACACGAGGCTGAATCGCAACAAAATGTTTGCGTTTTACCCTAAAAGTGTTGTTATGTAAATGGCACTTGAGAAAGCCAGTTTTGTACAGAACTACTTCACATAAACAAACAAGATATGATTAAGTAAACCATTTAATGATTCCCTAAACCATAATGTTCAACAAAAGCCTGAGTGATAACCTGGTCACACTTCACTCTCTCATCTTTAGGTTGCTAGTAGCTACTGCTGCATTACAATATTATATATATATATATATATATACACATAATATATATATATATATATATATATATATATATATATATATATATATATATATATATATATATATATATATATATATATATATATATATATATATATATATATAATATATATAATAATTTTTTATGCAGCAGTGTTTTCTGAGGGTTAGTACATCTGAGGCACATGCACACACTCATTGGGAAAGTCTGGACATCAACCTTCTGCACATGCTCTGATGCATGGTGTGTGTTGGTCCTTGGACTCAGCTGTGCACAACAGCACCCCCACAAAGTCCAGCAGCGAGGAGCCCCCAAGGAGGCCCGTCCAGGCTGTTATCTCATCCAGGGAGATAGGAAGTATGGACAGGAAATCTACAGGGAGGGGGAGGAGGGGGCCCACATGGGAAGTGCAGAGTAAACAGTCTCCGTTTTTTAATCATCCCAGCTCACGTTCAGAACTGGAAGCACTTTGATGTTCTCCCTCAGCGCCCCCTCCGCCCTCTCGTCCCTCGCTCCCAAACGGCCGCGCTGAGGGCCAGACGGGGAAACGTGCAGATAGTGCCCTCTGACAGCAGAGGCCTCCAGCACAGAGACAGGGAGGTATTCAGTACCTTGTGGGACACTGAGAAGGGAGGCGAAAGAATGTGAAGTGGTGCAGAGTTAACTGGTGTTCAGTCGATTGCCTGGTCCGCCTTAATTATAGCCGATGTATTTAAGGGAGCTCCCAAAGGTCAATCCAACATTTCAAAGCAAGAAAAAAAGTCAAGATGGCTTAAAGCAGAAAGAGTTTTTATGATGTGCCTCTACAGGGCTCAGTGCCAGGCGGAGGATCAACTCCGACTCTTTCTCTTAACAGAGAACAGTCCACAATCCTCTCAAGTTCAAAGCTATCCCAGAAGCCTTTGCACTTCTCCTCCGAGCACAATGTAAGCTTCATTTTGGAAAGGGGGAGAGTCAGAATTCCTCAGCACTTGTATTTGTCCAAATAGTGCTGGCCAGACCCCAGCCAGTGTTCCAATGAACGTGTCCATTCAGAGGACAGGGCGAGCGTCCAGAGAGATCACAGTTTAATGGATCAGAGGGAGATACGTACCAAAGCTGAGTCTTATGACTCCAATACGCAGAGCCAAACTGGGAACCTCTTCAGTCCCCTGAGCTCTACAGAGTTTGTTCCTGACATGTGTTGGCAAACAATCACAACAGGACCTGAATGTTTACAGAAGAGATCACAGTTCTACCTTGAAATAAACCCAATTTTTCAAAAGTAGGACTAACCCTGACCTGAAAATTTTACTAGAAGACCGTATCCGCCCTGTTACTTTAACCAATACATTTTTGGCACTTCCAGAAAAAGGTTCACATTTTAGGGCTGAAAAAATGTCTGTAAGAACAATTTTGAAACTACAAAGCAAATTTTTAAAAATTAACCTTGTAAATAGCATGCTCTGTCATTAAAATGAATCCTGTCTTTACGGCTGTGGGAAGTGAAAAATGAGACTGACTCCAAACATGTGAAGACCAAAGTGAGAGTCATCACTTGTTGATGTTTAAAGCACATTCAAAATAGTCTCAACTCCAATCTCCCACACATTAGTTGGGGGACTACAGTTACTTTTGGCAGACTCTGTTAGCTTATTAGCGTAGCCTGTAGCTACTTATGGTGCGTTCTTTGTCTACAGGAAAATCAGGGATCCACACCACCCAGAATTTACAATCAAAGATGGCTGCCCTGGGTGTAAACAGTAATTAAGCTCCTGTAACATTCTGTTTATCTAGCATTTCTGAGTGTTTGTCGCACTGAATCGGCCGTATACATAGTAGTATTCAATGTTTATATACAGAAATATTGCTGTTATGGTAAGTTTTTCCAACTCGGCGACATTCCCGCTCCCCACTTCCCCGGTCCAATGTAAATTGAATGCCCCATTACTCAACCATTAACCATAAGGACCCGTCTTTCTTCTAGATGTGTAAGATCCACTGGTTAAAACCCTTTAACAACACCATAACATTAGTAACTTTCACTAACAGGAGCACCACAAGCAGACTGCTCACATCACATCAAATCAGTTCAAAGAAAAGAGTTTTGAGACTTAATCTTCTGCTTGTTAATGTATGGATCATATAGATAGATCATAAGGTGAGATAAAACTGTTAGCTTCTGTTAGCATCATATTGGTAAACAATGAAGCTTAAGTATCAGTTTCAATTAGCATGGTAATTCGGCAGGCTAACCATGGATATTTTCAGCAGCAGAGCAGGTGAAGGAATACACACACAACAGAAACAGCAGGCAGATAGGAATCCATCACTGTGGGACGCTATCTGCTGACAAACCACTGGATAATTTCTACACGCTGTATTCATACCTGAATTTAGATCTATTAAAAAAAGTTTAATCAATGTTTTTGAAGAACGTGTATTTATCTTATGTTAGTAGTCAGTTACTAAGAGAAATAATGGTGGTTGATGAATAAAAATCAGTGTACAATTATACAGCATCCCTTACACAAAGGAAGATTGATTTTGAAATCAAGATTTTATTAAAACTCCAGCTTTAGGGTATGGGGATTTAGAGTAATCCTTTTACTCCATTACTTAAATTACCTGATAAGCGAGTAGGGATGGGTACCTGTTAGGTGCTTTTATACCAACTAGGGGTGCACCGATCACAATTTTCTGGCCGATCACCAATCACCCATCTTTTAAAAGCCCGACCTGACGATACCAATTTGAGCCAATAACGATTTTTACTTTTTATTTTTTATAACTGACAGCATATACATTCAATGTTCCAATCTTATTTTACTGAAAATCATTGAACAATACCTTTGAAAAAATGAAATCGTCATGTTTTAACTTAAACAACCAATACAGTGTCCTGAGTTTTAGGTCTCAGAGCAAAAAGAAACAATGGCTGGCTGTCAAACCTTCCCAGAGGTATATAAGATCAGTTTCATATGTAAGGTTAGGCCAATCACTGATCCCCCAAAATTAAGGAAATTGGCACCAATTGATGGATGCATGTCTAGTACCGACCGAATTCTGTAAAAAGCACTGGGTACCAATTCACATAAAATCAAAAAGTATCATGTTTAGGTACCTGAATGCATCCTTGTGACTGGGAGTGGATGAGAAGGGGTTTTTACATGCTGGCCATGAACACAGCATTGCAAGGTTATATACTGAAGAGTAAATTTGTTGAACTGATTTTTTTTATATTTTATCAATTAACTAATTGATATTTTTTACCACATAAACACAAAAAAGTACTGAAAATTGGTACCGTTGAGTTCCGGTACCATTTGCCAGGTACCGGGTATTGGTACCTTATCGTTTCAAATGTGAACGGTACCCATCCCTATAAGGGGGAACTCAATTACTCAGAGATTATTATTGTTTTCCTCTATACAGGTAACATGGGAAAAGGGTCCATCAGACACAGATCTCCTGGACCTGGGTTGTAGACTCTATTCCAGGGTCAACAAACACCATCGGATCTCTGGATCCTCCCCCCTTCTCATATCTCCAGTTACCATTTTGGCTGTAAGCAGGCCAATCTCTGGTTCGCTCTGGTTTTGTCACGATGTGTGCTAACAGGGCTAGCTAATGATGTGACACTGCCTGTTTTCTGTCTCTGCCGTTTTCTCCTTGTGCTTTAAGCATATGTGGTTAAGCATTGAACTAGTATTTCTACGGTATACAAGTTTATCACCACATATCTCCCACTGCACATGAACGCCATCGTTTTTGTTGAAGGCATCACTTTTCTTGACTGACACGTCGCAGGTGACAGTTCTGTATTTGTCTTACTTTTGGTGTAACATGCGAGTAGAGAGTTGCCATAGCTGCTGTAAAACAATTATTTTTGCTGAAATCTGGCTGAAGCTGTAGCCGGAGAATTCATATGTTTATATTCTGTTCATTATTTTCCTTCCAAGTATATTCAGTTTGGAGAAAACAAAAACGTGGGCCACACATGTAAGGCTGTATGACTTTCAGTTTTATAGCCACAGGAGAGTAACAAAATATTACTCCAATAATCAATGGTGAGTTCTTGAGTATTCATACTCATCCCTGCTGAGCTTATCTGGCAACTCCCTGTTAGCTACTGCATCCTAACCACCCTGAACACCTCCAACCTCTTATTCATGGTGTTTGCAATGCATGCTTTCTTGTATCTGTTGACACAGATATACTACTGCTTTTGTACAGGATACTACGCCTCTGTAACTCTTCTTCTGCACAGTGTAACACACTTAGACAAACAGGAGGGGCAAGATTATTTCATCACTGAACCTCCCTAGGAGGTAACACAAAGATGTAAAGAGAGTGAGACAGTGGTGATGTGTAGCTTCAGAGCCATTCGGAAGCCTTAACTGTCATGAATCACACCAGTGTGAGGCCTTTTCAGGGTGTATTTGATTTTAAAAAAAAAGTGTTGTGATGGTGGACCTTTGTTGAGGAGCTGCAGCAAAAATCTTGTGTGTGAGAAACTTCATGCAGAGGTGCAGCTTCCAGCTTTTGTGTGACAAGTCAACAAGTGACATTTAGTCTCTTCTGGCTGATGCTGAGCTGTTAGAGGCAGCCATGACTAAAAGTCTCCAACATTTGAATCTGAAAAAACAGCAAAGTTGGAACATTTCACACAAAGCCTTTCAGTCTGTCAATAAAAAGCTCTGTTTGACTTCATATGTTGAGGTTGACAGACAAAGACCGAGTGAGGCATGAAACCTATCTCTGGAGCTCTACCTCCTCTCCGGCCCCCCTTATCCAGCAGAAGCCATGAACATAAAGCGGGACCATAAAGCACCCTGCAGAAGCAGTGGGGACCTGTTGGAACAGGCCTAAGCCTCAACAAAGAGCATCCTGCAGCATAACACCACCTCTGTGCTCTGTGGGAAACAGCCTGGGAAGAGGGAGTCTCACAAAAGTATACCTTCCAAGCCTTACGCTGAACCACAATCACAGGTTTGTTTAAGGGGAACAAGAATACAGAGGAGTGGACAAAACCGTCAGTACAGATCATTTAGCCAGTACAAATAAAAACTCTTCTGGATGAATGAGATAAAAAATATTACGCTGAATGTGTCAGGTCCAGAAATCCAGGCAGGTATCTCTTCATATGCATCCTGATACGTGTGATGTGTGTCTGAGCGTTTAGCTGCTTTGTACCACTGCCAGAGCAAAACTACAGCATGGCCTGGAAGGTTTTATGAAGAAAGAAACTACAAAAGCTGGAAATCCCAGAAAGCTGGGGGTGCCTTTGATCCAAGCTCCACTTGTGATACACGTCCATAGCATGTTGTCAGCATCCCCCCTAATTTCACATTAAAGCACGGTAACAGAAGAGGAAAAACAGCACAGGCTTTTCAGGGCTCTTAATACTGGGCTTTCTCCAGCGAGAAGCCACGTAAATCCTTATCAATTATGGCAAACTGCAGCATCTGGCTCGCCATTCACAAAACCTCCCACGCCCGCTGAGTGAGAAGAGACAAGATCCTACAGTGCCTCATATCTGTCGTCCCGTTTCTTTGGAGACGGTAAATAAATTGACAGAGCCGCAGCTTTAAGGCCCGGGAAGCCTAATCCACTCCTGAATCCTAAATATGCACGCTGAATAGAGCGCATACTTCTCATGTGCAGGGTGGTGGCATGCTTCTTTCTATACTGCGCAAAAACACATTTTCGCTTCAATTAAGGGTTCGAATGGGTCCAAACACGACTCACTGTGTTGTATAACTATCCTTTAAACCACACCTTGATATTAAAATGTTGGAAGAACATTTGATGCCATAAATAGTTACCACAAAACAAAGCTGACACCTTAAAAAGGATACACCTAAGAAGTCTGGCAACCACAGCCAAACCCATGTTTTTCAGGGATACGTAAAAATAGACTGAACACAAACTGAGTTCAATAACACCTGTTTGTCAGCGCCATTGTTGAAGGAATTCAGGTTTTCTGTCACCACATGCTGGGTGTTGTGAGCAGCTCTTGGAAAACTTCAAATGTGCTGTATCCCATGGTCACTACAGTGTTTTGATGGCATAGAGCAACAAGTACAGGTGTCAACATCATCAGGTTTGTGGGACGGAGGATGCTGAGTTCACTGGGTTTTGATGTAAAAGATACGCTCAGGTCTAGTGGACAGTGCAGGACAGATGCACTGAGAGGCAGGACAGTGTTGAGTTGCATAGTGGGAGTCTTATCATTTTTTTGTTATCGTACAGCAAAACACCTGAAATTTGAATGAACTCAATAAGCAGGTATCTGCTGGATGCACAAGTTAACCTCAGGGGGTCGCACCTGATTTTAACAAGGCATCCTTCAGAAAAGTGTCCAAAGCTTTGTTAAAATTACTTTAGATAATGGAATATTTTGAAGCTCAAACTGGTGGAATTGTGTAAACATATGCCACACAGATGCCCAATTCCCTATAGCAAAGGTTCCTCCAGGATCGTGGGTAGTATTATAAATGCAAAAGCCTATCAAGGCATGAAGAAGTACAACTTCAAGTGCTGAGGAGAAAATATTCTGAATGAATAGTTTCTTTAACCAATGCATTTATTTCATTACACCCTTTGCCCTCCCAACTCACAAAGAGTTAGGTCAGAGCTGCACAGCACAGGTGCCCACTGTCCAGGAAACACCTGAGCCCATCAGTGTAAGTGAAAGCGTGGTTAAACAGTGCACAGTCTCTTTTATGACACCTTTCTTACCTGCATTAGTTTTCCCTCCGCGTAGCCGGCGCTTCCTCCCACGAACACCCCCTCCAGAGTGATGGGCTTCCCGGCCGGCTCCTGGTTCAGCAGTGCCACCTTGATGACCGCTCGCAGGGCCGGCCGCTCGGACTCCAGGCCCGGCTGGCCCAGCACCACCTGCAGGGCCGCCATGAGCAGCCACGGCCAGAGCCCGGCCAGGCGCCGCTGGGGGACGGTCATGGCCTCGGCTGTAGCGGCGGTGCCCGGCCGCACATGGTGGACTTCAAAGCAGGCAAGCACCGCGGAGAGACAAAACGGAGGAATATTTAGTTCACGCGTCCCACTTCTTCTTTCTGCCTCGACGACTACTGCAAAACAGATACAATCCCAAGTTTTAAAGCTGGACTTCTGCCATCACAACTCATGCGAGAGTGTCCCAAAACTTCCATTCAGCAGCTCAGTTAATATTCAAAGGGGACACGTTAAAGAAAACACACACCCAGCGCCCACATGGAGCACCAAACTCTATCTTCCGGGATAAAATAAGCGTGAACGAACTTTTATCCAGTGTCATTAATGTGGGAGGCGAAGCATTGTGCGCTCAATGCACCGTGGAAACACGTTGTGAAGTGTGCATTGATTTCCAGCAGCCTGCTCTTCATAAGGTGACATTCAACATGTCCTCATGTGGAGTTTACAGTTTAAATGATGTATCCTCTGATGGAAAGACAGGTCCTGGAGCCACAGGAGCAATCTTCATCTGTATATCCGAGCTGAATATTACAGTGTACACCAGTCACTGTACACAACAAATCACATTGTGCGACCAAGCACGAGTTGATAAACACCTTCAGAGGAAAGTACATCCCGTGGGCGCCACATTTTCTGGATAAATCCACAAAAAACGCAGAAAAGCGACGACTTGAACTTCAAAGGCTGGGTTACAGGTTGCCGCCGGAAAGTTATAGCGCATGCTGACAGATAATGCGGTGCCAAGGAGTTGGGTAATACTTGAACAACCAAGGAGTTGCGAAAAATTACCTTGAAGAGGTTGTTAAAATGAGTTTGATCTAATTATTAACCAGGAGAACGAAGTGTTGTCATTCTTCACTTACAACTCTGTGTTTAAACTGGGTCCATCTCCTGTAACAGCTCATTTTCTACAGTCGTAAGCACACACACTCACACACACACTCACACACACAAACTCTCACACAGTTCAGTGCCTCCGTTGCACTGTGAGAAATCAGACACGATCCTTCTGAGGACACCGAGGGGAAATGAATCCTTTATCAAAATTATCAGCGCTCAAAGAGGAACAAGTCTAGAAAAAGTTGGGGGTAAAGCTGGTCCAGACTCCTCCTGGTCTCCGTGTAAAGTTGATCAAGTTGAGAGACGCTGTGAACAGTTGTGACACCGTCCCAAAAGTCTACCTCCCGGACTGTCTCTCGCTCCCCTGGGATCTCATTGACAGTCTCTACCTGCTCACTGCCCTGCTGCCTTCACGGGCTGTCGGAAATATGATGTTTGTGCAGTAGACGTACATGGCCGTGCGGATATATCTTCGGGGGGAGGGAGTGGTGAACACATATCACCCACCTTGATTTGACAACGATGAAACCGGGACAAAACACATTCTTTAAGATTCTTTAAATCTAGATTCATCAAACAACACTTGAAAAAAGTCCTAGCACGGTTTGCATTTTGTTTACATTTTGTTTCAGGAAATTCGATTAACATTTGAAAATGTGTCAAAACATGGCTGTCACTGACGTTTTGTAAATAAGTTCAAATAAAAACACACCAGATGTTACTCCTATACCTTAATGGAAAAATGGGAGACTTTCAGGAGCTGTACCTGAAGGCCACACCACACTCTGAGGGCGGAGCTGAAGTGAAGCAGTGCTGCAATTCAAAAACAAATGAGTAGCTCCCCCTAGTGGACAAAACCCAGAAGAATCAGCACATCACTTCGTATGTGCACTTAGAGTATCAGGAAAACCCATAATTTCAATTCTAAAAAAGCACACACATTCCTTTGAAACATTTTTTTTTATTATTGTTTCATCTGAAATATTAATGAGAAGTAAAATGAATAACTCAAGTCTCAACAGGAATAAAAATTAGAAAAGAAGCTGAACAGTGGCAGAGAAACATCAAGTTTTTTTTCTTATGTTGTTGAAAAATAAAACAATACTGACAAGAAGATTATGAGTTTTTCTTTTTTTTTAAATCCAAATACATTTGGGATCATCTTTTTGAATCTGTGAAATAAGTGCTTCTTACGGCTAAAGACAGAGGTCACTCACCATGAGACACAGTGACTGATGTAAAAAAGCTCATCAGTAGAACAGAGCTCTGATGCCCTTTTTAATAAAATATTTATAAATGTAGCAAAGACAACAAACAACTGCCAAACAGACCAAAAAAAATTATGTAACTGTGAGTCATCAAAGTAGGTGAATACAGAGAGATCATCTTAAAATGTATGACTAAAAAACAGATGGAAGCTGTGTCTGTTAGCACACAAATCATCCCTCCGACAGACAGCAGGCTACCTTCCTTCTTATGGTGTTAAAATACTAAAATCACAGGTGCTCCAGTTACACACTTGACCATATTTAATTACATTTAAATCTGACAAATCCATTTTAAGTTACATTAAAAACAGGATGCCGTTGAAAAAAAGACATATTTAATCAGATATTTCTCAGTTTATATGACGCTCCCCCTTTAGTAAAAATTTAAACTTAGTCTTTTTATACTCTTACTCTAAGCTTTCACTCACCCTGAGCTTTCATTCGGTCGTTTGTCTAACGGAGCTGTGCCTGTTTAACTAGTGCGGTATCAACTAGGCTGCTGGGATACAGCATCTTCAGGCAGCTGCTCAGGTACCGGGACCAGAGATATCTCAGGGGATTTGAAATCAACTTGATCAGCATTGCCTAGCACCGCTGTGATGATAGGAGGCGGGGTTTCTTGCACACTGCTGGGGCTACAGGTGTGAGGGGTACATGCCCTCACAGGCTGTGGCTTCTCTGGGATGGTCACTTTAACCACACCCCCAGCGAGTGGAGACTGCATTACATCATTTGCAATCTGGAAAACTGTGTCCAGATCAATGTCTTCCTTTTTCATCTCCTGGCGTCCTTTCCCCGGCAGCCCCTGGCTGTGGTTCCCATCACAGAACATATTGAAAGTATGGCTGGCCTGAGAAAAATGAAATTAAGAAATCTTTTTACTCACTTGGACATAATACTCATGCACAATGGTGCTCATCCCACTGGAACAGTATCTGACCTGGTATAAGCCATAGGAAGGGAACGGCCCTGCTGGAAGGACACTTAAGGGTATCTGTGATGTCTGCTTCACCTGATAGCACTGAAAGCCTTTAGAGAAGACCAAGGAAAACATTTTACAGGTTTTTAGTATGGACTGATATATAACTTTAAAAAACCTTGATCACTTTCCACCTCCTGTATGTTTTCTACTCATGTTAAATTTCACTAGAGTGATGCTACAGCTGTGGTTTCAAACTTGTCTAACAGGTTAACTGGTGTAATGCTTACCTGGGGGAAAGTAGCCCTGCTGATACTGTACCCTTTCATAGTTGTCAGGGGCCAGTAAACCTGGCTGAGCGAGCATGGCACTGGAGCTTGAGGCATCTCCAGCATATTGAGTGTTGAAAGTAACCTGTGTCCCTTTGTCTGAAGAAAAGACAGGAGAAAGAACTGCACCATGACCCCTTATCAGGTATCGTGGAGGGACCGGGGTTCCAAAGTGAGCAGTCCTAGGCTGGGCTTTTTTTGGAGAGGGAGGGTGAGCTGTCTCCTGGATGGAGTGGCTGCCCAGTGCCAATTGTTCTGCACAGAGAGAAAAAAGCAAAGCGTCATGGTGACCTGTCACACAGAGGTGATTACAGTGACTTTAAACGTGCAGGATAGTGACATAAAGTGGCCTTTGTAGCTATGTGAATTTTTTTACAATGGACTGTGGAACAACAGAGGACTTGCAGTCAAACTTACCTTCATTTACTTTTCTTTTTTCATCAGCATCAGGCCCGCTGAATCGTAGGCGCTTACTTGGAGGCTGGCAGCGGATGTCTGCACCAGCCTCCATTTTGGCCTTGTAGTTGGCGGTGAGTCTCTTCATACCCCCAATAAGTTCAGGATGGCTTCTCTTGAAGCTGGGGTTGAAAAAACGATGTATCTCCATGCCGGCCATGCGACAGAGTTGGTTGCCTCCATCCAACAGCTCAACTTTTCTGAAGCCGTACAGATTGAGCTGACGCACAAAGCTTGAGAAGTTGGTGGTTTTGAAGGCATCAGCATTGTCAGGAATGATGAAGAAGGGAGACAGGATCTGTCTCTCAAAGAGCGGTTTATTTATCAGGATGCCCTCACCGTCGGTGTCCCAGCAGATGGCAGTGTAGACTGGGTTGTTCACCAAACGCCAAAGTTTGGCTGGGAAGCTAGTGGGCTTCATGGTGTCGGGTAATGCACATTCAGTAACATCCATGTTTTTGTGCCTGTGATCAGACAAAAACAGAAAAATTTTAAAATCAAGATATGCAATAAATCTGTAATTGTTTAAAATCTATGGAAATAAAACCCATAAACAACTCCACCTGTAACATGAGAGTCTTTTTACTTGTGTTCTATTGCATATGTTCACATTTTACTTTAATTTTATATTTCAAGAAATTTCAGAAAATTTTAGTCCTCAATTTCAGAGGATGTGATATTTAACTGTTATCCCCTGCTCTTAAACAAAAGTTTCAAGTTGTATTTTTTGTGCTTTTGAAAAGCATCAAGGTACATTTTTAAAAGCAAGGTACATTTCTAATCCAGCATGAAATTTTCAATAAATAAGTTTTGAGTAAGTTGATTTTTGTGCTTATTGGGGAAAAAAAAGTTGTTTTTCCATACTTCCACCAAAGTTTATACCAGGTTTGTATTAAACCTGAGTGAACATTTGGATGGTATTGGTTGTACACTTTCACATCTTTAAAGGGTTTCCTCTTGTTTTTTTTCCATAGAAGTTTCTGGTCACCTTAGAACCCAGGGCGAATGGCAGCAGCGACCATTTATGTTTATAACTTCAAATTACTACACTTTGCATATCTTATTCATTTCTATATGGGTCTTGTAACATCACATTTGAGACGAAACAAAACGTTGAATGTCTCTTACATTGGAACAAGTTCAAATATAAAGTGACAGACGCACACACATGTGCACACTGTATAGCGCACAGAAAGTTGGAGAAATAACTCGCAACCACCAAAAAACGCAGAAAACTTCTTTTAAGCGCTCCTAAGCACATCACCACAATGTCTATCTTTTCGCGCCCCCACTGCAAACCCAGGGAAAAGCTAGTACTTTGAAAAGTACACTTGAAGAAATATATTGTCTATCTGACTTCAACAGATCTGAATATCTGTTAACATAGTTTCGAAAATATTCACAAAAAAATGAAACGTGCATAATAATTGGGCGCGCAGTGTATCTCCTTGTTAAAGGTTGATGAACTCCAACAGATAATGTTGCTTTAACTTTTCAATATCCTGACGACTCACTTGATAAAATCATCCACCATATATCTATTTACACGTTGAACAGATGTTTCAAGCCATATATTAATCAATTTTAAAACGTTCATTGTGCGGGTAAATTGCTAACTTTGTGGAAACTAGCTTAAACGAGCCGTTAGCTAGCGCTAAGTTAGAACAACCATCTCACTCATTAGAAAGAATTAGAAATATATTTACTTAGAAATTCTTTTGAAATAAGAACGTGATTTTTTTTCTTATTACCCTGTTCTGTGGTAGAATCCAACCAGCACGACCTTAATAAATCGATCGACCACGAAGACCCGCTGTTTCTGCGCTCTGGGTTCTGACCGATCCCACCGACCGTTAGTCCGGTAGAGCAGTTGAAAAGTAACGGTCATCGGGCAGAGGCTCCAAATGACCACTGTTCATGTTAGGTTTCATAGGAAAAAGTCTTTACTCAGCATGTGCATGAAGTGACTGGCTCCTTTTGCGAATGATGACGGCTTTGATTTTGTTTATCTTTTACGTGCTAATATTTTCTAAAACATGTTAAACATGTCAACAAACAAATTCAAGTCTGTTATCCTGATTCTTTATGTAGTTTTTCAGTAATTTTTAAACACATGGCCTGATTTTTATTTCAGTATTTTCTATGCCTAACCCCAACATTTGTTATTACTTTTGTTTTCTTTAGGTATTCTATTTACGATCTAGCAAGAAAATATAGAAATTTGGCTTTTTGGTCATTATAGACAAAATAATTGATATGCATTTCCCTGTAAAATGGATTATTAAAAAAACAAAAATAAACCAGAGAAACTCAGATTGAGTTACTAAAAAGACTCAGTTTAAACCTGACAGGCAATATTATTATTGATTTTTTTATATATATACATTTCTATTTATTTATGTAATTATTTATTCACTTAGTTGTAGAATATAAAATGTATTTGATATGGCTAAAATGAGCAAAAGACCAAACAATCCTAATGTTTTGTTGTTGTTGTTTTTGTTGTTGTTTTTTTAAACAAAAACAGGCTTGGAGAAAATTAAATCGATAAATAAGTCCAGTTTTTTACATGCACTTCATGTCTTTTGTTTCAGAATAGCATAGAATAGAATAGAATAAAGAGTACATTTACACATCCACACAATGGCCTCTATGTGGGATTCCGTACGCACGGCACCCATGTTGCATGAATACCAATTTATTATTCAGAATAGTACAACATACTTTGATAATTCAAAAAAGTAAGTTTGTTGCAGTACTAAGTCATATAATGACAAAATGATATATATATTTTTTTTAATATAAATGAAAATCAAAAATAAAACAGTTTATAATCATCTACGCACCTTTTTGACATGAAGTGGAGAAATCACAAAACTGAGTTTGTAAATATGGTCATAATGAATAGTAGTAAAATCAGGATCAGTCAAGAATGAGTGGTCCCATTGAAAACTTATGAATGACTTTAAAATATAGATAAAGCTAAATAAATAAACTACAATAACAAAAACAAACAAACAAAAAACTTGTTCACACCCAATCATGGCAGCATCGTTATGGGTCAAGTCAGGGGACAGCTATCTTGAAATTAAGATGAATTTAGAGAGAAAAGGATTTAAAGTGCTAAAATGTACCTGGATTATAAATCATAGATATACTTTTGCTGTGGATAGCTAGGAACAGCCTAAAGTCTCATTAAAGCTGAATTCTTACATTACTGAGGTACTCTGAGATTCAACAAGTTTAACTATGTGCCAATTCCAGTATTGATTCGATCTAATTATACCGCCGAAGTCTTTCGCGTCAAAAAAAAAAGAAAAGAAAGAAAGAAAGAAAGAAAGAAAGAAAGAAAGAAAGAAAGAAAGAAAGAAAAGAAAAGAAAAACGTTACTTCTGATGTCCCATAATAACCTTTTATTTATGCTGTTTGCGTTTAATAAACACATTTGGCACTTTAACCTACTCTATTGTGATTGTGTAATGATTTGTGTATTCGGAGTTAGGTCTGTTTATTCTTCTTCGAAGATACAGAGCTAGTGAATGTTTGTCTGAGTTTGTAAATAGGATTTTCTGCAACAATGCAGTATTTTGGAGAAATGACCCCGGGGTAGTCGGAGTACTTCCAGACAAATTAACAATCACTGTTTATTTTAAATATCTATCAGAATTCGGTGAATTGCGCGTGGAGTTTGTACTTTTACAGGAAACGTGAAAATAATCCCGTTTAAAACGAATTGAATGTCTGTCGTAGACTGTATGGCGAGATTTTCATTCAGGCGCGCAGTGAGGACACCTCTGCACTGGTCCTTAGTGGGCTCTTCTAGCAGTGAGCTAATACTCCTGTAGCTCTCTGGAGCTCTTCTGAGCAATAATCTGTTTGATTGTTCTGAATTATTGACCTAGTTTCAGTCAGAGATTATAAACATGGCTTTGGAAACGGTCCCCAAAGACCTTCGTCATCTGCGGGCCTGTCTTCTTTGTTCTTTGGTGAAGGTAAGCCGGGAATTTATAGAAAACCATAGCTAAGGCTAGCGCTTCGGCTAACCAGGTGCTACGTCAATGTTTTTGTCTTTTCTTGTTTGTCGTACATGATCTCGACCTTCTAGCTACTGGCTTTAAAATATCTACTAGCTAAAAAACGTGCAAAAATAAACTGAAGTCTTAATGTAATTGTTACATTTTGTGATATATTTGGCTTGAGTCGTCTGAAACGCTGTTGAGCTACACTGAAGCACTTACACTAAAGCACTCTAAGTATCAAACCCCTCTTAAAGAAAACTGTTGCTCAGGTTTACGTTGTTTGTATTAGGCTAAGTGTTTCCCCCTCCTAGCTCAAATAGTGAGAAATCTGCCTGGGATGTGTGCATCAGAAGTTCAGTGGGGGCTAAAATTAGACTGACAGATGTGAAAGTGTTCACCTTTTTCCACTTCCAAACATGATCCTGAAACATGCAGATGCTTTCTCTGAGCACAACAAATATCAGATGAAGTGAGTCCTTCTTTTCTTTTCTTTTTTATTAATTTGAACTTTAATATTCGGTATTTCCACCTTTTGGTGCTGTTACAGCCGCACATGTCTGATATAGTATCAATATATTTTGTGAAAACTCCAACGCTGATGTTACCCAATGCCTTCTGCAGCCCAAGACAAAGACTTTCCTCTGAATGTTCAGTAGATCTGTACACTTTATTTTACAATTTGTCCAAATTTACTGGATGAGGTTAGGGCCCAGACTTCCTTTGAAGAAGATGACCTAAATCACCTTATGATAGCACAGTTTTATAATATTTAAAGCATAATGATGACGGTGTAGATATGTCATTCGTTTTATAGAAGTTTAACGGCCAATCTCACAAAACAACTAAAACCTCTTAAAAATGCCAAGTGCTTAAAAATATGGGCTGCTTCTGTAGTTTATTTTCACTTCAGATATGTTCATCCAGTGCCTCCTCTCTTTGTCATATTTGTTTTACTTTATCTCCCACCAACCTGCAGTGTTTTGTGCTTTTCAGACCATCGACCAGTTTGAATACGACGGCTGTGACAACTGTGAGTCTTACCTTCAGATGAAAGGAAACAGAGAGATGGTTTATGAGTGCACAAGTTCCTCATTCGATGGGTAAGTGATGAGCTAACCAATATTTCACATTCAAATTGGACCAAGGTGGTAGTATTTGCTTATCTGTATGATCTGTCTGCCCACAGTGTGGTCGCCATGATGAGTCCTGAAGACAGCTGGGTCGCTAAATGGCAGAGGATAGGTAAGGATGTATGCCTGAACAGCTGTAATGATATACTCAGTGCCATGTTAGATCATGTTTTGTGTGGTGCCAATTTGACTTTGACAGTATCAGAGAAAGTGTAAATGTTCTGGCAAAAAAAGAAGTTTCTCTGGAGTTTCATTCAAAGAAAACGTTTCTTTCAAAACTGCTGGTGGCGTCCTAACATCTGATAAAAAAAAAACATCCACCCTCCTGGTTTCTTCCATGCTATCTTGCAGCAACATTGTTGGTGTCTCTGTTAAAGGGACAGTTCAGTTTTTTTGAAGTAGGGTTGTATGAGCTCTATGTGACCACTAAGGACATTAGATACAGTAGAAAGTTGTCTCCTCTCCCTCAGTAAGACACAAACTGTAATCGCTGGTGATGTGGAAATAGGCGCTAAAAGGGAAATACCGTACCAAATTCAAAGGCCATTTCCTCTGCCTTCAAGAACTAAAATCAAAAAGTAATACCACAGTTTAAGAGTACGCTACATAAAATATTTTTTAAGTGCATTTAGTCTTCGGAAATATAAACATTTATCCAGACCTAACTGTCTGGTCATGTGTCCTTCTGCGCAGCGCTAGTGCGCTCCGTCCCCCCTCCTCCTTTCAGCTGTAGGGAATGTAAACAAGCCATGCTTCGGGCACCAGTTGTAGCCTCGTGTAAGTTTGATCAAGTATCGTAATTCTTTTGTTTGTACTCCAAGGGTTGTCAGCGTAGAAAATTCAAAATGAGTGACTGTGACAGCAACGATGAAGTTTCATTCAGTTTGGAATCAAAAGGATACCTGTATGAACCGGAGTACACAGAAGAAGAGCTGCTACAGATGGCGACTGAAAGGAATACAGAGGAAACATCCACGGACACTGGACATCGAGCGGGTTTATACTGCCACAAATGACTCTTTCCCGTCTAAATGCTCTCTTGTTAAGCATCCAGTAAATAAGACGTCTTGCCATCTTTCTTTCTTTTTTTCCGGCCGCTTGATTCCGTTAACATTACCATGGCTACAAGTCCGAGTTTCCAATTTACGCCTGCTCCACATTAGGCGTAATAGTTACACCCAGGCGTTACACACGCAGGGCTTAAGTCTAACTGGTGCACTCCTCTTAATCTTAAACTGGTCGTAACTTTACGTTCTAAGTCAGACGTAACGTTACACCCAGGTGTACGCCTGGTGTCAAAAAAACAGAGTTGCCCTTTAAGATTCAAAGTTGCGTCTGAAACACACCACATGCAAGGCTGTTCTGTCTCCGCTCTGTCAGTCGCTGGATCAGATAAGTTCACAATCAAGTCAATCTGTCAGCTTACACTGGATCTTTGCAGTTCGGCTGGAAAGCTGGGGACACTGGAGCTATGATGTATGAATTCAATGTAGGGAAGATCAAGTTGGGCAGAAAGTCGTTCCCGGAAACTACCGAAACACATCAGTGACTTTCAAAATAAAACAAACTGTGTCTAAACCAGATTGTATTAAACTTGACTACAACAACAAAAAGACATAATGAGCAGAACCAGACCAGCTGTGAACAGGTTTGAGGTTTTACAGCCCAACATGAATAAAGAGAGGCTTATCAATGGAGAGGGAAGAGCAGAAACTCCTCAGTCTGTGACTCCAGCTGTCTGTTTGTATTTGAGGCGTTAGTTTACTAACAACACAACTGAGCATCATGAATCAGGTCCTCCTTTGAAATGTGTTTTTACATTTTTGAATTCAAACTTTTTTCTTCTGAATCATGAAACATTTCTTTTTTCCTGTCACTCTGCCCTACAGGGAACTTTAAACCAGGTGTATATGCGGTGTCAGTGACAGGCAGACTACCTCCAGGTACACCTTCTCTCACTGTACTTTTTCCATGCACTGTTTGTTCGGCTCTTTGTTGATCAGAAAGCAGAAAATTGAATCCTACTTTCTTCTCCTTCTCTGAAGGTGTGGTGAGAGAGCTGAAGAGCAGAGGAGTGATCTATAAGAGCAGAGACACAGCAGTGAAGTCCTGAACCTGACAGTCTGTGCTGCAAACAGTGGAACAGCGTTTGATGATGTCTGTGATGTCTGATGGAACTGATTTCTAAAGCTTGTTGCTTTTTGTTGTGATTGTGATCATTATTACAAGTCTTTGTTGGAATGTTTGGATATTTTTCATTTCTTATGTCTTTGAATGATTGAGGGGGATTAAAGCTCTTTTTTAAGAAACACATCAAACTCGCATATTCATTCTGTTGTCGTGAGGTCTGCTGATAAAATACTAAGTACTGAACCTTGGTTAACATATATATAATAACCACCTCCAGAGAGTCTCAAAGCAATCTTATTGTTTAGATTAACAGCAGTCCCATGTGTCCTCGGGATAGAGATGACATCATACACTGGTGGTCTTAGAAACAGATGTAACTAGAAAGAGCCTCTAACCAACACAAGACATGTAACTGGAGTAATGAAAGAAAACTGACCAGACTTGTTTAGAAATCTTTGTTTTTTAATTGAGACCTAATATCTTCTGAAATGATGTTTTTATTTAAATCTTTGGTATGGCTGAAGGATCTGGATCAGGAGTGGCCAACCAGTAAGAGACCAAGAGCCACAAAAATTAACGTAGTTCTACAAAGAGCCACATCACACATGTGGTCTTACAATAGCACTTCCTCACACACACAAACAAAATGACATACAATGAAAACCAATGCATTTCCAATTTTCAAAGCGAGATTTAATGTGTTTGTAACTATTTTTGAATTTGCACTTGGAGCCGTGTCAAAGACAAATTTCTGTTTTAACTGCAAAAGAGACAAAGTTCCATCCATCCATCCATCTATCTATCTATCTATCTATCTATCTATCTATCTATCTATCTATCTATCTATCTATCTATCTATCTATCTATCTATCTATCTATCTATCTATCTATCTCTATCTATCTATCTAAATAGCTATGAGCACATGAGCGAAAAAAATGGGCACATATAGAGAAGAAAAACTGAAACTTAAGTATCAATCTTGTCACCCAAGTACTGGTCAATACTGATCCATATATATATATATATATATATATATATATATATATATATATATATATATATATATATATATATATATATATATATATATATATATATATGGCCACCTCTGATCCGGATGAAGGGACAGATTGAGCTGAACTCTTCTGGGATTGTTCATTCAACCATAATTGAACTATAATTGCTTTATAATTCCTTATTCCGGTTATTTAGCAGCATTAAGATGGAAATCACGCAGACTTGAACTCATTCATCCTAAAAAGGTTAAAATAAAAGAAATACAAAGAAAAAAAAATAGAAAAGTATATACAATCTAGAAATATTAACCACCATTTTCAACTAAAAGCAAACATGTTCATTCAGAAAAGAGCAGGCTGAAGTCTACTGTCATTTCTTATTATTATTGTCAAGTGAAGCCATCATATGATACCTGCTACACAGAAGCATGTTAGCAATTAGTTAAAACCAAAATACAATGATGGACAATCACCAGAGGTATGTTCACATCCTCCACTAAGCAGTAATCTTGTGTTTACTGACCCGGCTCAGGCAGATATCAACCTGCTTCATTACTGCACGTTTACCTGGTCTATAACAGGACAGGCCTTGAAATGCTGATATCTGGTCTGAACATTAACTTCTGGAACTGTAATGACCTCTAAAACCCACTGGATGGCGCCGTTTTACTGAGAAGCAGAGGAACATGCAGTACTAGATTCTACCAGTAGGAGGAGACCATCACCAAACTGTTACTGACGCTCAGTGTATCTACTGTCTGTCAAAAAAAAAAAAGAGGCCATAGTGAGCTGGAGCAGATTGTTTTATCACATGAGACAGATCACAACAACCTCACAGCAGATCAGAAACACTGTCAGGAAAAGATTTATCAGCTCTGAGTAATAGGACAAACCAAACCAGAATATGAGACAGGGTTTGTTATTTATCTGGATATTTGAGCTACAGCAGACACAGCATCACTATCTTTAAAGTGAGAGCTTCTCCAGACGTCACTCACATCAGCGGACCAACAAATCAAACAGAAGTCTGATGGCTTTTTAATCAAATGTTTATAAATACAGCAAAGACAACAAACAACTGTTAGACAATAAAATGATGTGTCAGTTTGTCTTAAATGTGTGAGTGACAAACAGGTCAAAGGTGAGCAGACTGCAGGTTATTCTACATCTTATCGTATTAAACACAGACACAAAAGGAGCTGCACATGCATAAATTGACACATCTGACTGTATTTAATTTCATTTAAATTCAACACGCAAACTTTGAGCAGCATTAAATACAAATGAACAGTAACTTCAGTTGAAAGGTTGTTTTCTAAAACAGATCTTTGAAAAGAGAGTTTATTTTATGATCAGGGTCATTCTGTATTTGCCTGATAGGGTGAATCAGACATTTCTCAGGAAATAAAAGTGTTGAGAGTCTAACACACAGTTTGACTCACTCTGAGCTCTCATTGGCTCGTTTCTGTGAAGGAGGTGTGCCTGTCATTTTTAAGTCTTCACTTTCGAGACCTAAATCCACCCTCATAAAGAAAAAGATATTACTGTAAAGTGAGAATGTGCTAACTCTGTTTCACTCCACTTCATGAAGAAGTTTCCACACACAATAACAAGCAGCCCAAAGGAAACAACAACTGAAATAATGAAAATCTATTTAAGAAGCTGTGATAAAAGAATTAAAAACACGGTAAAACCAGTGGAGTAAAGTAAATGAATATTACTCAGTGCATGAAAATGAAAAGCAGTAAAATTTGAATAAAACAAAATAAATTCCAGAAATTTTAATTTTTGTAAAATACTGAAAACTTTGATTAAACCATCATTGAAAACACAGATAACTGTTATGATATTCGAAGATAGAGAGTTTCAAGAGTTTAGTGACATAAAATGTGTTTGTGTGGGCGGGACACATGGGGAACTTACAGGGCAGCATTTGAGGACCTCAGTGACCTGACTGTAATGTATACTAAAGATTAATGGAAGAGCAGGGTTATATAAGGATTTGAAAAGAAGCAGCATAACTTTAAATCTGTTGTCATTGAAACAGGGAGCTAGCAGCAAGGTTATAATAGTTTGGGATTTGTCATTACAGTTTAGTTTTAGTTAGTTTTGACATTTTATTTTCCATTACAGTTTAGTTTTAATTAGTTTTAGAGCAGGTATTCTAGTTTTTATTTAGTTTTGATTTTTGCAACAAGGCTTAGTTTTAGTTTAGTTTTAGTTTAGTTTTAGTTTTTTAATACCTTATTAACCAGGTGCAGGATTCAAAAAGGTCAGAGTAAATATTTTGTCATACTGTTTATTTTCAAGTCCAACATAGTGCTCACTGCTCAGTCAATGCTGATACTGAACTGTTGGCTGCTGCCTTAAACAGATAAAAATAATATAAACTTAGTATAAAAAATATAAGCATAAATTATACAAAATAATGTTGACATAAATTATATAAAAAATAATATTAACATAATTTAAAAAAAAACAATATAATATGAGCTTCAATAAATAAAAACTTGGACTCTGTAACAATTAAACTATTACAGATGCTCTGATTCATTGCTCCACTACGTTTTGTCGCAGCACAGCGCACAGCCAGTCAGTGCAGTAAACAAGCACGTCCCAGTACGTCGCTATGATGGTGCTGTGCGGCACTGACAACTGCCGAAAACTGTCATAAAATTGGTTGGGAAAATGTGTCGGATTAATTTAAATCCTAAAGGTTATTAATATTGTCAAAAACTATAACTAAAGGAATTTTGTCTATCATTTTGGTTAGTTTCAGTTAGTTTTGTGAACACAAGATACCGTTTTAGTTTACTTATCGTTTTTGTTTTCTTTTCTAGTTTTTATTAGTTTGAGTTAACTGCAATGTATTTTAAATTTTAGTTTTCCTTTTTGGTTTTGTTTTGGTTAACTTTTATAACCTTGGCTAGCAGAGGGTCTCAAGAAGAGAAGCCAGACGTCACTCACCACCATCAGACGGTGATCTGAGCTGGAGCACATTTTAAAGGCCTGTAAACACACACAAAGGTGGGTTCACAAAGCAGCCCATCAAACACTAAACTCAAAGTTTGACTCAGAAAACCCTGACATCTCCAAACATTAACAGCACATCAGACACACGTAGTCAAGACCTAAAGCATCAGCTGTTATCAACAAGATAAATACTCAAATTGATCCATGACAGCTGCCGTACTCTCAGACAGGTGTATGTCATTTATTATATCCCTCCCTCCCAGATCAGAAAACAGAATCTTTGTCCTCCCTAAAATCTCTTTTAAAGACACATTTTCCTGAAGATTCCAGCTGAGCGTGTTTTAATCGTTGAAATGCTGCCTTTATTTTATTCTACCTTGCACTTTTTTTTCTTTCACAGATCATGAGTAGGAGCTTAAAATTCTTATTTTTTCTTGTTTTAATCTGTTTTATTGTTTTTTTTCTCTGTAATGTGTTTCCTTTTTATTGTTCACTTTTATTTTTCTGATGCTTTCCTTTCTTTTATTGGGTGGTAGTTTTTAGCCTTTGTATTTTGTATTTTCTTTCATTCCTCACATTTCTGTTTATGCCCCTTTTATTTTGTCTCTTTTATTTATTTAACTGTTCATTTTGTTTTGTACAGCAATTTGTAATATATATATATATATGTATATATATATATATATATATATATATATATATATATATATATATATATATATATATATATATATATATATATATATATATATATATATATATATATATATATATATATACATTGAAAAGTGCTATTTAAATAGTTTAATGTTATCATTATTATTATTATTATAACTTTTTTTTTTTAATAATTCAAAAATAATGATAATTAATGTATTTATTTATTTATTTTCTATTATACCACAACTGTTACAGGAAAACATAAAATAACGCTGGTCGCACTGAACATCCCCTCATGACCATGAGCTGCAACCTTCATCCATAACTTCCTGAAACCAAAGCGTTTGTGTACTGAGCCTTTAAAGAGTTTTTCTGCATTCTTTGTTCTCATCTTGAAGTTTTTATCCTTCTGATCAGAGGGAAGACGAAGAAGAAGAAGCAAATCTGAAAGTGGCTGAGATGAATCCATGCTGAAAATTTTCCCACAGTTCAAGAAGATTTTTTCCTTCTCCCTTCTTTCAAGTGCCTGATTTCAGCGTGACGCACACCATCACAAAACGAAACAATGGGTACATTCAGTAATAGATTCATAAAGTGAAGTGAAAGTTTTGTTTCAACCCAGTAATCATGAACTTTCCATTGAAAATACGTCCACTGGTGGCTGTTCCCAAAAGTTACACCATAGGAGATTTTTTTAATCAGTGAAAAGATGAGTCACTTATTGGGTCTTTGAATCTCACTAACTATTGCTCTGAAATGACAGCTGTGGGGCAGAAACCCAGTGTGAAGAGGAGGATTCTGGTGATTTAGAGCAGTACAAAGCCTCCTGAGGACCTGCTGACACATCACCAGGTGTCTGAGTCTGTTTGGTAACATTTATCACTGTAACACCTCAGACAGGCCCAGACTGTGTCAAGAAGAGAGGAGATCACAGTGACATAGATCTTCATCTCTGAAACCATGATGGTAGCCTGTACCCACACAGTGAGACTTCCTCTCTCCTTGAACTGGGTCACTTCCTGGTCCTCTGCTCTACAGATGTAGACTGTGGTCGTTGGACTCAGTCGCTGAGGAGCTCTCATGAGGTGTGTGATGCTGCAGTAAGTGTGTGAGTGCTACATGTAGTGCTGTCACGCACAGGTCTGCAGGTCAGAGGGAGAAGGTGGCGTCTGTTCGCAGGTTAAGGTGACTCAGTGACATGGAAACACTGTGGAGGCAGGTTGCATTTTATGAGGCGAGGTATGAAACGAGCAAATGTTAAAAATAAAATCTGGAAAAGACTCAAACTGAGACAAGGAAAGATGTACTTTTAAAACATATCCCTGTCTAAATGTTTCTGTCCTGTACCCTGAGACCCTGAGTTTTCCCCGTAGGAGATCAATAAAATACACCTGATCTCATCTTTTTTTGGTATTACTGTGATAATAATGATTTTATGTTTTGTATTTGTTTTTGTTTTTTCATTTTTGTGCTTGCTGTGGTTGCCCTCACAACATGTTGGTGCTATTCTGGTCGTCACTTGTCACCTCCCTGAATAACCCTAATGACACCTTTTATTTACAGTTCATGTGATGAACTTTTCTTCACAGTGTGAAATAAAGATGTGAAATAAAAAACAAATTTAAATGCATACATAGATACATTCGTAAATAAATAAATAAATAAATAAATTAGGACTTTGTGTTGGTAGAGGTCAGAGACTCATTGAATAGCAGCACTCACAGCTCAGTTTTTAAACAAAGCTCTGATTCCTGAGCGTCAGTATGGACCTGCCTTTAGGTCTGTCAGCCTTTGTCCCCACCTACACCCTGTTTCCTGCTCTATTTGTTGTTCTGTCCTCTCTGATAATAAAAACAAAAAAGACAAAAAAAGATGATACAAAAAAAGAAACGAGTATTTATTCGCTGTAAACTTGTCAGAGACTTCATTCTGTAGAAAAGGTGAAGGTGATTTATGTAATCAGTGCAAGAGACAACCAAGGTTATAATAGTTAACTAAAACGAAACAAAAGGAAAACTGAAATTTAAAATACATTGCAGTTAATTTAAACTAATAAAAACTAGAAAAGAAAACAAAAACGATAAGTAAACTAAAACTGTATCTTGTGTTCATAAAACTAACTGAAACTAACTAAAATGAAAGACAAAATGTCCTAAGTTATATTTTTTCACAATATTAATAGCCTTTAGGATTTAAATTAATCCGACACATTTTCCCAACTAATTTTAGACAGTTTTCAGCAGTTGTCAGTGCCGCACAGCACCATCATAGCGGCATACTGGGACGAGCTTGTTTACTGCACTGACTGGCTGTGCGCTGTGCTGCGACAAAACATAGTGGAGCAATGAATCAGAGCATCTGTAATAGTTTAATTGTTACAGAGTACAAGTTTTTATTGTATTTGAGTCTGCCTTTATTGTTACAGAGTCCAAGTTTTTATTTATTGAAGCTCATATTATATTGTTTTTTAATAATTTATGTTTATATCATTTTTAAGTAATTTATGTCAAAATTATTTTATTTAATTTATGCTTAAATTTTTTATACTAAGTTTATATTATTTTCTTGTGTTTAATGCAGCAGCCAACATTTCAGTATCAGCATTGACTGAGCAGTGAGCACTATGTTGGACTGGAAAACAAACAGTATGACAAAAAATTTACTCTGACCTTTTTGAATCATGCACCTGGTTAATAAGGTATGAAAAAACTAAAACTAAACTAAAACTAAACTAAAACTAAACTAAAACCAAACTAAAACTAAACTAAAACTAAACTAAAACTAAACTAAAACTAAGCCTTGTTGCAAAAATCAAAACTAAATAAAAACTAGAATACCTGCTCTAAAACTAATTAAAACTAAACTGTAATGACAAATACAAAACTATTATAACCTTGGAGTCAACATCAGGTTTAGAAAAATGAAGCCTATGTGGAGGCGCTAAAAGCTGCTGTTCATTGAGAATCCACTTGAGGCTGGCTGTAGAAAGACCAGAAGTCACATACGCACCCAGCCCAAAAAAACAAACAAACAAACAAACAAAAAAACAAACAAAAAAACAAACAAACAGACTTTAACAGCATTAAAAAGCATGTTTACAGCCTGGTTCAAAGCCATCTTGGGTTGAAACGCTGCTTTCACTATCAGCACACGCTGTAGGGTTCGTGGATTTTTTTCTAACTAAGCAGTTTAGAAGATATTAGGATCATTTGATTGTCCAATCAGAGAGACAGCTCAGCTCAGGTGACAGGTGGGCACCCTATAGCTGTTAGAAAAGGAAGCTCAAATCTGGCGTCATATCCAATACGACCGCGTCCACAGATTAGCTTCATTTTACTGTGTCAGGAACAGACTGGTGACTTCGTAGAGACTATGTCCATGTTTTATACAGTCTGTAAATCAGTGGCATAAATTTCAATGGTGCAACTGGTGCAGCTGGACTGGGGGGCAGACGCCGTCAGGGGCCGATGAAGGAATAAAAAGAGATGTCCACAGGCTTCTGTTTTTGTGAATGGAAGAGCTCAGGACAGGCCAGGAAGATAACACAATCCAAGTGTGTGAGTGTGTGTGTGTGTTTAGGACAAGGGCGGGTGCACAAAGGAGGTATTTTATATTTATTTATTTTGTATTTATTTTTATTTATGTCTGTCTAATCTGCCTTCCCCCCTTTTTGTGTTTTACTTGTCAAACTTTGATATCTATTCATTTCAGATCATTTTTCTGCCCCATGAACATGAAAACTCTTTTCTTTCACCTCAGACTAAAATAAGAAAACACAGAACTGTCTTGCACATGCAGTAATTTATACTAATGTAAACCGTTGTTTTATTTTCTTTCTTTATTTATTTCAGATTCCAACAGCAATCTGTAGTTTGAGAAAAAGATAAATTCCCAACTCTTCTAAGTCTCCGTTTATCAACTAATCTTCATTTCATGGCATCAGTTCACCACAAATCTGCATAAAACAAATCAGTCTAGACATGCTGATGTTTTTTTTTTTTTTTTATCAGCAGAGACCAAAGACGGTGACCAGATCGGGAGTCTGGTCTCATCCTAACCCTCCATGAGCAGAGACCCTGACAGCATTCAGTAAGTTACAGCAGTAAGAACAAACCTCCTTCAACAGACAGAAACCTCCAGCAGAACCAGACTCATTTTAGACAGTTGTCTGCTGAGCCTGTAGTTTGACCAGAGACTGTATAAAACATGAACGTGGTCTCCCGGATGTCACCCGCCTGTTTCTGAAACGGTAAATGAAGCACATCGGCTATAGCGGCCATATTGGTAGTGGCAAGGGTTTCGTGTACAGCTGTAGTGCGCCCGTTGGTCATGTGACCCTGAGCTGGGCCTCTGATTGGGAAAGCTCGTGATGTTAATATCCTCAGAACGGCCGTGTGAGAAAAAAAAATCACCCCCCATACAGTGTGTGCTCAAAGTAAAATAAGTGACTCAGACAGGAGACTTTTTTTGAACCAGGCTGTAAATAGGTTAATTTCCGCTGTGAAAACGGCTCTTTTGGCTTGGTGTAACTTCCCTGAGCCAGCCTCAAGCAAACACTCGAGATACAGCAGATTTTAGCACTTCAACATTGTCTCATATTCTTAAACTGAATGTTGCTGCTTGAGTTTGATGCAGTGGTCACAGCGATAGTTACGATGAGGCTGTTAACATCTGTAGCAGCTGGAGTCTGGCATGTACCACAGGTGGTCTACAGCTACTATCCAGAGGAGACCAAAAGAGCTCAGCATTCTCAGCATTTCTGCCCTCGGTACAAGTCATTTAGTTCCTTCATTGCCCCACAAGAGCATTCTCAATATCCTCATTTTAGGCCATTCTGAAGATCTCATTGAAATGCTCCCTTTGGAGAATGACCTCCAGTAACCTTGCAACGTCACAGCCCTTTGTGCTCTGATTGGTCAGTTCTATCAGAGGGGCGGAGGGGGTAGAGCCAGGGGGTGGTTTTTGCAGCATGGCAGTATTCACAAAATCACCATATTGGATTAAGCAGACTGAGCGAGTTTGCTGTTTGCCAAAACTTCACCGTAAGGCATTGATAGCACTAATAAAATGGCAGAGTGTAGGATACGTCCTTTTGTATTGGACCCCGAGTCAGACCCGGACGGTTCTGCAGCTCAGGAGGAAGAAAATCCACCTGGACACAGATCATCTCAGGACACTTCAGTGTGGTGAGTCAAACCAGTACTGTAACATGTATAGTTTATACGTGGAAATATAGGCAGACTTCACCAATAAACTATTTCTATAACAGGGCTCCATCCTGCTCCTTCACTTTTCTCTGTCTGTTTTATCCATCATGCTGAAAGTGTAGTCTAAAGATCGCCTCTACCGTCAGTTCGTCACTACGTTATTACCGCAGCATTAATGTGGTCCAGGTTTACAGTGCATGTCAGAACAAGCATGCAAATATCACAGTCTCACAAGTATTACGACGCCTGCTAAAACTACAGTGTTTTAACTGCTAATTCACCATGTAAAGCCGAGCTGCTCAGCAGAGCAGAGTCCCTGCATCCAGCATCTGAGGGGGGATACTCGGCTCTTGGTGGGTGTATCACTCTGTTGTGTGACTAACTGACATCACAGAGGAGGAGCTGCTTTATCAGATTACTCCAATAAAAAGAAAGGATCCTCTTGTCGTCACGAAGGTCGAAATCTCGCGGCCAAATGGCAATAACCGATTTTCAGAGGCATCAAATCTCGTTCTAGGATATCAGAAAAAATACAATATCTCATTTTTTTTGAAAATTCAGGGGGTGAAAGGTCTTGTTTTCAAATTTATTATATTATATGTCATTATTGAATCACGGATCAGCATATGTCCCCTTTAAAGGCTGATTTTGATCCATGTAGTGTTAACTAAGTGTGATGATGACCTTCATAGATATAAAAACAGCTTCCTCACACACCCTGAGGGTTTCCTCTCACACAGAATGTCAACACCTGTTTCAGCTAAATCCTCCTTTGAGTTGATCTCACCCTCAGACACACACCTCTGAGGTCAGATATTTAATCTGCTGGAACCAGAAACACCTCTCAAACAAACAGCATTAAAATTCATCTGTTTTCCTTTGACTCTGCAGATTTTATCATCCCCTCATAAAAACTGGATGCTTTCATAGTGAAAAATGTCTCATACTTTCCGTGGTGAGACTTGATGAACTTGAGATCTGACTCTTGCGGTTGGAGACAGTTTATAACCAAATGAACCACAAAGGTCTGAGCGTGCAGCTCCATGTGGGTTTGAAACCCAGAGCACGAGGTGGTTCATGCATCCAGAGGCCAGCAGCAGCAGCAGCTTTTTGTTCATGTGGACTTCTCCTTTTACTCTGAATAAACAAATGATTTTGCTCTGAAGAGATGCTTTTTGCTGCACCTCCTGTCTTTAGACTGCAGGCCAGTGAAGTCATTTCAGGAGAGCCGGAGACTAAAAGCAAAACCGAGAACCGTGCCGGGTGCTGCAAGACTTCTCCAACCACAGGCGCTGACAGGAAGGCCGTCAGCTCCGCCCAGACGCTCCACGCTGCACTTCAAACGTTACAGCAGCATCCGAGCAGAGAGAAGTGAAGCACACCCTGAGTTTACACACACACACACACACACACACACACACACACACACACACACACACACACACACACACACACACACACACACACACACACACTCACACACACACACACACACACACACTCTGAGTCTGGCTGTCTGCAGGCCTCTGTGGTGCTCACTGCTGCGACTTTTGCCCTTATTTGGAAATGTCAGCTCTTGAATTTGAGGGAAAGTTGAGAACAGGAAACAAGGTGTGGTGTTTCCATCGCTGGGCTGCGTTCAGGAAGAAGAGTCCGAGTTTCTCCAGCTCCATGTCAGAAAGAGCTCAGAGTGACAGGGACACACCACTGGAGAGAGGGAAGTGAAGGGGATGGACTTTATCAACAGGAGGCCACACACTCTTATGGCTCTGTGTGTGTGTGTGCGCGTGTGTGTTTGAGAGTGTGTGTGTGTGTGTTTCATAAGGCTGACACACTTCCTCCCCCTCTCTTAAACACAGAGATGTAGCTACAGAAGCGAGAGCAGCCTGAAATGGCGCAGGATTTCAATTCCTCTGACACACGCTGACGTCTGACCCGCTCCTCAGTCAGACTGAGGACAAACAGCCTCCACCTCTGCTTCATCAAGTGGGTTAAACCTGCAGTACTGAGGGCACTGCTCTCACACTTTACTCATTAAAACATACAAACAAAAATTAAATGTCTTTTCAGTCGTATCTTACCCCTGATACCATGGTGTTTTAAAAACAGCTGCATTAGAGTTTAAAATTTATCCCTAGGGGTTTTAAACACGTGGGTTGGGTCTCTCCAAAGGGTCATGAGATAAATGTGAGCGGTCATGAATGAAGGAAAAAAAAAAAGGTTAAAAGTATACTTTTGTTTATTAGAGTTATTTATGCTCCCTTGTAACTTTTGTTTTTATATAACTGCCAGTTTTGTGACCTTTTATTCTTATGATGATAATAATTATAATAATAATGATAATAAAACAGAGAAGAAGAAGAAGAAGGAAAATGATAATAAAAATGAATGAATGAATGAATAAATAAATGAATAAATATATTTCGAAAAAAAGATAAAAAAAACAAAAAAAAAACAGTAGGAGCAAGAGAGGAAGAAAAAGGAAAATAATAATAATAATAATGAATGAATGAATAAATAAATAGTATATTTAAGAAAAAAAGATTTAAAAAAACAGTAGAAGCAAGAGAAGAAGAAAAAGGAAAATAATAATGTTAATGAATAGATGGATGAATAAATAAAATGATAAATATATTGTAGAAAATAAGATTTAAAAAACAAAAAAACAGCAGAAGCAAGAGAAGAAGAACAAGGAAAATAATAATAATAATGAATGAATAAATAAATAAATAAATAAATAGATAGTATATTTTAGAAAAAAAGAAAAAAGAAACAAAAACAAACAAAAGAAAACAGTAGAAGCAAGAGAAGAAGAAAAAGGAAAATTATAATAATAATGAATGAATAAATACATTTGTTTAAAAAAAAAAAATTATTGGAAAAAAAAACCAAAACAAAACAAACACACAAAAAACAGTATGTAGCAAGAGGCAAGTAGTCTGAGGTCCTGTGTGGGTGCACAGTTCACACATGCAGTGACGGCTCTGTGTGTTTGGAGCTACAATATCTTTAAAGCTTGAACCTTTCATTCTTTGATGATAATTTATAAACTGAGAGCTCCTCTGACGCGCTGTTGAATCTGGGCTCCCTGTGGAAGAGATGGTCTGTCACGTCTCTGTACATGTTGTGTTTTATCTTTTGGTCCCTTGATAAAAAAAGTAAAAAACAAAAATCATTCTTAAGCATTTAAACTGTTTTATAAATTCTGTTTTTACAGCATGTCCGACACATATGGGAGAGGTGTGTGAATTATCTCCCTATAAGAAGCCAAACCTGATTCAGTCTGAATTCATCTCAGTCTGCTTCACAACCAGCCACTCACCCCTCACAGGAGCTTTGAGTCTGATTGCTCTTTATCATTTCAATCAGCTTCTCATTAAAGCTAACAGGAAAAAATGTTAGAAACCACAAGTTTCACCTTCAGCAGTGTTTCATGAAGGTGGGTCTTTGACCTTTACCATGTCTGTCAGATTAATGTAGCAGAGCTCTAAAAACAGTTTTTTCAGCAGCACAGGTCTGTGTGGACCCAGCAGACCTGGAGGACTCTGAGCTGGATGGAGGGTGTCGACACCCTGCTGCAGCCCAGGAGGAGCTCACGGAGCGGGCAGGGAGGGGAAGAGGCTGCCGGCTCAGATAAGGTCTGTCACAGGAACAGAAGGCCCCAGCTTCAGTTCACTCTGCTGGAAACACACACAGTCACACTTAAACACAGGCACACACACACACACACACACACACACACACACACACACACACAGGGACACAGAGACCAGTGGAGGCTGAGGAGGGCAGGGATTAGAGAAGTACGGGTCAGGGGTCATGAGATTGAAGGGTCAGAGGTTAAAATATGACTGGCTCATACACACACCATATGCTGAATATTCTTTACAAGCGTTTACTCTGAACACACACACACACACTGACTGTCTGCTGTATGAATGCAGAGATTATTACCCAGAATCCTCAGGATGAGAGATCTGTGTGTGTGTGTGTGTGTGTGTGTGTGTGTGTGTGTGTGTGTGTGTGTGTGTGTGTGTGTGTGTGTGTGTGTGTGCTGGTCTCTCCTCAAAGCTGTCTCACCTTTTCATTCATAGGGATTCATTAAGACACACAAACAGGAGCTGTCGTCATGGAAACAGAGGACCACACTGTGTCACATCTGTGCTGTTTACGGTGAAGTGGAAACCTGCAGCTCTGAGGAACGAAACTAACGTGACCGTTCAGTAAACTGCAGTGCCCTGAGCGACCACTAGAGGCTGTGTGTATAAGTCAGGAACCCCTACGACCCCCTGTATTTAAATCACTGTTTTTAGAGCAAAGTTAAACATGTGTACAGCCTGATCCAATAAACAATCTTTGTCTGAGCAGCTCATTTCTTTATTCAGTTCAAATTGCAGGAGTTTAATTTTGAATGACGTCAGTTTTTAAGATATTAAAGTTCAGAGTTCTTCATGAAGTGGTGAAATCAGGGTGTGACCACGCTGACTGTCAGGCTGCTGTGCTGCTCTCTCAGGGGTTGAAACCCCCCTTCACCTCCACCCCAACCCCCCTGTCTGTTTCTGTGCTGACAGGAAGTTTGGTCTGGTCAGTTACCACCATTGTTTTACTGCGAAACCCAGAAGTTACGTCACTAGAACAACTTCACGTCAGAAACAGTTTGTGTTTCACAAAGTCCTCTGGGGGAGAGTTTAAAGGAATCTAACTTACACCGCAAAAACTAAAATCGAATCAAGTGTTTATATCTTGTTTTGACTTAAAACATGTCCTTAAATGTCATCTGACAAATCCAGAGAATGACTTATTTCAAGATTTTCAAAGAGAAAACTGATGCCTGAATTACGTTAGAATAAAAAATGACCCTATAGGGAAAAGTAAGTTTCTTAAATTTGACATTCTTATTTCAAGAATCTTCATGAGCACATTTTTCTTTACCCATTGTCAGATTTTTTTTTGAGGAAACACAGGCGTCACTTTCCTCTTTTAAAATCTTTAAATAAGACATCATAAGGTTTCAGTTTTAGCAGGGAATGAAATAAAAGTTTCACTTTTCCGAAAAGTTTTCACCCAAGGAAAAGCAGAGTAGGATTTGAAGCACAACTAATCACTATAATGAAAACAAGACTTTATAAAAGTGTCATGACAAAAACTTTGCCACTCGTCACCTCACTGAACTTTAATGTATACTAAACACCAAATGAGGTAAAATGATTCAAGTTGTAAAATAAACTGAAATCAGTCAGTGCAAATAATAAACTAGTAGCTTTCTGTTTTCTTTGTCTCTATATTTGTCCCCTCATGATTGCGTGGATTTATCTGAAGACTCTCTAGACTTATCGGGACCTGACAACAAAGTTTGGAGCCAGGCTACAACAATAATTTGTATTAAATAAATCAGAATTAGAAACTAAAAGTGTCATCTGTGAGTGAGTGAAGGGCCTGTGTTTATTAACCCTGTTTTACGCTGGTATCAGAGCCAACCTCTGAAGTGCTAAACCCTGCTGTTTCTTAAGTGTCTGCTTGAGGCTGGCTCAGAAAGTACTGAAAGTCACAAGGACCCCAATACAAAAAAAGCAGCTTTCAAAGCAGAGTTTAACATATTTACAGCCTGGTTTAAGCTCAGCTCATGTGACTGGCGAGTGCCCTATAGCTGTACTCTGAGCCCCCCTCATTCCCAATATGGCCTAAACAGACAGTGACGTAGGGGAAACTATGTCCATTAATTACACAGCCTATGATAAGGCCACAACAGCTAATTTACTTAAAAAAAAAAAAAAAAAAAAAAACAGAAACAGACGGGTGATGTCATGGAGACTACGTCTATTAATTATTATTTTATCGTCTTATGGAGCTCACGTCCTGAATTTTTTCATGTTTCTTATCAGACTCTGGTTTCTCTGGGTTATAGTGTGCTATGGCTGGTGTCAGCAGTTTGCAAAAACCACAACACGAATGCAAGAGCAAAAACACGCATAAGCTACAGAAAAGAAAAAGGTTAGTTATCCAAACAGACACAGAAAAAATGTCAAAGTAAGTTTTTTTTTTTTTTTTTTACTTCATCCATGATAAATAAAGCTTTGTAGGAGTCTGACCTTGTGATATGCTTCATAGTGCTTATATTTCTTTCTTTACCAGAAAAATAAATCATCTTATATTTAGCTTTATGAATCAAAAACGTTAGCATTAGAGCTATACCATAGACTGTATAAAACAGCTATATCTATCATAGCTGATGGTAAAAAGAAGAAGAAGAAGAAGAAAATAATCCTTTTCTTTCATAACTTTTCTGCGTCCCTTAGGAAAATTGTCCTTTTAACTTCCGTTGTGGCTGCACTTCCGTTGTGTTGTTACTTTAGCATTCATGTTGTTGCTTTTGCGAATCGGCGAACACCTACCAGCCACCGTAGTAAATACTGTCACACGATCCTCTGCTCTCCTTCAAAGGAACCGTTTAGTCTGTTTTAACTGCTCTGTGAGCTTCAGAGGTGGAGATAATCATATCACATTAGCAGCTGCTGACCAGGTAAAATCAGTAAAACTAAACGTGTTTAGCATTTCCTCGGCTTCTTCTTTTTGAATTTACGGCAGTTTCGACGTTACTAGGCGTATGACTGCCATCCACTGGACGGACTAGGTGTCACATTCTGGTCTCATATTCTCACATACAGTCCTGTGTTTCACAGGAGCTGTAAAATTGCTGCCATAATCTGCTGGAGGTTTTCATGGAGGCCAAATGGAGAGTTAACAGAGAATGAATACAGCCGGGCCTCGGCTTTCTTCGCTGATATTAGCCACAGTCTATGATATTAGCTAACATCATAAGCCCCGCCCCTTCCTGATTCTGATTGGTCAGTGATGGAGGAGCTTGGTGGTGAATGACCTGTTTCCATCTGTTCAAGCTGAGAACGAGGGAGTTTTCACGCTGTGGTCACTGAACGTTAAAACGCTGATCTGCTGGAAGACAAGGCGCTGAAAGAAAAGTGTGAAAAGACGAAGTGAATCAGATACCGGTGTTTAATGAATATTCTAGCTCTGCAGTTTTATTTTTAGTTTTCTGATAACATCTCTGCCCCTTCATGTGGATATCTATTTTTAATATTCTTATTTTTTCCACTGTCATAGACCGTGGCTGCAGCGACAGGAAATGTGGTTAACAGGTGTTAGAGACAAAATTATTCTTATTCCAATAAAGTTAAACCTTTTAATGTCTGGAAATACAAATCTTTTTTTTAATTGAGGCTCGTATTAAGTCTAAAAAAAGATATTTTTATACTAAATGTGTGTGTGCTCCACGTTTTCTGAGGCTACAGTCATCATTGCAGCTGTCGCCTGTTCAGATCTGACTACAACCCCTTAATTCACTGTAAAAACTGAAATCTAAGCAGGTTTCCACATCAGACTATCAAACCAACTGCTATCTTAAAACTTTTTTTTTTTTTTAATTAAATTAATTATTCAATTAATTAATTGATTTAATTAATTAAAAAACTACATAATTAAAGAAAAAAGGAAATATTCAACCCTTTAGAGACCACTTTAGATTAAAATGTGTGTCATTGTATCCTGGACCATATAACAGAAAATCCTCAGTCAGAGTTTCTACAGACTGATGCTGCTTCCTCTAACATCATCGACCTACTTTTAAAAGTAGGTCCCTCAGACCCAGATCCTCCTGCTGCAGGTTTTACCACAGACCCCCTCTTTAAAGACCAACTCTGGGAACATGAAGCAGATCTAAGTGTGGTGACCGGATCACAGCAATGACTGAAGCCTCCAGCTGATTTAAATGAAGAGTATGACAGGAAGGTGTAATAAAAAGAGTTATAAAGGTGTTAATACTCCTCTGATATAGACTGATCGATGAACAGATTTCACAGAGCCCTGAAGAGGAGAGCGACGTGCTGGTTTCTGAGTGAGCACAAACAGAAAAGTTCAAGGAAGTGAAAACATGAGGTGTGGATGAGCTGCTCCACTTACACAGAGCTCATCATCACTTCAGCATTAACCCTCAGAAAGTCGCCATGAAGAATAAACAACATGATGTAACCATGTTTTTTCTGTCATACACTGACTTTCAGCCTGATTCATGTGCTGCAGTTTTCATGAAGCTCCAGGAAGCTGATAGCTCGAGTCTCACATGATCTGTTTCAGTTTAGTTTGAAGAATCAAGCTTTGAGGTTTATAGTATCTTTTAGGATACAGTTTAAGATTCTTTAACTGGTTTTTAAAGCTCTTAATGGTCCCAAAGTGAAAACAAAAACTTACAATGAGGCATCTTTTTACCACTATGGCCCCCACTTATGGAACAGCCTACCTGAAGATCTGAGGGCTGCATCTGATGTTAATATCTTTAAAAACAAGCTCAAAACCTACCTTTTTAGTCAAGCTTTTACCTGAATTACCTTTTAGAGTTTTATTTATTTTAAGTACAAACCACTTTTTTATTATTTTATCTTGTCTTATAATTTTTTTATTTATTTTATCTTTTCTTTTTAAAATCTTGTATATTTTCTGTATTTTATCCTCTAGTTTTCCTGTTTTATTCTTCATTTATTTATCATTTTATATATATGTATATTTTAACTTAATTTCAAGCATTTTTTATTCTTAATTCTTAAAAATCATTTTCTTATTTTATATTATGATAAATTTAATTTTATTCTTTTTACCTAACCTCCAGTGTTTTCTCATTTTCAAACCTTTAAGACAGTGTTTCCTCAGTATGTTCTGGGTACAGCAGTGTGCTTTATGTGGGTTTGGGGTATAATTCTTTTATTTGTCTGTTTGTAAAGCACTTTGTGCTACATTTTATTTGTATGAAAAGTGCTATATAAATACATTTTGATTGATTGATAGTACTGCATACTGCAAAAACTGAAACCTAAGCAAGTTTTTATGTCTTATTCTTGTAAAATTTGTCTCTTTACTCTTAATCTGAGCCTCATTTGGATTATAAATCCGGAAAATGTCTTATTTTAAAATATTAACCCTTTATTTGCCTCTCATCACAACATTTAACTTTCACTTTTAAATGGAAGGGGTATGATGTCTAAGTTTTAACCCTTACACATCCCAGCCAAGAAAAAAAAAAAAGCAACAACAAAAAAAAGTGTGTATATATATATATATATATATATATATATATATATATATATATATATATATATATATATATATATATATATATATATATATATATATATGTATATATATATATATATATATATATATATATATATATATATATATATATATATATATATATATATATATAGTTTTTTTTATGTTGTTGGAGCTCTGAGATCAGAAACCAGAATAACCAGAAAAAAAAAGTTTTTAAGACAAACCAATCAGGTTTCACTCAGTTCAACATTTTTTCAATGGGATGTGGCGACTGCGACTGACATGCTCTACTAAACAATTGAGCAGTAGGTCATTAAGAGACCAAAATAAGGCTTGAATTGCTGCAAAGAGTCAAAAAAACACTTAACTCAAACTTTTTTCTTGACTTACTCATGAATGCTGCATAAATTATGTTTGATGAGGACAGTTTTACCAGAAAATAAGACATGGACACTTGCTCAGGTTTCTTTCTTTTTCTTTTTTGCAGTGCAGATTTAGAGTGAAAGGAGAAGCAAAGCAGTGAGGCATAAAACCTGTGAGCGAAAGCTAACTCAGAACTTATTCTAAGTTGTCATCTTTTTAAAAGTTACACATCCCTGCTGTAGACAACTGCAGCTGTACACAGGCAGACCTGCTCACTAAAGCTGAGATTCCTCACTAAAATGTCTCTAGTCGGACTGTGGACGACAGCAGCTCCTCATCACAGACAGAAATAAGAAATAAGTCTTTTTGTTTTTATGGCTCTGACTGTTTGGTTTTTACTCTGTGCCGTCAAAGTTCATGTTGTGATGTTTCTTCGTTGCTCAAAGTCGTCAGTGCGACTTTAATCCGTCATCTGTTCTTCGCTCTGAGCTGCAGGTGGACTGAGGAGACATCACATGGCTCCTGTCAGAGACTGGCTCTGTGGAGGATCTGAAACCTGCAGACTTTCACTTTATTAAACTACACAAATGTAACAGGGATTAAAGCTGTCACACCTGCAGACTATCTCTGATTTTAAAGAAGAGGATTCAGGAACGTAAACCCACCAAATGTGTCTGACTTTAGATCATTTTTAAAGCATGGGGTCAAAGTTTCTGCTCTCTGGTGCTGAAACCTGTGACTCATGTTGACCAGTCTCTCAGGGAAACATCAGCCTCTGCTGAAATGACCCAATCTAAAGTTTTTACACAGATAATTTCAGTTTGAAAGGTGATAAACAGCATGTTTTACACACACACACAGACACGGCTCTTCCTGTTGTAGATTGTCTCCACACCATCTGAGCTGCAGACTGAAAAACACACAGGGAGGGTTTTTTTTCTCTGGCTTGTTTCTAGAGAAGAGACGTCAGATTATCAGTTAACGTCTCACAGGAGCTGGTTTACTCATCAGGGGGCTTGATGAGTCAAGATTCATTTCTGGTGGAAGATGCTGGACCCTGGATGTTTGATCAGAGTGTGTGTAGAGGATGGAGTCAGAGCAGAAACTCTCATGAATTGAATCCGATGAGTGTGAGCGACACCATCTCAAACTGAAGAGATGAAGTAAAGAAACTCTGAAAACGACAGAGAAATAAACGAAGCACTGAATGTGTTTCCCTGATGCTCTGTTTTCGCTCAGAGCTGTGTGGTTTGCAGAAACTGCCTCCTCGTCTCGTCAGCGTTTTAAAAAAGGCGTCTGCTGCAGAAGGCCCCGGCTGAAGAAGACGGAAGAGGAGAAAAAAAGAGCGGCTGTGACTGTTAGACCTCTTCCTGTGGTTACGTCACGTGACTGAGGAGGGTTAAAAAGGAGACGACTTCTTCTTCTTCTTCACTCTTCATCCGCTCTGAGGACGGACGGTTGACACCTGCCAGGCTCTTGGACGACCAAACGCTTCAACAGAGACACAAAGAGTCCAGGTTTGGGTAAAGTATGAAGGACGAGAGGAACTGATGAGTATTTGACTCATTTCTGACAAAATGATGCAAATTTATTAACTCATTAATTCATAATTTAGAAGAAAATTTAACTTTTATTTCTTAAACTTTGTTCATAACTTTACTTCTGGTGAAGTCGGCTGGATTCAGATGTCTGGACAAAGAGCATTTCACTGAAAACCAAACTTTTGTACAGCTTTAACATCAATCCTCTTTGTTTAAATTCTTTAATGTATCAAACATTTCTTTGTTTTATTCTTTAAAACTCTTCAACTGAACTTCTTGTCGTATTTTATTTGACTCAAAGAACGAAACAGTCTGACTCTGACAGAAAAGCTTACTCATGGCAGCCAAGATGGCTTCCTCAAGATAGCGCTTCCTCTACCAGAGTCTGGTTCTGACTTAAGTCTCAAAAACTGGACCAAGACTCAGTGAGCGCATCACTTCGACGCCTCCAGGCGGGGCCACGCTGGGTGTTTCTGTCGTCTTTGTAACACTGACAGAAATTAGAACAAACTGTGTGAAAAACTGCTCATGCAAATGTCTGAAGACAAATCAGGAAGTGTGTTTTCTGCTGTTAGAGTGTTGGGTGTAGCGCTGGGAGGTTTCAGTTTGGTGGGGGTTGGTGTGTGTGTGTGTGTGTGTGCAGGTGCAGCAGAAGAGAGAAGTGGAAGAAGACAGATGGATGTACAGTGCAGTCATCCATAAAGTAGAAAGCACTACTAAACTCCTCGCCACAGTGTAGTGTTTCCTACTTTATGGATGAGTGTACTGTTTTCTTCAGGGAGGCGAGGACGCAGCAAGGACGCGGCGAGGAGCGCGCTCACTCAGAGAGAAAAAAAGGAGGAAGCTGCTTTGTCTCACAAAGCCACGCATCACCCACAGTGTCACCCCACTCTGCTCACATGGGTGGTGTGTGGCGAGGAGCGCAGCTTCTTCCTCCATTTTAATAAACCATCTGCTTCTGAGAGAGAAGAGAGAATCCTCTGTGTGTGATGTGCTTCTGTCACTTTAAATAAAGATTACACAAAAAAAACATCCTGTCTTCTGTTCTCTTCCTTTAAGAAAAAAAACACATCACAAAGTCTGTTTTCTGTGAAAATATACATCCTTTATTTTATTCCTGTAAAAAGATCCTCAATGAAAGAAACCGTCACACTGTCCTCTACATCTGAGCTCTCTGAACCTCCACCATCAACGTCTGCACATGCAAAAAAAAAAAAATCTGAAAAAGAATATTAACAAAATATTTACAGACGAGCTTCCAAAAGGGCGATAAAAACATGAATTTATAAAAAGGGAAACTTTACACGGGGTTTCAATGAGTGCAGGAAGAAGAAAACAAAGCAAAAGAAGAGGTTTTTTCCCGCGCTGTATGAAAATATAACACCACACTGTTCAGTATGTACACACCACGACGGCGTCCTCTCACTGCGTCCACCACCACCAACAGAAATAAGGCAGAAGATGGGTTTAACATTGGTATGCATGCAGTCAATAAACATCCTGTAAACAACAAATTAAGACTAAACACGGTCTTCTTCTTCTTCTTCTGGTAAGGCTAAATATGCAGAGCTGAGCTACAAACACCACCTACATGGATCTACCAGTCCACAGCGGAGCCGCCGACTCACTACACAGCAGGTCGAGGAATACTTGTGCATTAAAGGCCGTCAAATACAAGATGAGTACGAAGAACTGCTGTACATTTCGGCAACTTTTGAGCATTCACTCCCCTGTTTACAAAACAACAAAGACAATAAATAAATTTAAATATACAGTACAGCCTCAGTCTTGCTCTGTCCCGGCTAATTCAAAGTGTCTGTGTCCTCACGTCCTTGTCCATGGCATCATCCTGCTCCGTTTGTCAACACCCACAAACTAAACCAACAGTACAGAGAGAGTCACCTGAAGGATGAGGAATCTGATCTGGAGAAGGAGCTCAACCCACCCTGCTGGACTCACCCCGCTGTTACCGCGGTAACAGGTGAAGCACCTAAGAGTTTGGCATTATTCTGCAGTTTACGCACAGACAGAGTCAGAGGATGGCTCAGCGATCCACACACACACTCACACACCACACCTCAGCTCAGCAGAAACAGGACGGGTCATTTCTCTGTGGTGTGTCACAGACTGAGCTTCTTCACTCTGAAGTGTGACGCTGTAAACCTGAACACTGCAAAAAACGGAAATCTTATCAAGTGTTTTTGTCTTTTTTTTTTAGGTAAAAATTGTCTTATTATACTCGATATGAGCCACTTTCAACTTATCAATCCAGAAAAATGTCTTGTTTCAAGTTATCAGAGTACAAAAATGAGGTTTGAATCGCTTGTAACCAGTAAAAAAAATCTGCCAATGGAACAAGAAAAAAATGCTTGAAAATTTCCTTGAGACTAGAACAATGTCTTAATACAAGTAACTTTTCTCTTGTTCCATTGGCAGATTTTTTTTTTACTAGTTACGAGCAATTCAGACCTCATTTTTGTCCTTAAATAACTTTAAACAAGACATTTTTCTGGATTGGTTAATGTGAATTTGGCTCATATTGAATCTAAAAAGGAATTTTCTTCTGAAAATAAGACAAAAACACTTGATAAGATTTCAGTTTTTGCAGTGAACCGTCACAGAGTGAATCACAGATGTTCTCACTGAGCCTCAGGTTCAGTGACTCTCCCCACAGAGGCAAAATGACGTGGAAAAAAAAGTTATTGCAGATTTTTCACACAACCAGAAACAACCTGATGAAATAATATTCCTCAAAGTTTTCTCTAAACAAATCCATCAGGCTACACTCAAACACACACACACACCAACAGTCATAATCCCCAAGGCCTTCACACTGCATCACAAGCATCAGGCTGCTACTTGTTGTTAATCTAACCAGCACGGCTTCACTCTCATCCTTCTCTTTAAAGTTTGACTGTCAGATTAACCCTCATTGGATTTAAGGAGAGAAATGAGCAAAAGCTGCAAACTTTTCCTCTGAAGACCATCACTAACAAACAAACACTGAATCCCCTCAAGACTTACAGAAAAAACATGAACAAGTTTCCTTTCATTCATCTGCAAACTACACACAGGACATGCTAACTGCTAGCTTAGCTTTTTCTTATCCTACAGATCACTAAATGAGAAGCTTTACGTCCAAATCTGTAACTTTGACCCCAAACACAAATTCATCAAAGATCAGTGATGGAAGCAGCAAACTCACACTGCAAAGACTGAAATCTTTTCAAGTGTTTTTGTCTTATTTTGAGTAAAAATTGTCTTGTTAGGTCTAAGTTGCAGGGCGGTTAGTGTGCAGCTTCACAGCGAGAAGGTCACCAGTTCAAATCCCCACCTGGTTTGTCAATATAAATTGTCCCAAGGTGTGAGTGAATGGTTGTCTGTCTCTATGTGTCTATGTGTCAGCCCTGTGAATGACTGGCGACCAGTCCAGGGTGTACCCCGCCTCTTGCCCAATGACAGTTGGGATAGTCTCCAGCCACCCGCGACCCTGAATAGGCTAAGCGGTTCAGAAAATGGATGGATGGATGTGAATTGCTTGTAACAAGTAAAAAAACTACCTAGAAAATTTGCTTGAATCTAGAACAATGTCTTAATTCAAGCAACTTTTCTCTTGATCCAATGGCAGATTTTTTTTTACTTGTTACAAGAAATTTAGACCTCATTTTTGTCTTTAAATGACATAATTCTGAGGTCTTTACACTGGCTTCCCGTTTGTCGGATGATAGAGTTTAAAACACTCCTGTTGGTTTACAAAGCTCTAAATGGACAAGGGCCAAAATACATCAATGATCTTTTGATCCCATACGAACCATCAAGACCACTTAGGTCTTCTGGATCAGGTCTGCTTTCAGTCCCCAGAGACAGAACCAAACATGATGAGGCAGCATTCAGCTTCTATGCTCCAAATATCTGGAACAAGCTGCCAGAAAATATCAGGTCTGCTGAAACTCTGAGCTCATTTAAAGCCAGATTGAAGACCCACCTTTCTACAGCTGCCTTCTATTAGAGCATTTTAACAAATCATTTTAATTTCTTCTCTTTAACTCTGCACTGCCACTCTTATCTTCAAATCTGTTTTAAAAAACATTTTAACTTTTTGTTTTAATCTTATTGTTTTATTGTATCTTTTTATTTTTAATCTGCTTTTTCATTGAATTTTGGTTGTTTTCTTTTAATAAAACAATAAAACAAGACATTTTTCTAGACTGATCAGTTGAGTGTGGCTCATATTAAGATTAAAAAGACATTTTCTACTGAAAATAAGACAAAAACACTTGATAAGATTTCTGTTTCTTTTTTTTTATCATTTTAAAGGAACCATGAGGAATTTCTAAGTGATCTTGAAAAAAGTGTCACTTTTAAATGTATTTTGCCTGATGTTAATTCATGATTTAAAAGAGATTATTTTCACAAAATCTGTTATATCTAAAGGCTGTTTCTTAGAGTCTGATTCTCCCTAAGAGCATGAATCCAGGAACTCTGCTCACTCTCTAGGCCCGTATGCACAAACAGGACCATTAGTCCCTAACGTTCTGTTATGGAACGGCCCGTTTGGCTGCAGCGTTAGCGGCATGCATGACTGCAAATAATCAGCCAGTTAACTAATTACACCATGAAAATAGGCCTGTCACGATAATCAATAAATCAAATAACCGAATGTTAAATAAAAACGTCCTCGGTAAGTTTGCCAGCCTCGATCAACTGACACATGCATGCATGTTTGTTTTCCTCCTCTCTTTCCACCAAAGAGGCTGAATGAGAAGATGGCTCACTATGTCTATCTTTCCTAACGTCTGGGTGCATAGGTTCTATAGCGGATTTATAGCAGAGTGAGCATCTGTCAAAAATGTGGTATTTGGGGTGAAGACGGGGCTGCTCCGGCGTACACACGGAGAGAGCTGAAGCGAGTGTCCTGAGGGGTAAGGAGGAAACACATGCTAATATGATTTGAGTTCTTAAGCCGCCTGCCACAGTCCCAGTGTGGGAATATTTTGTTTTTTATTAGAATGAACAAAGTGTGAGCTCATGAACACCAACCAGCTGATATGTGGCATTTGTTTGAAAATAGTGGCAACGAAGAAGAAGAAGGGGAGGTTCAGCGGAGCCTTGTTCTTTGACAATCCGCTCTTACTGAGGCTTTTGGTCTGCAAAGTAAATAGAAATAAAAGCACCAAATGGTGGGCGCTCAAAGACAGATACATTGCCAAAGAAATGCAGCCCTTCAATACGGTTGAAAGCCAGAAATGTTCAAAATGTTTGACTATTTAGGCTATAGTTTTTATTGTTGTGTTTTTTTTTGAGTTTTGTTTTTTCTTTTTAGAGACAGGATCTATGTTTTATGTTTTTGATTAGTATTAATTATTTTCATTGACATGTATTTTTTTCTAAAAGAGAGTCCATTTCATTTTCATTGTATTTTTTTTCTCTTTCTTGTTTGTTAAATTTATTATATATTTTTTTAAATTTATTTTATTTAAAAGATCCTGACCTTTTAATTACAGTTAAATACTCTTAAGAAATTAAAGTTTCTTGCTTTTGATATGGTGTACTCACTTTATAATCCCATTTATCATAATTACATCAATGAAAAAAATCTAAATAATATTGACATAATATCGTTTATCAGCAATAATATTTTGGAAAATTATTGTCTTGCAAAATTTGTTATCGTGACAGGCCTACATGAAAGAGACGCAGGTGCAGACGCAGCTAAACTACAAACTAAACTACAAACTGAGAGCTCTATGTAACTTCAAATAAATACCTTGTCACTTTGCATCCTGGGAAAAGTTGTGTTGAACAAAGAAAAGTAACACACACCTAGACTAGAGTCACATCTTCACAACGGTGGATGTGGTGCTCATGGGAAATGGAGTCTTTATTCCTGAAAAGACTATTAGTCCTCACAGTGCCTTTAAACTGAGTGAACTTTGGTTTTGGATGGAGGGGATCTTTGATGAAATCATTTGGGATTGTAGGAAACTGACTCAACCAGACTCAACCAGACGAAAAGTGTAAAGAATTCTTAAAGATACAGGATGATAGTTTAAATAAATGTAACAGTTTTATATTAAATAACAGACACAAGAACAAAAGCTGAAGCAGCTCAGGTCTCTGTCTGTCTCATTCCAACACAGACAGAAAACAAACATCAAGAGTTCCTGTTAAAGTCTGAAAAGGCCTCTGTTTCACTCTCACCACCGGACTGGGTGGCTTCATCTACACACACACTGACACACCCTAAAGTCAGTCACACTTTCACATTCTTCACATAAACTGTTTGATCAACAGTCAGTCCACTTTAACTCCACACTGAGATCAGATCTGACCAATCACAGCGGCGACCACCTCCTACCTCCATGTCACTTCATGCAACGTGGCCACGGTGAGGCCAGGAGTCTGATACGGATAAATAACTGTACAAAGATCTTAATAAATACTGAAGACGAGGACAGGTGAGAGGGACGGGGACAGGGATCTAAAAAACATCCTCTCAGGATGGTTAGTGCATTGGTTTGAGTCCAGAGGAAGAGACGTTTGAAGAAATAAAGTGGCACCAGTACATGAAGGTTAAAGCTAACGTTCATTAGCCGTGTCTGCTGTGGTTTGGCGCCTTCTTGCAGAGCGCTCTACACGATCCTGATCCACTGGAGTGAACAGTTCATTAAGCTTAAAGTCTACTGAGTGAATCAGCTCACTAGGAAGTTTTCAGGTGATATATGTGTGAGTTTGCACACGCTAACATGCTCTAAGCATGCTGCCGTGTTGTCGTAAGCTGCTTCTTCATGTTCTCTAAAGTTAACAGGTCTAAGCAGGAGCTCTAAGGCAAACGTTAAAACCTAAAGCGGAATCAGATCTGACAGCCACTAACTGCTCGGACTATCATCTGAGACTAAGAGGAAAGTGCTTTAACAAGACGCGAGACACCTGGACTCAGTCCTTCTTGCTGGATCCCAGCTTCTTGAACAGCCTCTTTCCTTTGGAGAAGAAGCTTTTCTTCTTCTTGCCCGGAGCAGAGCCGTCAGTCTGTGTCGGGTTGTCGACTGATGAGGGGCAGGAGGACTCAGCTGCAGCTGGACCTGGGTCTGGAGCTGGGTCTGGGTCAGAAATGGGGCTTGAAGTGAGGGTTGCCAGTTTGCCTGATGGGTCTGATCTGTCCTCTGGGTCAAGGAGAGGAGCGTCCGGTTCAGGGGGCAGAGCCTCTTCAGGAAGGAGGGGCCCAGGGTCAGGTGGCTCTGAGGATGAGGAGCTGGTCCCCTTCAGATGAGAGGAACAGATGTTAGAGCAGGCAGACTAAAGACTCTAAAAATTGAGAGGGAACCACGAGCACAGACTCAAAGGAGGAGGCAGGGGATAAGAAATCTAAACTTTGTAACTGCTCTTCATGAACTAAAACCACTGAGGGCAGATCTGGATCAACACAGAGATGGAGCAGAACTACACGGAGGGAGCAGAGGAGGCAGAGTCTGGACACAGGGGATGACCGTCTTCAACACTGAACTCTAATGTTTCTCTGAAGGAACACTTACGATCAATTCTCAAAGTGTACTGTTCGCTTTTGTTTCTGTAAAGGCCATGCACGAAGTGGAGGGCAAAAGAAACGTGACAGGACAGAATTAAAGACACAAAAACACGTTAAAAAACATTAAAACACATTAAAACATAGTGAAAAGTGCAGCAGACGTTAAAGACGCCGTCCACAGATCAGTGCATGCTGGACGGATGGAGACCCTGGTCTACCTGAGGCTCCTTCTTGGGCTCTGGTGCCGGCTGAGGAGGCTGAGGAGGCTGAGCAGGAGCAGGCTCTGGTGGAGCCTCCTCTGGGAAGGCCTGCAGGAAGTTGGAGGGCACTAAACCTCTTTGTCCGTTCAAGTCTCCCTGAAAGAAACACATTCAGACACAAAGACAGTTTTTAATCTGCAGTTCATCCACGAAAAACACAACAGCAGCTCAAGTCCCAGTTTGAGACCTTAAACAGGAGGTTATTGGGATGTTACGGTCAGCAGATGATTCGATCCAGCAGAGAAAATAACATCTTATTAAAGCTTCTCTTTAAGAGACCTAACTCATAGGTAATGAAAGCAGATTTGAAGGCGTCAGGTTTTCTAGCATATTTTTAACAATGCTGCTTTTTCTGGTTGAGTCAAACCCTCCAAGACCTCACACTGAGATTTAAAGTGAACTGCAGTGTTGGTGTCCTTCACTGCTCCAGAAACTACTTCCCATTTACTGTCAGAGGAAAACCTGTGCAGCAGTTTTTGCTACCAGTCACAGATTCTGCTGGTTTTGTGTACCAGGCTGCAGCCTTTAAGAGGAAGTTCTTCCTCTTTTAGTGAAATTTGTGGGTCTTTGGCTTTCCTCCCCGCCCACACAATGTGATATTTAATGACAAAACCTGTACTTAGTAGTGCTTGTGAATGTAAAATCCTGACCTAAAACGAGCTGTTTGGATTTTGGAGATTTGCCGACGTCAGCGATTCCCTTTTTCCAATAATCAGGAGCAAGTCTGACCTGATTGGTCAACCAGAGCAGATACCACCCGAACCTCCTCCTTGCCCACTCCCCTCCCTGCTGCTGCTCCAGCAGCCATCACTGCTTTGATTTTAGCTGTAAACAACCACATAGTTTCATGCTCAAGCTTCCCATCTCAGAAGAGGAAAAGACTAAAGTGGCTAGAGTTCATTTATCAAGGAAATGTGCCAGCTACACTCAGTAAAACTGTGCATGTGTGTGCTAGTCACTTCATGGCCTACTGCTTTCCAATTTTGGACAGTACAACAGAGGGCTAGCGAATAGACTGGTCCTGAATCCAGGTGCATTACCAACCATCCACCAACAAACCTCAGACCCTGGACATGTGAGTATTTTAAATGCTGTGTGCTGTGGAGCAGATGTAAGAGCTTTTCCTCAGTGTCCCCCCTGTCTCTGTGTTAGCTTCAGAATGCTAACTTTAGCTGCGGTTAGCCTGTTGTTTTAGCCTGTAATGTTACGGTAAACGAGCTTCGCTGTTTTCTAAACATTGTGCACTCAGAGCTTGTGGCATCGCTCTCAGTGACGCTGAAGAGCGGGGTGGTATCAGCGGTGGCTCATTTACATATGAAGGCCACGCCCACTAAATCAGAGCGTTCTGAACAGAGGAGCTATGAGAGCCTGGAAACAATGCTGCTGTGCTTGATTTATTGGCTTTTTGGACCAAAACATGTTACTACCATTTCATGAAGACATCAATGATTCATATCAAACTGCAGAAAAGGAGCAGAATATGGGACCTTTAAAGTGGACAACAACAGGCTGTAGATTTCACAACCATCACTGAACCACATATGGAGAGCTTCACCTACAGGATCCTACAATAAGAGGACAGCAGCAGCAGCGCTAGTTACAGTTTATACAAACAAAGACACTTTGCTAACCTTCATTACTTACAGCTGTTCATGTTACAAATCCCACAGCTCTTTCTTCCTGTTTCTATCGTAGAGACAGCCTTTATGGTTTAATTCTCCTCAGACTGGAATAATCCTCTGTGAATAATCTGTTCATATTATCTTTATTATATTTAACATATTTAACATATTACATTAGCTGCAACATAGTGACATAGCTGTAGCACCTCTACAGCTGTAACTACATCATCTACATGAGCCTACCTGCTATCACTGTTTTTCTGATGATCACTGAATAAACCATTCCATGTTTACTTCATTACGTCTATTATTGATTATAACTTTTGTCCTGCTTTCTGTTACTTGTTTTCCCCTTGTTGTCTGTTTTTACTGTAGTAAAAAATGAATTTATTTATAAAAAGGTGTAATAAATGTTTTATAAACTTGTGTCTGTTGAGTTTTTGTGTTAATAAGACCTCCTTAAAAAGGAGGTGACACATTTCATTTAATAAACCATTTGAATAATTATCACAGGTTCCCCTGTTTTTCTCAGTGTGCTGATGTCAGACTGAAAAAAAAAATCAAGTGACGGTGTTAAAACTAAACAAAGTTGTTTTTTTTCTTTTCTTATCCTTGATTGTCTTGGTGGAGCTCACTGTAAACTGCAGGCCCAGGCCTTTTATCACACCACATGTCTCTTAATTTCTACATTTAACTTTCTGCTTTCATAAACCACTGTGCTAAATTTCAATGTGTTATACAGTGGTGACTGAAATAATTAGAACACCTGACAGATCTGAAACCTTTTTTTTTTTTTTTGCCTCTGAGTCATGATCATGAAACATGCAGATGTTTGCTGTGAGCTCTTCTGTTTTTATCCACTTTAAACTTAAATATTTGGTTAATTCACCTTTTGCTGCAGTTACAGCAGCTCATGCATATTTCCTATGAACTCCAACCCCTTTCATAAGGAAAATAACCTAGATCTCCTTATGAGAGCTGTAAAACCAAACTATGGTTAATAGTCTTTAATAATGGCTTTGTACATATTTAATTTGTTTCATGGAGATTTTAACGACTAGTTCATCATCAAAAAGAAACTGAAACTGCTTAAATATTTCAAGTGTTCCACCAGTTTTTGCCACCACTGTTTCTCTGTCTTCCTTGACTTCTCCTGTTATTTGTACAGGTTATGTCATCTTTTCAGTGAGCTTTCTCGGAGCTTCTGATCCATTTGTGTCTTGTGTTTTTTTTCTAGTGACTTTTTTTTTTTTTTTTACTTACGTAGAAGAAACCGTCTTCGTCCATGTCTCCAAAAACATGTATGATGTCTCCAGCACTGAAGGTCAGCTCGGCCTGGTGAGTGATGAGAAAGCAGGGAGAGAATGAGAAAAAAGGCCACACACACTGGGAGAACTGAGATCTAAACAAGTGGTTACGTCTTATCTACCAGTCAGGGAAGAAAGCACTTTTAGTTTCTTGAAATACGAATAAGACATTTTTTAATACTTATATTTTATTCGCTTTCTGATGAGGCAACAACAAAAGAACATGTCATACAACAACCTGGTGTCAGTTAACAAAAGTTCATACAGGTTGTATTCAGCAAGAAAAGTCCTTTGGTCCACTTGTTTGGTCCGGACCAAAAGCGGACTTTATTTTTTTCGTTTGGTGGAGTACGTATTCAGATTGTACTTTTTGCAAGTGGACTATATTCTGTAAACACATCCACGTGTGTGACGATCAGTGCTCTCATTGGACAGCACTGACAAAGGCGGCACACAGAATACAGACCAGGAAATGGAGGTAAACATGTGTGTTTGTGCTCTTATTAGAGCTGCAAAATCATTTTCAGTTTCAAGAGCAGCTCCTTCAAAGCAGGCTTAACAACACCGTTTGCAATTTTGAGACAGCGAAGATGAATGCGCACAGCAAGGAGACGCTATGCTCTGCGTGTCCTGACCCACAACATGCTAGCAACAGCGTGGCTAAACAGAAGACGGAGGATCAGGTATGAACCAAAGACGGTTAGGTTACGGTGGCTTTATAGGCCCAAAAGGCTCATGTATCCTGTTGTTAGTTGGGATGGACCTTGGTTTGTATTCAGACCTGCACCAGAGAACCACGGACTGCACCAGAGTTCATTTGGAAGCGGACCAAGACCACCTCAAAAAAGAGGGTTTCGGTCTGGTTGTTTGGTCTGCACCAGGGTTCGTTTGTGTCAATTCACACCTGCATGAAAAGTTCGCACCAGCGTGGGAAACGAACCCTGGCCCGTTTAAAGTGGACCAAACAGTCCAGGTCTGAATACGCCTATAGCGTCCTTGTAAATAGCCCATTCTCCTCAGTCTTTCAGGAGGGTTTGAAAGTTCATCCACTTTTTCCATTTATTTGGACGGATAGATTGTTGAAATCTCAAATTATGTGTAAAGATCTCCATGTCGAGTAGTCTTTCCACAATGTCCAACCAGTTTTTCAGAGTGGGGGGGTGGGGGGTGGGGTGTCCTCCTGATACCTCTTTCTTGTTATGGCTTTCTTAGATGCCAAAAGTAATACTCCAACCAGGTATCTGTCTTTGTTTTGAATATTTTCTTGTGTTGAGTTTCCCAGATACAGCACTTCACATGTCTTAGGAATTTCATCACACAAGATTGTTTTTATTTCTTTCCACGCGTTATCTCAGTACTTGTTCATTTTTAAACACAGCCAAAACACATGAGCATGGTACACATCATACTCCCCACACAGTCTCCAGCAAGGTTGTGGGACAAGTGAGGGTTTTCCTTTGATTTTGGGGGTGATGAAAAATCGTATTATGTTTCTCTAGCCATATTTCCTCCACGTTCTAGAGCTTGATGTTTTACTCTGCGTCTTACACATGTTATGCCACTCTTCTTTGTTTTTTTTTCTCTTTCGTTCTTTTCCCCACTTATCTCTAATGTAGAGAGAGGAAGTTGTTCTATTTCTTTATTGAAATAATCCCTGATTTGTAGGCACATGTAAAAATCTTTGTTCTCTAAGTCATATTCTCTCCTCAGTTTAATGAAGTTTTTTATTTCTCCTTTTTCAATTAATCTGTCAATTATTGCTATTCCTCTAGATCCCTCAAGATGCCCATTGAAATACGAATACTGTCTTGAATAAAAGGAGCTATACAGGTACATATTTGTTATTGCATCGGTAGATTTTTTTATACTCTTAACAAGTAATAAAAATGCGATATTCATCTTTTAATATCTTGAATGAGACATTTTTCTGGACTTGTCAGATGAATGTGGCTCATACTAAATCTAATAAGACGTAAACACTAGTTTGGATTTCTGTTTTTGCAGATGTTACTCTGCATCATCAGAGATGTGCTCACTGTCTCACCTCTATGTCAGTGTTCGGGGAGCTCTCCCGCGGATCGTAATCAAAGATGGCCACCATCCTCCGAGCTCCTGGAGTGGGGTTTCCCACAGCAGGGGCAGCAGCCTGGCTGGGATCTGTCAGTCAAACAGAGAGAGGTAGACGTGAAGTCACATGACAGCCTGATCATCACAGGAGAGACACCTCTGAGCAGGTCCTGTCAGATCGTCTGCATGCAGCCTGTCGGCTCAGCGTGTGCGACTCTCTCAGCGGCATGCTCTGCGTGAGGAGAGTCACAACTCTGCAGACAAACACGTGAAAATAAAACAGAGTTATGATGTTATCTTCAAAATCATTCAGAGCAGACGTGCAGCAGGATGAAGGTTGTATCAAAGCTCCTCTGTTAGTCTAATAAAGGGGAGACAGAATTATTTAATGAGATGTGAGCTGAGCTGTGAAATGAAAGATGAGTGAGGAAGAGGAGGGACTGCTTGACATGCACAGCTGGGTTGATGAAAAACTTACCCACATACAGAGGTTAGATCTGGTATTTAGTGTTAGAACAAACTCAAAATGATTTAATAACAGAGCTTTTGGTGGATTGGAGTGCTTTAAATAACAAAAGAGAGTTTTTTTTGGTTTGTCAATTCTTAAAAAAGAGAAAAAAGAATCACCCAAACAATCAAACAGTCCTGATGATGAGGATGGATGAAGGTGAATGCTGCTAACATCCATAACAGACTGTAGACACATGGTGGCCAGATCCTGCTCATATTCAGCTCAGAATATAATCTCCTATTTAATCTGGCATCTTTGTAATTTCAACTTCCTCTGATGTTAAGCAACAGAGATGAGGAGAGACTGTGTTTCCCACCTAGACCAGTCAATCTCCAGTCCATCTCTGGGACTCCTCAGCAGCTCCTCAAAAGCCCTTGGAGATGGGCGCTATCTGGCGTCACGACCAGGTGCTCAGGGCAGTTCCTGACAGCACAGCCACACCCATCAACACCATCAAAGGCTGCCATGAACCAACGAGAGAAGCCGGACACTCGACTATGGCCGAAGTCTGGCCTCACCTCCTCCACTGACCGGCATCTGGAAGTGGATCTTGGCACACTTTAAGTTCTCGGTCAGGATAACATCTACACACCCTGTCCAGACCTGATCAGCATGATTCAGATTCCACCATGCAGGGATTCATGCTGGAGCTCACGGCTCTGGGAAGAGAGCTCATGGATGAGGCTAATGAGAGCAGGAGGTGAGGCTGGAAAACTCTCTGTAAGCCTCTGGTGGGCTGACGAGGATTTGCAGGGTGGTCCCTCTGCAGAGAAAGCTACAAGGTGACTTTGGATCAAGAGAGGAGATCTGTGGCTGGGACTCAGGCCGGGGTCTCATCAACCTGGGTCACCTGGGCTGAGACCTCTGATGCTGAAAGACCGGAAACAGCCAGAGACCCCGGGTTACATCACTGATGATGTGTCCCAGCTCCTCTGTAAGATGTTTCTTAAGCCACACTTGATGACTAACTGGCAGCTAATGTTAGCATAGCTAATGTTAGTTTGATCTCGCACATCAGTGTGGTCAGATAATTATAGAATTAATTCACACCTTTGCCTTATTTTTCTGTAACAAGCTGTTTCCAAGAGGGTGGGTTAAAGAAGACTGAAAATTGTTTTGCTTTACTTTGAAATTTGGATGAATTTCTCTTCCTGGTTTCTCCAGATTCTTTGTGTTTATGTGACTTATATAAAGCATTCAAGCTCCCAACACTGTAAAACCTAATTTTAATCCTTACTTTAAATAAAGAGTGACTGTAACTGATGCCTGCTTATTTTGTTTTCACTCAGTTAATTTAACGTTGTGGTGATGAAAGTAATAAAACTCATCAGGCTAAGGTGACCTTCACTTAAATACTGTGAGTGAAGATGAACCATCATCAAACCCCAAAGAAACAGGAAGGAAATTATCAGCTATCCGGTCAGTAAGAGTTGGCGGGTTAACTTTAATGTTACGTCTTCAATTTAGGACCGGCCGTCTGTAAAAAATTACACTGTAAAATACAGGAAAACCTGCTGCCAGTACTTCACCGTAGTTTTAAAGCAAAGACATTCTTTTGTTGTGGTGATCTTTTGTAACCGTGAGTGTGGAGGAAACACAGTGGATATGAGACCCTGCTGTACACTTACGGGCATGTGTTTGTGTGACGGTAAATTGAGCAGATCTCTGCTGCGTGCACTACAGAGCAGGGAGAAATGTGAATGTGAATGTAAGGTAAAAGAGACACCCAGCCATGTAAATAAGATAAATAACATGAGACTGTTTAGTTTGTTTAATAAGACAATAAGGTGCAGCTCTGATCTATGAGGGAGGAAAGGTATTAGTGCATTAATTTTGGCCCCATCTCAAATCATTAATGAGGAAACTGTCAAAACAATGGACAACTCGCCCAGCAGCTCTCCTTTTTGAACAATGACTGTTTTTCACACTGATCGTCGGTCGATGTAGCCCCACTCTAGGCCCCCCACATAGTGGGTGCTTCGTTAGTGCTCATCTCTGGCCCAGGAAAGAGTTATATACTATTTTCAAAGGGTTCTTTTTGAAAGACAGAGAGGTTTGTTTACCTGCTTTACTAGTTTCAACCCTCTTCCGGGGTCTTCGTCAGAAGCGTCACGTGATGGTGAGGTGACGTGTCATAGGCTGCTTTTGTGGATTTGCCAGTCAGCAGGGAGGTTTGCGCCCCCTACTGACTGGCGCCTTCTCCAGGACTGCGTCCCAGGTGTCCATAGATGGATTAGAGAAGCCATCGAGATAAGGAAGCGTGCATTAACATCTATGAACCGGGACGACGGAGTGTACACCCTATCCCACACCTGGGACGCGGTCCTGGAGAAGGCGCCAGTCAGTAGGGGGCGCAAGCCTCCCTGCTGACTGGCAAATCCACAAAAGCAGCCTATGACACGTCACCTCACCATCACTTGACAGCAGGTAAACAAACCTCTCCGTCTTTCAAAAAGAACCCTTTGAAAATAGTATATAAACTAAGGAGACAGTATGAACCTTTTCAAGCCAGGAAAGAGTTGATGCTTGCCATGTACCAGTTTAAGGGGCTGTTTACACAACAACAGTTTTGGGCTGAAACGCAAAAGTTTTGTTGAGTTTCAGCCCCACGTAACACAGAAACGGCATTTCAGCTGACCTAAAGCGCAAACTTTTGGAAACGGCCCCCAGGGTGGAATTTTTCTTGAACGCTGCCATGTGAACAGTAAGCTGACATTTTCAGTGGAAACGCTGATGTCACACTCCATAACGCTTCCAGGGAGCACATACAACAGGGCAATAGTGCCGTTGTTACGATTGTCACAAACTACCGTCCTGTGCTTGTGCTGCTCAACATGCTAAATCTGCTGACTGTCTTTCAACAAAACGAGCATCTGTTGCTCCACTTTTGCTCTCAGCATTCCCCAAAACACCAGATGATCAGCCAAACTCTACTTCGGTGGAGATGTACCAAAAGTGGCTTTTGGACAAGACAGTTATAGCGCCGACTTTAAGCCTGGCATGCTTACTACAGCGTTTTCAGTCGCTCAGCGTTTACATGTAAACACAGATTTTTTTCACTGCGTTTTAGCATTTTCAGATGAAACGTGTAAACGGGGCCTTAAGCACCTGGAGCCAGTTCTTGGTTGGTGGAAACACAAAGAACCAGAGCTTAGCCAGGCACTGGCCTGGAACTAGCACCAGGACCAGTTAGGTAGAAAAGGGGTACAGGCTGTGGGGGCACAGGCTGTCTGTGCTCATCTACACAGACAGGCTATCTGTGCTCCGTTGCATGGACAGGCTGTCTGTGCTCTGCAGCACAGACCAGTTATCTGTGCTCCACAGGGCATGGGTCCATGTACTCAGTGATTTTAACAATGTGTTTAGTGTTTATGCTAACAAATGAGATGTGTTGATGGGTTTGAGTTAGGACAGACCAGACAGCTGGTTGTTGTCATGGAGCATAGACAGCTGGTCTGTGCCATTTAGAACACAGACAGCCTGTACCCTCTGTGTAACATCTCAAAGTACAGCAGAGTCATATATCCACTGAGTTGCTTCCTCACTCACAGTTACAAAACGACATCACAATAAACATCACTATCTAAAGTTATATTTTATGGTTAACCTAACAAATAATTTTGTGTTAACTACACTCAAGGTTACTGCCATGACATGAGCTGTCTAAACACAGTTCTTTTCAACTTAAAACAAGTGACCTACTTTACTGGGGAATTTTGAGGCGATCAGTTTCCAAAGTTTTTTCAAGTAAGTGTACTCTGTGTGAGCTTCTGGATAATGGCAGCCATGTGAATATGATGGATTATACCATTGTGGTCAGAGGATGAAAAGTCAACATACATGCTGTCCCCTGCAAGTGTTGAAGAGAGAGTCTACAGTCATGCAGGTGCACACAGAAACTCCAACACTAAACTACAAACCTTGACTGGAGGAGTCCAAACTCTCCTCCCAGAGCGCTGCAGACTCCACTGGAAGAGAGGAGGTGAGGGGGGGACATACGCACAAAAACTTAATGATATGAGAGAAGTCCAGTCTGAGGATAAAGTATGTGTCAGTTCACACACACACACACACACACACACACACACAGAGTCAGAGATGGAGATCAGAGGGGGTGGATGCTTCAACAGGTGGACTTTCAGTGATCATGTAATGCATTCTGACACTGAAGCAGAATTCTGCCAGTGGTGACTTCAAGTTTTATCTTTGACTTTGTAAAATCAGGCTGAATTCTGCTGCAAATGTCTGCAATGAATTACAGAAATATCCAATGAGAGCAGACGAGACTGACTCAGTCGTTATGTGAATGATTTAGAAGAGTCATGAAGCTGCTGCAGAGGCCTTTACATCTGCATCACTAAAGGCTGACCTGTGAGGAATCCTTCAATGCAAAGATTATTCTTTGGCTCAGTCTGAAAGAGCGTGTAAGTGCTGCAGAGTGGATTATTTCAGCACATGATTTGGAAAACGCCAGGTTTCTTTATCACAGGAGCTGACCTAAATGTGGTCACTGAGTGAAGAGCAGCAAGTGAAGGAGCAGAAGCTTGATCAAAGAAAGAGAAGCAAACCAGAGAGGAGGAGAGAGGAGGAAGGAGAGAGGTCACAAACTGCAGCGAGACACACCTTTCTTGGACCGTCTCGGTTTCGGCGGTGGGACAGGGCGACGCGGAAGCTGTGCATGTGTGCGAGTGCCTTTATGGAGTTTTAGAAAGGAAAACCAACAGAAAATTGAAACCAAAAAAGAAACACAGAGATGGAACATTTGTGAGAGAAGCAGACCAGACAGAGAAGACAATGAGAAGCCAGTGGAGAGCAGTTTTCAAAAAAACCAACCAGTGAGCAGCAGACACAGCAGTGAGAACAAGTGGAAGTGAAAAGGTTAAACCATCGTGTACTCTGCTCCGGGTGTAAAGCAGGAAACAGAAGCAAAGTGCGACTCGCCACAGGCAAACACTTTGACTCTAGTTTATGCTCTCAGGAACCTGCATGAGAAGCCGTCCATAGAGGCATGAAGACGTGCTTCCTGCTGCCTCAAAATGTCAACAGGTCACAGAATTTCTTTATTTTTTAAGTAGTTACAGCCAAATATATGTGCTGTAGTGTTTCTGTCAACACAGCTGACCAACTCAAAGAAAGTAAAATTTAAAAACAGGATTGTGATCCAGAATCTTTAAGATTTGTGAGGCTTTTTTCATTTATCACTTCAACATCAGCAGGAAAGTTATGAAAGACACATTCAAATGAAAACCTCTGATACTTTTTTTTTTACGTGAGTCTATGAACATTTTCCAGAGCAAACACTTCACCCTGAGGTTACGACCTAATCTTCTTACCTATCTTCTCCATGGAGGCGGCTGTGGACAGGAAGCCCTGCTGCAGCAGCTGCTGCCGGGTCTCCTCATCCTCCACCTGGATCTCAGACACCATGTTGCACGGCACAAAGCCCAGACGACCAGCGGACTCTCCACGGTAGAACCCGTCTGGATCTTTATCTCCGAACACCTGGATAAAGAAGTCAGGATTGATTTGACCTTTCCTCCACACACACACACACACTGTTGTTGAATGTTGTGTTTGAGCTGAATGAGACATACTTTGATGATCTGTCCTTCACCAAAGGGCAGCTCTTCCTCAGCAGCATCAGGATTGGGGGACATGGTTGTGGGATCGTAAGAGAAGAGGGCCACAAAGATCCGAATGTCGCAGTCTGCTTTCAACTTAGCTGAATCAACACCCCCTGAGAGAAAAAACACAAAGTGTCATTAGTTCCCCAAAAGCCACTCAAACACATTTATCTACAGGATTGAAAATTCAAACAATGTCTGAAACTCGGCCGACCGGATCTTTCTGTAATATGAAAGTATTGTTGGCAAAAGTACCAAACAAACACAAAATTATTGATTAACTTATATTTCTGGATATCATGGTTTCACCCATAGACTGTAAAATGGACGTCATCTTACGCAGCTCTAAGTGAGGTCGCCACAGAAACTGCTCCCCCTGCTGGCTGGCTGCAGTATAGGTAAAAAAATCGGTCTCCCAAGCCATTCCAGATGGGCTGTGGTCAAACTTCAAAAAATGATGACACCTCGTAGAAATGTTTCTCACGTCTGATTGTTGTAGTAATTTAAAAATATAAATGGTCTGCCCTGTCTTCAGGTCCTCTTTTTTTCTGAAAAGTCTTCTTTTTATTTGTTATATGAGGTTAAAAACGAGGTTTTACGTCACGTTTAATGATGATTGACAGCTGCCGTTCTTGTTTAGCTTTTTCAGGGATTGTAAAATATATCAGTAGGGAGAGCCAAGAAGAGATTAGACTCTGGAAAAAAAATAAAATATTTTTGGTAAATCGTGGAGCCATGCTGTTCACTCTATGTACAGTCTATGGTTCCAACTTTTGACGCACAAAGGTGTGTAGAGAGGACTATCTGTTTGGTGTTTAACACTGTGACACCTTTGAACTGAATCAGTGTTCATTTGTTTTCAAGTAGATGGATGAAGAACAGATCTTCTTTGTAATTGTACTTTTCTTTCTCCAAGACAACTTTTTCCAAGATGCAAAGCAACGAGGTGACATGTTAATTGGTAGTTTGAAAGGTGACAACAGTCAAACTTTGTAAACTCAGGTTGTAGTTTAGTGTACAGAAGGGGAGTAGATAGTCTGTTTAGTATTCCTCACAGCCCTGTGCTCTGAGACATGTCTGTAACGTTAGCGAATCCTGGTTCTGTCCTGCCAGTCATCTACCAATCAGAGCTAACATGTCCACCATCACTACAAAACAAATCCAAGAAATACTTTTCAGCTGAGAAAAACACAGATCTCTCACCTCGCTAAACTTTCAGTCTATAAACAGATGTTTATGTTCATGTTCACAAGAATAAGACCCGACCACGGATACTGAAATATATTATTTAGAAATGACTGTTTTTTGTGCTGATATTCTAACTTTAGACGGTGGATTATGGACAGTGGGACTATAAAAGATGTACTATTCACCAGTCGCCATTTTCACTGCTGACCAAAAATGCATTCTACATATTTTATTGTTGGTTGCAAAGAAAACTTTAAGAGCAAATTGGGCGAATGTTAAATCACTAAATGTGGCTGAGTGGAAGCAGATGTTGGGACAGGTTTATCTCATGTAAATAACGACACCATCACCAAAATGATCTGATGATCTGATCTATTTGGGTTATTGAGGCTGTTCTTTAGGTTATTAAAACGGGCCCAAATATGATGTTCACCTGTTAAATTGTAATCTAATGATTATTCATTATTCATTTATTGTCTTTATGTTTATTTTTATTTTTTCATTTTTTTTTAAATATTTTCTTTGTTTGGTTTTCTGTATCATTGCACTATATAATGTATATCAGATGTACATTTGCATTATATGCAGCAATATTTTTACATGTATGTAATATGTTTTGCACCTTCTTTTATTTTACATCACTGCCCTTGTCTCAGATAGTGTTCTATTTTAAAGTGCAAAAAATCAAAATAAAAAGTTCTGAAAAAAAAAGATGGACTATTCAAGATCACTTGTAAATTCCTCACAGGGCCTTTGCATCAATTCCATTATTTATTCCTTAAGTAAAAAAGTTTCTGAATGAGAAAAAAATCCTGACAACAGCAGCAGATCAGCCATTCATATGGACATCAGGCATGTGTTGTGAGTAATCACAGATGAAGGTAGATTTCTTATTTTGCTAGCTGAATGAAAAATGTAGAATCAGGCACAATTATATCATAGACAAAGAGAGGGATAAAATGTCTGAATATGTGCTTATTACATGAACACTTTGACTGCATGCTCTTTGCTTCTTTCCTTTGGCGACATGTGAAAATTTAATCCAGTTCCTTGCCACTGATATCACACGACTTCTATAATTTGCAACAGGAATCGTGCAGAGCTTGCAACAAGCCTGCCCCTCCCCCCTCGCTGCAAACAGCAGAGCTGCTCTGAACAGCGTTTGCAGAGCACAGGCCTGTCCTTAAAAGAGGTAATCAAGCTAAACCACTGATCCTTAGATTAGCGAGCTGTTTGACAAACGGGCTCTACTTCATGACCTAAAGCAACAAGCAGAAGCCAGAGCACCGTGCTTCAGCAGAGATCAGAGGAATCTTATTAAAACACACAAGTTTAAAAATGTGTTTGAATGATCATAAGTTCAGAGTCAGGGGTCACACACAGCAGTGTTTAAAATAAATCCATGTCTAAAGCTCTTTGTTTATCACAGCAGATAAAAGGCACAGCATCACTGTGGCTCAAAGTTAGAACTGTTTGACAGCGAGTGACGAATCTGAAGGGCTGCAGTGAGGCTTTAAGCAGCACAAAGAGACGCGCTCTCTATCTCATTAGGGAGAATCAGCTCATCTGTGGCAAGAGTCACAGGCAGCACACTTTCACATCCTCACTGATATTCTAGTCGATAGGACTCAACTTCTCCCTGCACCCTTCCTCTATCTGCACATGCACACTTATGCATTCATGTGTGCCGTTAACTGTGAACACACTCAAGCACAAGAAAGGTCAGATTCAGTGAGCTGAGAAAGCAGTTTGTGTCGTCATCTGTAGAAAAGACGGGAGGGAAGACGACGGGAAAAGGAAGCTCCCAGGTCTGCTCTGTAGGCTGCTTGTTTGCTGGCTAATCGAGGTTACTATTTTAATGTCTGTCACTTCCTCCTGTCATGACAAGCCACTTTGGGTTAAGCCTGTTCTCAGCTTAGCAGGCTCTCTCCCATTTCACCACTGCAGCTCCAGCTCCTCCCCCTCCCCTGCTACACAAGGTGCTAATCTGACTACCATCATGTCAGGGACTTGCCAACAGAAAGCAGAGGTGTGTCAGGAGGATATCTCATCCTGACACACCATCTTTGAGATAACAGAGGGACACAAATCAAGACAGAGGGAGAGGAAAGAGGAAGACAGAATGGGAAACGGTGTCTGACCTCTTGGCTGCCTGGCCTGTGAGCCTGCTGGTTTAGAAGAGAGCTCAGTCTGGACTCCCCACGATGGACCTGCCTCAGCTGGAAGCATTTGGCCAGGCTCCTGCTGGAAAAGAAAAACAAGGCATCAACACGTTTCTAATAAAAAACACAAGTATTAACAAGACAAAAGGGAAATCTCAGGCTTAGAAAAATGAGCAGTAAACTAAACTGTTGCTGTTTCCCCAATAACCACTCGAAAAGTCGCAAAATGCCTTCACCATCAACTATTAAGTCTCTTTCTGTTAGCTTCTATCTGTTTTTGGACTGGCCTTTTTCAGTCATTTCACAGCAGGATGTGTTACAACCATAGACTGTAAAAAAATGGATGTCATCTTGCTCAGCTTTAAGTGCCACGAAAACTGCTCCCCCTTGTGGCTGGCCGCAGTATAGGTCAAAAAATCAGTCTCTCCAGTCATTCCAGATGGGCTGTGGTCAAACCTTAAAAAACGAATACACCTCGTAGGAATGTTTCTCACGTCCAATTGTTGTGGTGATTTGAAGATATCATTCGGCTGCCTTTTATTGAAGTCCTATTTTTTCTGAAAAGTTTCGTTTTCATTAGTTATCTGAGGTTAAAAACAAGGTTTTACGTCATGTTCAACGATGATTGACAGCTGCGGTTCTTGTGGATTTTTTCAGGGATTGTTAAATATGGAAGGTAGAGTCAAGAAGTGATTAGACTCGCAAAAGAAAAAAATATATATAATATTTTTGTCACCTGGCTCCACTCAAATTCTACCAGAATCCCTCAGAATCCCGCTTCAAAACCATACAATGGTAAATGGCTGAGCCACGCTGTCCACTCTATATACAGTCTATAGTTACAACCCCCAAGCTAGCATTGCTAACTTTGGGGCTGTATGCTAGAAACCTGGAAAAAAAAATCTGCAATAACCTCTGCTCACTCAAACTTTTATTGATTGCAAGAGTAACTCAAACAGCTGCTACTCTTTTTTTCTAAAAATCAAAATTCCTAACTTTTTAAGACTTGGAATTCTGTATTACAGCTAATTTGATGTCAGAGTCCAGGCAGCTGGAGGTATTTTATTCTAGCAAAGTGTATATATCATTTGGACTTCTTTGCCATGCTTACATCTAGGACTGTCATGTGGAAAAAGTGATGTAACCATGGTGTTCAGACCATTACAGAAAACCCCGCCTCTAACTGACGTAAACATACTGGTGCTACCTATCAAATATACTGTATTTACAATAACATTACATTTGGCTGTATGTTATTTAAACAGAAAACAAACATAGTTTTTATCCTTATTTCTATCAGTTACTGAGAACAAATTTCGTCATTCATACAACAATGAAAAGGCTGTTATTCTTTTGGGCTGTGGTGGTGTTAGCAGCAATGGAGTGAGTATGAGCATTCACTAAGAGCTGAATTAGGACAGATTGAAGCTGAGTGTTTCTAAAGATCTCAGTGAAAATTATAACAGGTGTACAGAGATGAAGCTCAAATTCAGATTTATGGAAGTATCGAGAAATCAGAAAGATAAAAAATATGTGTTGAAGACAAACAGGATGGACTTCTCTTGAACTTAATTTGCAAAATCTGGAAAAACATGTGTGACCAGCCCTCTCTGTGTCTGCTGCAGTGATGATGTTGATGATGATGATATAAAAATCTCTGGTGGTCAGATGTGACACCCACAGGACTACAGGGGATCTACTAGAGTCACTAAGGAGGAAACTCTGTCCCACATTAATGTTTACCGGCAGGTCTGCCTTCAGGCCTCGGCGGTACGGAGGTCTGCACGGCTCCACATGAGCCCCCTCAATCCACCACTCAGAGCTCATCTGCTCCAACACCACCTCCCCAGGAGGGTACTCGGAGGGTTCTTCGTTGTCGTCCGTGCCGTACTCCACGTCGATCTCCGTCTCCTGACCGACAGGTGACCTCACAGAGCGTACTGTTTTGCTGACTGGGTAGGGTCTTGGCGGGGTAGGACCATACCCAGGGTTGGCTCCCACAGCGACAGCCATTTGACTCCTGAGCATGGCCTCCCTCCTAAGGCGGTCCCCTAGCCCTCTGAGCAGAGCTTTGCTGGTGGGGGTCAGCTGGGTGGGGCGACGAGCCGAGGGTCTCCTGCTGGTTGGACCCTCGTAGAGGTTCATGTCTCCTTCTCCAGGATAGCTGATGGTGTCCACTGTGTCTGCGTAGTGCACCCTGTGCTGGCTCTTGGGTTTGACTGGAAGGGGTCCCTGCCTCAGTGCAGGCTCTTTGGTCAGGGATCTGGGGTCCCTGTTGAAGTGGTGATGGGGAGGGGGGACGTGTGAGTGTGGGTGAGGGTTAGGGTGATGCAGGTGATGCTGGGGGCTGTGGTGGATGCTCTCTGGGTCTCTGGGGTGAAGGAGTCCTGGTCTGGGTCGGGGCTGTCCGTGGTGGGTTAAAGGCTCTTCATGACAGCTGTCCTCCTCTGACACCTCGGGGATGCTGAACAGCTGCTTGTGGGGGACCTGAGGAGGCAGCTTCAGGATCCGCTCCTGAATCTCCTCATCACTCTCAGGAGTCGCCAACTTTCGTAACTACACGGGCCGTAAATCAAAGCAACCAGTGGGGTTTACGGTAAAGGTGGGATGAGAGAAACAATGAACGATGACAATAGGAGAGGTGTAGAGAACACAGAGGGCAACCAGGCCATGCAAAGGGAAGAGAAAAGAAAGAGGAAGAAAAACAAAATCTCAATCAAGCATGACAAAAAACATGACAGAAGAAAAAAGAAGTGAGATTGTAAGCGTGAAAAACAAACTGATGAACTGAGATGTGAACTCTCCCTGCAGACAGTTCACACAGAGCGTGTTGAAACATGGATGAGTGTGACAGTGACACATGAAGATCACAAACTTGTGTTACCCTGCAAGCAGCCACAGTGAAGCCTCTGCCCTGCACGTCTCCCAGGTGGTCAGAGTACAGGTCCTCCTCCTCCTCCTCCAGGATGTCTGACAGATCTGAGCGGCTGTTGTCTGCGTTGTATTCACTGGGAGGCTCCGCCAGCCCTTTGCTGTAAATCTGAAATAAAACGAGTCAACATCTTAAAACAAAATATCAGATCTTAATCTTTTACAGTCTTTTGTCTTTAGAGTTCAATTGTGTGAAAACAAAAACGATGCATTTTTTAATTTGTACAGCAAAACTGGAGACAGACTTTACATTGTTAACCCATCCATGTCTTTTTTCTGGACTTCATGTGTTCAAATCATTCACTGTGGAGAAGCAGCAAAACCTTTTTTTGTAGAAATATCTCTGACATTTAATTTGACTTCTCAATTGCTCTTATGTACTTTTTTAAGGTCTGTTTGCAGTGAATGATTGTTTTTTTTTCTCCACGATTTATACGAGGAAAATAAAAAAGAAAGAAAGAAAGATTTCTCCATAAAAATGTTCCTTGCATAAAGCCGTAAATTAAGTAAACTTTGGATAGACTTTAGATATATTTCTTTCACTTCTCCACTAGGTCACAAAGATATTACAATGTTTACAGATTATGCTTCGAATCAATTCATGCATTAGTTCATTTCATTTCATCAGAATTGTTAAAATTGTTTATGATGACAGCATCCTTTTTTGTAGTGGTCATAGGTTATTTGGACCCCCCCCCCCCCCCCCCCCCCCCCAAAAAAAAAAAAAAGAAGAAGGAAAATTACATGCTCGCAAGTGCAATATCGCTCCAAAAAAAACTGCAATTATATTATTTCCCCAAATTGTTCAGCCCTTGTATCAACCATGTTTGTAAACTCGGCATCAAACCCTAAACTGCCTGGGAAGCCGGTCCATTGGCAGCCCCCGTGCACTGACATTTCTCCATTTAGAACCTGTTTGTGCATGTTTGTTTATCAGCCTGTGTGTGAAGCATGATCAGACAACAGAGAGAAGAAAAAATGAATTTCCCCAACAGGGATTAAATAAGTATCTCCTCTTCTTCTCCTTTAACTCACGACAAACTTGCATCATGATCAATGTGGACAAAACATTTTCTTTAGGCCTGAGGGAATTGGTAGAAACAGCATTAAAAGGATCATGAAGATACCTGCAGCACAATCTACATTTACTTTTTTGCCAATATTTGGTATGCCAATATTTAACAACTCATTCAGCTGAAACCCATACCGACATTTTTTCTGAACACATAATTGCAGAGATCATCAACTCTCTTCTGTATTGGAAGTAACTTATTGCACTGTGGTGCATGCTCTTATCACATTTGTCATGTAATATTCGTTTCTTGTGCAAAACAATATATATATATACTTGAAACTGTGTACTTATTTATGTCAACTGCTTTCAAACAAAATAATTCCATAAGATAAATCCTACTTGAAAGCTGGATGATGCTTTTTCTGAGGAAATCACAACATTACCAATAAACAGGGAAAATTTCACGAGTTACAGCCAGTAAATGTAACCTCTGTTCACAGGGAACATATGAGAAGTGCAACTGTACAGCAATTAAACCCAAATTGAATAAAATAGTTTACTTTGGTGAATGGTAAATGTGACTTCTTCATCTGAACTGTGCAAACAAAATCACAAAAAGCAAAAAAAACATCTGCAGCTTCAGCCTGTTGTTTCATTGGCAGAATTTGGTGTATTGGTCAGTATCTGATATTTTAATTTTAGGCCAATATCAGCTGATACCGATAATGTGCCAATAATTTCGGGCATCCCTAATTATAACATCATCATTATCAAAACTTGGGCTGACCTGCGGCCTCCTGCAGTACTCCGTCTGCTGGTCCTGCCTTAAAAACTCCTCGATGGACACCAGGCGGGTGTTCTCTCGCTCCTCCTCTGTCTCCGACTCCAGCGGTGAAACAGGGGGTCGGTGGATGTTGATGTCCTGAGGGTTAAGGAGGTCTGTGATGGGGGCTTTGGGTGGAGTCGGGATGCGCTCAGGAGTCCCGAGCTTGGCACTGGGGTCATCGATGAACTCTGTGATGGATGGAAAAGGACGTATGGTTCCAGGGCTGTCAGTGTCTCTGCGCTGCTCTAACACCACTGCTGCTGCTGCTGCTGAGGGTGGTGCAGGCGTCGGTACTGCAACTTGACATGGTGGAGGCGCTGAGGTGATAGGGGAGGTCACATGTACCTAGAAACAAAAAGAAAGCCATTATAAGGTGTAGGGATGCACGATATTATCAGCACAATATCGGTATCGGCAGATAAAAGCTTAAAAACACGTTTACCGGTATCGGCAGATATGAAAATTTCTGCCGATATGCACAGCCGATAAGATGCTATTCAGTTAGGATTATTATTTTCCATCTGAAAAATAAGCTCCTTAAATAAAATGTAGCACTTCATTTATTTGCGCTGCAGAGCTCTGTGTCTGTCACCAGGTTGTTACAGTAGCTCTAAAATAATCAAATGCAACTTGGTTATGTTTAAAAATGCATTGTACATTTAAAGTTCATGTGATCTAAAGAAATTATTTTTCTGTATTTCAATATTGAATGTCTTGAGTTTGAAAAAATAATACATTTCTTATTTATGGTAAAATCAAATGTTTTTTGTCTTGTTTTATGTGTGTTTCTTAAACAAATAAGACCGTCACAAGTGTATTATAAGAGTAACATATAAATTCCAGTACAGGATAGACTTAGCTTTCTTTACAGTGAAAAAGCAACAAACTTGTTATTATTGGTATTGGTATCGGTATCGGTATCGGTATTGGTGTCGGCTAAAAGGGGTTTCGATATATCGGCATATCGGATATCGGCAAAAATCCAATATCGTGCATCCTTAATAAGGTGTTATGTTACCATAAGGTAGCATAAGGTTTGACAGCATCGAGGCTTGAATTAGTTGCATATGAAAGGCCAGTTTGTCAAACAACCTTCACCTGAATCTAAAGCTCTGAGCTTAAAACAGACTATGTATCTTAGATAAAGCAGGATGGCGTACCACAGGAGTTATGGGGCAGGCTACTGGTAATGTGGCTTCACACGCAGCCAAGGCAGCAGCAGAAGATGGGTTGGCCCAGGCCCTCACATATGAGGCAGATAAGAGACGATCTTCTGAGTGGAGCGCGTGAGAAGGGTTGGCAACAGCCTCCACTATGAGGCCAGAGAAGTGAGAGTCTGATGGCAGAGAGCAGGGCAGCGCAGAGACTTTGGCAGCAGGGTTCCCGTAGGACGGAGGAGGAGGAGGCAGGCTAGTGCAACCTGCAGGGGAGCAGGAGAGGGCTGGCACTACTGGGGTGACGACGGCTGGACCGGACATGATGGCAGCCAGCTTGGAGGGCACATCGACAGGCAGGGAGTCACAGGATTCTCCATGGGCGGACATGGTGCGGACAGTGAGCTCCTGAGCTGCCTGCAGGGACTGGATCTGAGAGGGGCCCAGCAGAGCACTGCCGGCTGTGGGGGAAGACACCTCCAGCACCTTTGACGGGAGGACAACAGATATATTCAACACCAACATTCCAACAACATCAACAATCTTGACTATTCTTCACAAAGTCATCTGTGAAAAGAAAAACAAGTTCTTACCTTTTTCCTGTCAGCATATATTGTGTATCCAGTCACACGGACCCCGTTGGAGGTCCCAGCAGCATCTATGGTGACTGGCAGCCAGCTGATGAGAGCGATCCCTGGGGAGGGGCCGTGCTCCAGCTGTACGTCCAGAGGAGCATCAGGGGGGCCTGCAGGGAACCAAGTCATCCCACCACAGCCAGGGAGAAGCAGATGTCAGAAATGTGTTTTTATCATGATAAAATCAAGTGACTGAACCAAAATGTGATCAGTAAAAACTAACGTAACAGCTACATCTCTCTACTGAGAAATAACACGACCTAACGGTCTACAGGAGGACTGAGAAATTCAGAAACCATGTACCTGAGTTCCCAGACAGTTGGCATGAAACTAAAGCAAGTTTCACAATTATTTAATGAAGTCAACTCAAATATAAGATGACACTCATCACACACACACTGCTTAGCTTCCTGCCTGAAGAGATGGTCTGTTTTATTGGAGAAGCAGATCAGGTTTATGGGATATAGGATCAATATCAGGTTGAATCTTTAAGTGTTTTGTCTGTCGTGATCATTCACATAACATATTTCCCTTGGAAGTGACTACTAGCAATAAAATTTAATAAAAGAGAGGTGAATAACATCTCACAAACTCCTCTCTTATTAAAACCTCATGTCCATGTCTGTGTGAAAATGGGACTGTGAAATTTACAGCAGGGTATGACACACAGGTATCATGTAGCTCTGCAAACTGCAAACAGATCACAGTCAAAGACTGATTCAGAGTTTGATACTCATATAAGTAGGCCTGTCACGATAATCAATAAATCGATTTACGAACGATAAATAAAAACGTCCTTGGTAAGTTTGCCAGCCTCGATAAACTGACACGTGCATGCATGTTTGTTTTCCTCCTCTCTTTCCACCAAAGTGGCTGAATGAGAAGATGGCTCACTACGTCTGTCTTTCCTAACATCGGGATGCATAGGTTCTATAGCGGATTTAGCGGAATTATAGCGGAGTGAGCATCTGTCAAAAATGCGATCTTTGGGGTGAAGACGGGGCTGCTCGCGCGTTCACACGGAGAGAGCTGAAGCTAGCGTCCTGAGGGGTAAGGAGGAAACACACGCTAATATGAGTGATGGCACCAAAGATACGGTTTTTAAGCCGCCTGCCACAGTCCCAGTGTGGGAATATTTAGTTTTTTATCCGAATGAACAAAGTGTGAGCTCATGAACACCAACGAGGTGATATGTCCCATTTGTTTGAAAATAGTGGCGAAGAAGAAGAAGAAGGGGAGGTAAAGCGGAGCCTTGTTCTTTGACAATCCGCTCTTACTGAGGCTTTTGGTCTGCAAAGTAAAAAGAAATAAAAGCGCCAAATGGTGGGCACTCAAAGACAGCTACATTGCCAAAGAAATGCAGCCCTTCAATACGATTAAAAGCCAGAAATGTTAAAAATGTTTGACAGACAGTACTGATTGACTGGGAAAAAGTACATGTTACAAACAATTCAGGAACTGTATAAACTCCCTTTTATTTAGGCTACAGTTTTTATTGTTGTTTTTTTTTGGAGTTTTGTTTTTTCTTTAGAGACAGGGTCTATGTTTTATTGTTTTTGATTAGTATTAATTATTTTCACTTACATGTATTTTTTTCTAAAAGAGAGTCCATTTCATTTTCATTGTATTTTTTTTATCTTTCTTGTTTGTTAAATTTATTATATTTTTTGTTTAATTTATTTTATTTAAAAGATCCTGTCCTTTTAATAACAGTTAAATACTCGTAAGAAATTAAAGTTTCTTGCTTTTGATATGGTGTACATACTTTATTATCACATTTATCATAATTACATCAATGAAAAAATGGAAAAAAAATCAAAATAACATTGACAATAATATTGTTTATCTGCAATAATATTTTGGAAAATTATCGTCCAGCAAAATTTGATATCGTGACAGGCCTACATATGAGAAATTAACCCCTAGTGGAGGCAGGGGTGGCCATTTATACTTCCTTATCAACATACAATAATCTTATCACCAAAACTCAGCTTAATAACACCAAGAGGGGATCTTCTTGTCTACATCTATGGCTGCATGACCAGGAACTAAAACGATATCACACATTGTGAACTATCTTAAGGTGCTGTGAGGACCGCCCATTTTTGTTTTTTCCAATATAAAGACTCCATTTCCCATCAGTACCATCACTCACTGAGATAAAGACGTGATGCTTGCCAAAGCATGTGTTCGTTTTGAAGCAAATGAAGGAAGATCAGAACTTCTTTTTGACTCTACTTTTCCTTGTTAAACCTCTTAAGACCCAAGATTTTGTCTGGTGTGCAATTTTTAATTCTCCTTGCTATTTGGGATAAGTAAGACCTGATAACTAAACATGGTCATTGTACAGGAAGTTTGATTATTTGTGTTATAAGGTCGCTATTAGTTGTTTGTTAGTCCTGTTATTGAACTTTAATACATAGTTTTTTCACTAAAATGGGTGTAATGTTGTTATTTCATCAAAAGATGATGTGGGAAGTGTCCCTAAATGTGGCTAAGAGATCAAAGGTATAAAAAGTGGAGTATCAGGGGTCTGAGAGGCAGAAATACCCCTAACTTTCCTCCCTCTTTTAACTGTGTCACTCGTGTATGTTGTTTTTATTTATTTCAATTGTGATTTTAATACAGTGTGTTTTTATTATGTTTTTTTGTAAAGTGTACTTGGGTGCTAGAAAGGCACTTTTTGATAAAACGTATTATTATTAGGGCTTTGACTTTAACGCGTTAATTAGATTAATTAATTACACCGCACATTAACGCGTTATAAAAATCAACATACGATTAACTCATGGGCTGCCCGCCATTTCAGAGCATCCTTTGATCCTCTCCATGATCTCCGTCGTCTTTTCTCATGATGGCGCCGCTCTTTCTCTCTGAACTACCGTGACACATCCTCAGTTGGAGCGTGAGCTGCCTGAACTTTTCTGACTCGCAGCATCTCTCTGTGTCTCTGTCATCTTACATTTCTCCTCATATCCATGCTGAGCTCTCGTCCAAAGAGTGCACCACCCACAGTAGTTTACGAGCAGGATTTTGATTGACAAGCTCCACCAGACACCGCCTCCCTCCGCTGAAAAATATAATTTACTTCTATTGACTTAGTAAACAGTAATCCAATCTTAATGGCAGGGAACACAGACATTTTAGTTAATATTGTCCAGATAAAAAAAAAAGGATTTACAAATCTTCTCTTTTTCGTGTATTCATTCCATTAGTCATGCACTATAATTTTGAAATGCCCTAGAATTCAAATTCTTTATTTTGGGACTTTAAGCAGATATAAGATTAAAATGTGATTAATTAGATTAATTAATTACAAATCCTGTAAATAATTAGATTATTTTTTAATCTGTCCACAAAGAAAACATCTTCTGACCAAAATAAACAGGATTTTGTTGTTTAAACTTGTGTATGAGAATATTCAACGATTTAGTCTTTTACAAAATCTGTTTGAATTGAAAAGTGTTGCTTCTGATGTTGAATATTGATGTGATTAAAATGTGATTAATTACGATTAATTAATTGCAAATAGTATAATTAATTCGATTATTTTTTAATCAAGTCCCACCTATAATTATTATTATTAAACTTAATGTCCAAACATGTGGATGTGGGATCTTAAGAGGTTAAAACTTTTTCCATGATGCAAAGTGACATGGTAATGTGTTTATTTGTAGCTATAGCAATAGTTTGACAGGGGACATCCATCAAACTCTGTAAACTTAGTTTGTAGTTTAGAGTCCAGAAGGTGAGCAGACTATCTGTTTAGTGTTCCTCTGAGACGTGTCTGCAACGTGTAACATCTACCAACTCCAGCTTCACCAGGCAAAGAACACGGGCTCTTCATTTTATTGATAGACTCTCAAGTTTGAACAGACCACTGCAGAAAAACTGCTGACTGTGGGTTGGAATGAACATTATCACAAACAGATTAACCCAATTATCTTTCTTCCGCTCTTCATTCCTTTTTCTGTCTGACAGTTACAGTACATTCAGACCAGAAGTGTCAAATTTGCTCGTCGACGCTCTGGCCACTCTCATTGCACTGCTTGGCAGTTGAAAACACACAGAAGCTCGCAGGCAGGGGAAGCGCTGCGAGCTGCCGAAGGGGTGGGGGTTACAAGCTGCGGTGCAGATGTTTAACCCTGGGAGGATCAGCTGTGCTCTGGATGACAACGTACAATCATTCTTGTTTTTCATGCTTTTATAAATTATATATATATATATATATATATATATATATATATATATATATATATATATATATATATATATATATATATTTATATCCATTGATGGCACAAATATTTCACAAATAAACACTCCTGATCAATCTAATGTCGGATATATTTTTCCAAGAATCATTGTTTTTTTTAAATGTTCCTGTAGATAAACAGGGACACTGATTACAGCTCAGGGAAGCTGGACACAGCAATAATAAGTTTGTCCTCCATTGTTTAACCTCGTTCTCCCCCTCAAAATCTTCTGCCTGGCAATACAGTTTGGCCTGTTATTGGCTGATGCCTCGTTCGCGCTGCTGCTCATTTGCATAAAGTTGAGCTTCTCCCAACTTCGGCTCATCGCTCGCTCCGCTGACGCAAGTGGCGCTAGTGATGCTAGTGACGCTAGTGACGCTCGCAACGTGACCCTTGTGATCGCCACTGCCTCGAGCGCCCCTCGACGCCGGCGATCATAGAAAATGAATTGCAGCTTGACGCCGCCGACGCTCAGACCGCTTCTGGTGTGAGTGTACAGTCAGGCTACGGTCTTCACCATCACTACAAAATTAATCGTTTTCTTCAAGTCACTAGGTGGTGAAATGTCATCAATCAACATTTAGAAACGACTTAATTTTAAATTATGGATTATGTAAAAAGCAAATACATAAAAGAAAGACTATTTCAAGATGACTTAAAAATTCCAGACAACAAATGCAGGTGCAGCAAACTGACAGTGGGATACAAACTCACTCATCAGTCAGTGTATCTTAGTGCTACTTCTCCTGAGATTGTTTTGTGGACAGATTAACAAACTGACAGACTCCATATCAAATACTCTGATTTCTACAGCTCAGAACTTTGGTCTAATTTGCTGGGGGGGCTCGAAGGTCAACTCTGAAGCTTTGTAACTCCCTACCTATTCAGCCTTATTTCTCCTCCATTGTAGAGTCAGCAATATTATCTTGGTGAGCAGATAACTAAACGTTGCTTTGTTGATTAAAGCTCAAAGCCTCTCCTAGAATCCATTTTCAATCATCATTCCTCTTTCTCTTATCTATTTCAGAGAAGGCAAACTTTTTTCCAGAAAGGTTTACTGACAGAACTCTAATTCCAAAAACACAAAAGTTGCTCAATATGAGGTTAAATTAAAAAACAATGAAATAAAAGAGTCTAATCCATACAGCACCAGAGACAAATTTAGGAGTAAGGAGGGCTGACTGACAGGAGGATGGTGAGAAGTCTGTTCGCTTAGAGGATATGCAGGCTGCTATCAAGACAATTCAACACCTGACTGTAAGAAGGTAAATACTGCACAGAAAGCATAAAGTACATTTTCTCCTACTGCTCCAAGTGTTTCAAGCTAAATGTCTGACTTCACACTTTCACTGAGCTGCTGCAAGAACTGGAGTTCAGTCTTTACGGACGCTCTGACATGTGGACTGAAGGTGCCGAGGATCAAACCGCTGATCTGCAGATTAGTGGAGCATTAGTCGCAGCATCCTGAGGCAACACTTTCAGTTACACACACCTTCAGGCACACCGTGTGAGGACAAACACACAGCCATCAGAGGAAAGTCTTCTACAGCTATAAAGAGTTAATAACTAAGACTGAAAAAAGATAAATGTGTCTTTTCTACGGACTAATGGCAGATGCTGTAATAAACTGAAGTAACAGCTTCAGAGAGCAGCAGGCGGGCTTTAGCTTCAGGTGATAAGAGTAAAAGGATTGTTTGACAAGGGGATGATGGAGTGTTTGATGACATGGAAAATGACAGTTTGTTGTGATTTAGGCTTTAAACTAAACGTTAAAAAGGAACAAATCGAACAAACGGACATTGTTTACACTTAAACTTGAGACCATTTATCAGTACAGTGATTTCTGCTTATGTCATCAACTTAATGATGCTATGAGGAGGATCTGCTTTAATTGCACTGCCTCGCCACTCCTGGCTTGAAATCTTTGCACACTGTCATGAATTTATTTTAGAGAGGTGTGTGTTTTGGAATTAAATGGAGATCGGATTGAAACAAACTTTCTTTGTTCAAGTCAACTTTTTACTGGATACAACGTGCTGAAGTAAGGTATTTATCAGAACAGTTACTTAGCACTACAGTTTGAAACCTGGCATCAAGCAAATGTTGTAGCAGTCAACTATATGTAGTGCTATCGGCTGCTCCAATGTATCTGTAGGCTAACATGACATCAAGTAAACACTGCTGTAAATCAATCTGTATGCAGTTTAGTAGCTATTTGTATTAGCGCAGCTAGCAGCTCGGTGCTCTGAGACATGTCTGTAATGTGTAACGTTAGTGAATCCTGCTTATATCCTGCCAGTCATCTACCAATCAGAGCTAACGTAACCTCACTCTTCATTTTATTGATAGACTCTCAAGTTTGAACAGACCACTGCAGAATAACTGCTGACTGTGGGTTAAAATGAACATTAGCACAAACAGATTAGCTCCTGTGTTAGCCTTTAGCTTGTGTCTTAGCCTTTAGCTAGTGCACTGTCACTCTCCTGTTTGTCCTTTTTCTGTCTGACAGTTAGGCTCAAGTGTCCACCATCACTACAAAATTAATCACAGAAATCATTCTCAGCAGACTACTAACTAACAGACTACTTTGTCGGCCAGCGTGGTGTTGTCATGGAGACCTAGACGTGCTGTAAATCAATCTGGTCCTGCTCGACCTGAGCAGGAAGCTAAGAAGTAGCAATCTAAAATAACTGGTAATCTGTAGTATTGGCGCTGATAATCTCATTTTAAAGTGTGGATTACGATCAGGCATATATCTGAAAGGGGGACTTTTTTAAGGTCACCTAGAGTCTCCTTACAGCCCCTTTAAACCAGGAGCATGAAAACAGAGAAGTAACACACGCTTTTTGATACAAGGAGATATTTTTTGGTCGTGGTGTAATTTCACAGCTGCCCCTGGTGTTTTACAGCAGGCCTGATCTGAGGAAATATTCTGTTCCCCTAAAGTACAAGTTCTATCTGAAAGGCTAACAGATTGAACATGTTCACATTGGAATTGGCTTGGAGGGTCAAATTTCCATCTGCCTGTGACATGAACAGTGATTGTGACCACCTCAGGAATCACCAACGTTTAACACTGTAACAGTCCAGAACATGTCAGACTCTTTCTGTGAGGTTTCTTGAAACACAAAGCTTTAGTAAGCTTGTAAAGACGATCTTCGATCTCTGTCTTATACAAAAATACACAAATACCTGACCTGACATGAAGCTTTTTCAGGTTATGATGCAAGAATCTATCATCCGAAACGATTCTCTAAGATTTTTTATATTACTTGATATTTCTGTTTCTTTTTTAGTTGATCTCAGAGAACAGTTAAGTCTTATCTGTGGTATAATCAGTGTCGTTGACCTTACCTCCTGACACTGCTGATATTCATTTATGACCAACATGTTATTTTTTAAGAGTGACATGCCCGGCACCTTTCCTGAACATCTCACTCTATGAATAGAAATGACTGCATCCTGACCTGCCATCAGCGTGCTGAAGGTGATTGTTGCGCTTCTGTGTTCCCGCCGCTCCACAGGTAGCTCCCATGGCGTGCGGTGCGGCCGTGCCTCCACTTTGACGGTGTACTGCAGGCTCGGCAAGAGGTTATTGAGGCACAGCGAGTAGCAGCCAGCCTTCACCAGCTCACACTCCTCCTCGTTCAAGGACACAATGTGCACATAGTTACTGTTGCTGGGCAGCCAGGTCAGGTTGGCAGAGGTGGCGGTAATCCTTTCCACGCGCACCTGCGTGGGCGCCACACAAACGTCCCGACCCACTAGCATGCTGCAGCGCAGCTGGTCAGAAAGGCCCTTCTCCGTCAGGCTCTGCACTGACACGCGGTAGGCCTTGAGGTTTATGTCCAGCCGCTCGAGCACTGCTTTGGTCTGAGAACCGAAGGGCACATTGAGCCGCAGCTCCTGGTCCACATACACGTTATAGCTCCACACATTGCCCCACCCAGCCGGCACCAGCGGAGGGTCCCAGCCGATGATGATGCTCTTGGCAAGCTGCTTAATGAGGGTGAGTTTACGTGGGTAAGGCACGACGTCCACTCCCACCTCCTCCAAATCCAAGTCCAGGCCGTTGGTGAGGGGGGCTGGGACAGCCAAGGCCGATGCTGAGTCTGAGGGGGCTGAGGCAGGGCCACAGGGGGTATGGGTGTCTGTCCTTCCTGAGGCGCTGATACCCAGGTGGAGGTGATGCTGGTGGCTGGCACTGTGCAGGCTGCTGTCGAGCAGAGAGTTGTGAGACGCGTCCCCTGTCTCCGGGTGGTGAGCGCTCATCACGTCATCGTCCGATACGCGTTCCACAAAGTTGGAGGGAACCAGCCCTCTCCGTCCGTCCATCAGCTCTCCTGTGAGGAGCACAAGTGAGACACTGAGCACCATGTTAGGATCAAAAACACAGATTTACTTATCCACAGTCTGCTCATACCTTCATAGAAGCCGTCATCATCCATGTCTCCGTACACGTAGATGTATTCCCCAGCAGTGAGGGGAAGCTCCACTTCAGGGTTGTCGTTTGGGCCATCGTAAGGGTTATAGCTGAGAAAAAAACAAACATGGGAATTATTTCTGATCCATACTAAATATATGCTGAGTCATACTTCACGGCGGTTAAACACTAACCTGTATCTGGCTATGAAAACCTGAAGCTTGGCTGCTCCTCTGCTGGCTGTGTAAGGTGCAGGAGCCACGTCGATGTCCAGCTCCTCCACTTCACTGGCTGTGTCCACCTGAGAAACACAAAAACAGACAGTGAAGGTGTATCCCACAGGGAACTTTCTCTCCAAACAAATAAGACATGCAGCTTTTAAACAGTGCAACTTTTCACCTACAGCTAAAACACTGTTTTAAATGTTTTACACAGGTAAAAACAGACAACAAATTGTTTTGTTTTGTTTTTTTTGCTTGGCACGGCGTTGTGGCTGTCTGTAACAGCATCTCTCTCTTCTTTGTCGATTTCTTGTAATTTTTTCATCTCTTTTTCGTCATCTTTGTATTTGGAGTGGATCATTACTTTGTTTGGCTCATTTGTTGGTCATGGACACCAAACTGGTTTTGTCTTCAGTGATATTTTTACTATTTTTGCTCCTGTCTTTATCTGGAGATCATACATGAAACCATGGCTGCATTGTTTACATGTGAAATCAGCTGTTAGCAGCCTGTAGCATGCCAATGCTAATTGGTGCATGGCCTGATGTCTTCCCACAGGAGGAATGAGGTGAGGACGATGTGCTGGTTCTCAGGTGTGAGCTAAGAAGTGACGACATTGACCTGTCCTTCCATCCATCGTTATTGGGAACGTAAGATCTATCTCCAATAAGATGGACAAGCTAGCCATGCTAACTTAGCAACAGAGGGAATACCAGAAGGCAGAGTAGCATCATGCTATTCACAGACATGGCTAACAGAGCTAAACCCGACACCAACGCCACATTGGAAGAGCTTCACCTGCTGTGAGCAGACAGGATCCAGGAGACAGAGACTGAACAGACTGCTGAAGAAGCTCAGTCCTGGACCCTGTGGAGGTGGAGACTGGCTGAACTGGACAATGATGGACAAGCTGTCAGCATCTATTTTCTTATGAAGCTTTCTGCACTTTCCATACACTTTCTTATTTTAGTTTTATTGATTGCTGCAGTGACTCCTGAACTTCACCTTGGGGATAAATAAAGTATTTTCTATTCTATGATCCATAGGCCTTGACTTGAAACTGTGTACATCTCTAGATTCTTGACCCTGGGATGACTACAACATGACTGAGCTTTTTTAGAAAACAGGAGTCAGTCTCTAAAGCCTGTTCTTGTAAATCCTGAACTAGTTTTAAGTGACTGTGTTTGACTGTTCTCCTTTAAAAGCTGCACAGCGTTTTTGTCTGAGTCTGTGGTTTGAAGACAACCACCTTCATTTCCATTCATGGCTGTTCCACTAAATACAATAAAGAAGGGTTATTTATAGATCACTGGGAAAACCTTTTTAAAGATAATCACTTACAACTACTACTGTGTAACCTTCATAATCCGCACAGGCGAGTGGATTATCTCACTAAATATGAGCTTTATTGAACTGTGGGCAGACTGGATGAAAAGACCACCAACCTGTCTGTTACGCAAGACCAGACTCTGACGCTTTGGACACAGGGCACAACAAAAACCCTGAAAACATGACAGTGGACTTCTCCTCTGAGCAAGCAGAGAGAGTGCTGGTACATTCAGCTACAGTGTGCACTCGCGTGAGATGACAGAGAGAGGTTAAGGAGGGCTTTTTAATCCATTAAATCCACACAATCAATGTGATCGTGCATGGCTGTCTTGGTAATCTTGATGAGCAATCTGCCTGTCTATGTGCATACAAAGACAGCAGAGGAGCTGCAGGCAGGGATCCCTCACAATGACATAACCAGGGAGAGAAAAGAAGGTAAAGCAGCTGAGAATCACAGACCGACAGCCAAGGCTACCCAAACGCTAACACAGGAGAGAAGAAACACTGGTTTGGCTAACTGTTAGCAAGAGTGGCTAGCAGGCACCAGCTGAAACCTTCTTGAAGGGGTTAAACTGGTTTAAAAACAACAACTAACATTTTCTTTAAAGGCTTTTTAACAGCTCCAGGACACAAACAGACAGTCTAACTATCTCTGCACTGTCATTGTGTCACATTTTCACAAAGTGGATTACAACATCAAGACTGAAGACGCCCCTTTTTTTAAAAAAACAGTGAGTTGTTTTGTGAAAAGGATACAGGAGGAGACGTTTCTCACGACAGCATCCACATCACCACAAAACCCTCTGCTTTATATTCACACAGCGCCACAACTATGGTTTAAAACAAATGTCAATTTGAAAGCAGCTTTTAAGATAAATCTGTCAAAGTGCCATGACGTGCTGAGGATTCAGTAAGCAGTTTTTGGATCGGGATCCAGTGGAGCTGATGAAACGTCCTCCTAATCATTCTCACATGGAGCTTTTTTATACGCAGACACAATTGAAATTTCGGAATTGTGAAGCGTGTCAGACGGATGAATCGAAGATGTATACAATTCCAGGTTTCCACTAAGTGGAATCAACAGTTTGATCTACGATGAGGATTCTGTTTTTGTCCCACAAAGGTGCTCGAGAGGATTTGAAAAGTCCCAGCAACCAGCTCACTGAAGTTTCTTACATTATAATCTGGTGTTAGCAATTTTGGTCGTACACAGATGTAAGCATGGAGTTGACCCATCACAGACCAAGGTTAAAATAGTTTTGGATTTGTCATTATAGTTTAGTTTTAGTTAGTTTTGACATTTTTTTCCATTACAGTTTAGTTTAAATTAGTTTTAGAGCAGGCATTCTAGTTTTTATTTAGTTTTAATTTTTGCAACAAGGCTTAGTTTTAGTTTAGTTTGAGTTTTTCATACCTTATTAACCAGGTGCAGGATTCAAAAAGGTCAGAGTAAATATTTTGTAATACAGTTTATTTTCCAGTTCAACATAGTGCTCACTGCTCAGTCAATGCTGATACTGAACTGTTGGCTGCTGTCTTAAACACATGAAAATAATAGAAACTTAATATGAAAATATATATCATAAAAATAATATATCAGTGCAGTAAACAAGCACGTCCCAGTACGTCGCTGTGATGGTGCCGTACGGCGCTGACAACTGCTGAAAACTGTCGTAAAATTGGTTGGGAAAATGTGTCAGATTAATTTCAATCATAAAGGCTATTCATATTGTCAAAAACTGTAACAAAGGACATTTTGTCTATAATTTTGGTTAGTTTCAGTTAGTTTTGTGAACACAAGATACAGTTTTAGTTTACTTATCGTTTTCTTTTCTTTTCTAGTTTTTATTAGTTTGAGTTAACTGCAATGTATTTTAAATTTTAGTTTTCCTTTTTAGTTTAGTTTTAGTTAACTATTACAACCTTGTCACAGACCAAGCTGGATTTGTCTCTAACCTCAGTACTTGCTAACATTGATGAGCCATTTCAGAAAGAGAGACATTTCCTTTAACTGTGGGACTGAGTTTCCTTATTTACAGTCACTGCTGAGATTTGTCCTAAAGCAGGCGTCTCCAGCCTTTGTTAGGATGACAGCTTTCAAACAAAAAAAACAAGTCACAAGCTACTTCTTGTTCTCTTATCTATTTATTTTTTGAAGAGTACATGTTTAACACCTTGTTATTATTAGGCTCAGCTTAAATGAGATGTTGGACATTGCATCCTGTCAACCAAAGTCTTGTAATTTGTCTATTTCTTTTTCTACAGACCTTGTTTACTCATGTTTATCTCCAAGTGGGACACTGGCTTGAGTAAAAGTAAAACAAAATCCAAATTTCTTACAATATTTTGTTCATGTTCAAGTCCATACTGAGTCCACACGTTTGCCACCACTCTGGTGATTGGCTAATGTTTTTTGTGGGATGGGGAAGGAGGAGAGGAGGTTGGATGGATATAGAGTTGTAGAAAGTAGAGTTTGCTTTGATTCTTTGTATTTTCTTCCTGATTCTTTTATTATTTTCATGTTTTCCATTTGCTTGGCGAGTTACTTACTGGGGGCCTTTAAGCTGCCTGTTGGTGACCCATGTCCCAAAGACAGCCTAGGAGGGTTTAATTAAAGGTGCAGTCATTATTTAAATAAAGCATATTTTTTTCCCCAAAGTGAAAGATGAGTTTTGGTTTGTTGACCAAAATCAATTTTGATTTTTCCAAGAAATGGTTTAGTGCTTTCTTGAATTTGGGCCATGACTTTCTAATTTGATATAATCTCAATGCCCGGGTTTCCACATCTTATCGAGATCAGTTAATTTCCAGTGCTCAGATTTAGTAATCAGGCAACGATGAGCCAGATTTTTCTGATTAAAGAGATAAACATATCAAATGAGACAATAACAATGAACTTTGAGCCTTTGATATAACATTATATATCACACACAGCCTCTGGCATTCAGGAGGCAGAGGAGATTTTTACAGACACATACACACGCACAGAGCTCTGGGCTGTACGCTCTTGAATGTGACGATTGTTAGCATCTCTGACGCCTGCTAAAGGTGGAACAATCCAGCCCACCATTACTCCTCTTTAACACCCACAGTGGCTGGGAGAGGAAGCTAACAGAAGCTTAATAGAGCTGTCTCAGAGCGGTAATTGCTTCCTCTGTTATGATTAAGGATGAATAAAGATATTATGTATTCATTCTTTCAGGCCGGTACCTCGTGTGTGGGGCTGGATTTGTGCGGGCTGAGGTGGGTGTCAGACTTGGGGGTGAGGTGTGCGGTTTCTGACTTGCTGGAGGTGGAGCCTGACTTGCTGACGCTGATGGTGGGCAGCTCTCGGTGCTTTGTGACGGGAGAGCGCTCCACTCTGGAGAGCCCTGCAGCGTGGGGGGTGGACCCCATCCGCAGTGCCGCTGCCACATCTAAGGAGAGGAGGAGAGAGGAAGAGGATAAATAGATAATCCAAGACTTTAACAGACCACCATGGCCCTCTCACTGGTTAACCTGTGCAATCCATGAGCAGCTAGGTGGGTGAGGTCAGCGCTCAACATGCAGGGAGCGGCTCAAGGTTGAACCTGGCTGATTAAACAGTGGAGGAAAAATCCTTTCTCCATCTGTCTGAGGTCAGAGGTCACACCACCTTGTGTCACACCAGCACTGTTAAGGGGCTTAACTAGTTCATTTCTCACTGCAGCCCACTAGCGCCGACCCTTATGAGACGGCGAAGCTCGCAGAAAAGCTGTGCTACAGAAAGCCTCTGGTTCAGTGCTGGGCTGTGACGGTGAGGGTGAGATGAAGTGTTAGGACACGACATGCTGACTGTGACATCGTCCAACACCACAGAGACACAACCGAGCGGAGCTTTACCCTCAGGGCAGGAGAGAGTGTCACCTCCCTCGAGACTCCAGAAGGCTATTTCACCCAGAGACACCATGTCCCATGAGCCACCAGTGCAGTCTAAAACACACAAGCAGCGAAAGAGGAAAAGGAGAGAAGGCAGGACAGGCTAGGTTTGCAAAGCTGGAAGCACAATGACAGATCTGAAAATCTAAGCTTGTTTGGTGGAAATTGATTTGAAATGCAGTTAATTCACAGTTTCAAACCTGTAAATGAATCAGTCTGAAGGCATTTTGTTAAAAAGTTAAAAAGTGACCTGATGTTTAAGAATTTTATTTCTGCTCAAGCTCAATTTCACCTTTGATGACAAAGTTTCTGTACAAAAGAAATATAAGAAAGATTTCCCCTTTGAAAAGATACTCATGCCTTAACAATAACTTAACTTTTACTCTGTAATGGAAAAGCAAGAAGAAACAGACGATGTCAGCCACTAGCTTTACATTTCAGCCTCTGAACTAAACTGAAATCAAATTGAAAAAGCAAAAAGAAATCCTCTCGTGCTAAACCAATCACTTGTATTCCCTTTGGTTTGTAGTGATGTGTAAATCCACGGCAGGCTCACCTCGGTCAGTGGTCAGGCCCACCCCGTTGGTCAGAGCAGAGAGGCTGGGGTTGTTAAGGAGGCCGGTGCTGGCCAGGTCCACTTTGGACGCCTGCAGTCGAAACTTCTCCAGCTCCTGGGACAGCAGGCCGAACTGTTCGCTCTGACTGCGGCATTTCTCCTCCAGCTCTCGCACCTTTGACTGCACACGAGGCAAAATACACACATATGGTATGTTAAAAGTCCTATTATTAAACCTCACCAACTGTATGCTCTTATGCAGTTTGGGTTTTATTAGAAGAGAAAGCCGCACAGAGACAGGACACAGGTGTAAAGAGTGGGGGCTGCATGCAGCTAAGAGACGCCTGAGACGCTGCTCAGAGACTTCACTTTTTCTGAATTAACACAGCTTCATGACTTTTCCCAGCTCTCTGTATTAAAAAGGATTTTATCGCTTCTATGAATCAAACATTTTATTTCTGTAGAAACTGTGAGGCAGTTTTACAGTTCACTGATAAGCTCATCTATGTCTTTTTGAAACAGAGGTAAGAAAAAGTAAAGGCAAACTTACAGTGGGGAAAATAAGTATTGAACGCGTCAACTTTTTTCTCATTACATTTATTTCCAAAACTGCAATTCAAACAAAATTTCTACCAGACGTTGGTATCAACTCAAATAATCCACCCATGAAAAGAAATCACAACGTTCAGGTCCATAAATAATGAGAATGTGGAATTAAGTACAATAACACAGGAAAAAAGTATTGAACACACCATGGAAAGGAAATGCACCATACCACCTGAAATCTGTCAGTAATTATTACTTGAACTTCCAATTAGTGCAAACCAACATCAGCTGGGCTAGAGCAAATTGATGTCCCTACAAAAAAGGTTGTTTTTTCACCAAGCAGTTAAATATGTCACACCTCATGATGGGTAAAGGCAAAGAGCTCTCTGAAAACATTCACAACCTGATTGTTGCTCAGCATCAGAATGGAACTGGTTACAGACTTATATCAAAGCACCTGAATATTCCAGTCAGCACCGTTGGGGCCATTATTCACAAGTGGAAGAAGCACCACCTTACCATCAACAGGCCACGCACAGGAGCTCCTTGCAAGATTGACAGGGAGTCAGAAAGATAGTCAGAAGAGTACTCAACGAGCCAAGGACCACCCTGAAAGTGCTCCAGAAAGACTTGGAGGCAGCAGGTTCAATTGTTACAGAGAAAACAATAGACAATGCACTCCACAGTCATAGCCTCTATGGACACTCAGCCCGCAAGACTCCATTCCTCAGAGAAAAGTCATGTTGAAGCTGGTTTAAAGTTTGATAACAGCATCTGGACAAGCCTGTAGAATACTGGGAGAATGTTGTCTGGTCAGATGACACCAAAATTGAACTTTTTGGCTGTCATACTACAGACCATGTTTGGAGGAGAAATGGCCCTGCACATCACCCAAAAAGCACTACACCAACAGTGAAGTTTGGAGGTGGAAGCATCATGGCATGGGGTTGTTTCTCATCTCATGGTATTGCCAAACTTCATATAATTGACAGAGCAATGAATGGAGCCATGTATGGGGAAATTCTTGATATGAATCTGCTGCCATCCACCAGTATGATGAAGATGAGACGAGGCTGGACCTTCCAGCAGGACAACGATCCAAAGCACACGGCAAAGTTGACTCTCAAATGGTTTCAAAAAAAGAAAATCAATCTGTTAGAATGGCCTAGTCAATCACCTGAGTTAAATCCAATTGAACATTTGTGGAAAGAACTAAAGAAAAGGATTCACCAGAGGCCACCAAAGAATATTCCAGATTTAAAGACAATCTGTGCAGAGGAATGGGCCAAAATCACACCTGAGCAGTGTGGGTGATTAGTTCAAACATACAAGGAGCGTCTGGAAGCTGTCAATGCAAACAAAGACTTCTCCACTAAGTATTAGATAAGTCCCAGTTAGCCTGTTCAATACTTTTTTCCTGTGTTATCGTACTTAATTCCACATAACCATTTTTTATGGACCTGAACGCTGTGATTTCTTTTTATGTGTGGATTATTTGCTTGAGTCTGGTGGAAATTTTGTTTGAATTGCATCTTTGGAAATAAACGTGATGAGAAAAAAGTTGACATGTTGAATACTTATTTTCCACGCTGTATGTTTAAAGCCAAACATTGGTTAACACAGAGGGATCTTCACTTGTGGGCTCTGCTTTTGTCTGGGTTCAATAACCAGATCAAAAACACACAGAAGGTTAGTTAGTTCCTGTGCTTGTTTTCCACTCCTATCAGGTATCTAATGGTTCAATCAGGGTGCACACAGGTTTGGTCAAATATGGCAGCAAAAAGCAAAAATCCAAGAACAAGCAGGTGCTTGTCTGAAACGTTGGTCACTTTTCCAACTCAAACAATCTCATTATCTTTAAGAATTTGGTTTACTTGTTTCCTATTGTATGAAATTGTAAATGCTTTGGTTTCATGTTTGTTAGGTTGATTTTTTGCGTTTACTTTAAGTTTTCTATCCACTAAACGTCCTCAATAAGAATCTGTTCAGCAGACTTTGTTCCCACTGCCTCTGAGCCGTCAGATTTCTCTCTGAAGGCTTCCACTCAGGGGAACGCCCAGACTGCACGAAAAGCTGCAGCTCCATCTGCAGCTTTCAAATCAAATGTAGAAATCAACTGAAACTACTCAGTTATCAGTGATTTCCTATCACCGCTTTGAACTTGGGATGTTGGTGCCCTGTGCTGCTACTCCGTCATGTGTCTAGTGTTGTAGTCTTTACCTGCATGTCTGAGTCACCTCTCAGCTAAAACTGGCTCAATGTTTCAATGCAAACATTTATGTTCAGTTATGAATGCTGTCGTATCAAACAAAACTAACAGATGTATAGAAATGTGATTGATGTTTAACATACTGCAACCCTGTTTGAATCATCTTTTACAAAGTGAGTATCTTCACTTTTCAGCTGCTGTTGTACTTGGATAAAGGCTCAGTGCAGCTATTTTTCATCATGACAGCAGTAATGGGACTGGTTGAGACCACATGATTCTATCACTCCACATTTAGGTAAATATCCACTTTCACCTGCCCTTTTCTTTTCAGCTGTCCTACCTACACAGACTGAAAAGATGAGCACCTTTCAAGCTGCCCACACAGTTTGAGAGTCTTTGCATTGGTCGAGTTTGGCTGAGTGTGTGAAAGCATCTTTTTCAAATTGTGGGTGTGATGTCAAAACCCTGCTGCCTTCACAGCATCATCCAGCTGCTTTGGAAAACTTATAAAAGATTCAAAATCATTTGAAATTTACATCTCGGTTTACGAAGTTGTGGTAATTTTGGAGAGTGGCATCACAGAACATGACAGAGCGATCAGAACATGTAATGGCACATATGTGACCTTTAAGTGACACAACTGGATTACTGCAACACTCTTTACCTGGGAGTAAGTCAGTGCTCCCTCACACATCTCCAGTTAGAGCAGAACGCTGCCGCTCTGCTTCTAACTGGAGGAAGTAAGAGGGAGCGCATTACTCCCATCCTGGCCTCCCTTCACTGGCTGCCTGTGTGTTTCAGAGTCCACTTAAGATTCTTTCATTTGTTTTTAAATCTTTAAACGGTCTGGCCCTTGTGTACCTCACCCCCACGCTCCTTCTCGGTGCCTCAGGTCAGCTGATCTGCTGCTTCTGGAGGTACTGAGGTCAAAACGAAAGCTCAGCGGTGACAGAGCTTTTTCTGTAGAGGCTCCACATAAGACAAGCCCCCTCACTTTCTGTTCTCAAAACCCATTTTTAATCCTTGGCTTTTAACACAGTTTGAGACTCTGCTCTTGTTTTAGTGTTTTATGGTTTGTTAGGTTCGACCTGATATAACTGCTACTTTTGACACAGTGGACCACAGTATTTTAATATCTCGTTAAAAAACCAAGTGGGCCTATTTGACACTGCACTGGATTGGTTTGATCCTATCTGACTGATAGGTCCCTTAGTGTTAATATTCTAGGCTCAGAGTCATCTTCAGCTCCTCTGTCATGTGGGGTTCCACAGGGCTCCGTCTTGGGGCCGTTACTTTTTTCCTTGCATATACTGCCACTGGGGTCTATACTGAGAAAGCATGGAGTAGCCTTCCGTTGGTACGCTGATGACTGTCAGATTTATGCGCCCTTAAAAGCAAAAGATGGCTTTTCAGTCAAACCCCTCCTTGCATGTTTGGAAGACATTAAATCTTGGTTGTCCCTGAACTTTTTAAATTGTAACAAAAGAAAACAGAGGTTCTCTTTCATAATATTTCGCTCGATGTCTCACTAAGGGATCCACGCCCCTGCTGCAGCCCTCAGAAGCATTAATCTCATTACGCCAATCCTGATTGGCTGGTGAAACGTGTCCGTCCGCCATAGGTAGTATCCCCTACATTAAATACTTCATGCGGACGGCACCACATCATTCAAACACCTCTTCTCACTTGGAGCATATCTCGCATCCTGGGCTAGCTAGCTTAACTGTCCACAGACGGATCTTATTTAGCTGCCGTCGCCGGATGCTACCTAGCTCTATTTGTCGGTCCCACCAGATCGATTTTTGTGCTTTTCTCGCCTCCCCATGGCTTGGCTGGCACTTTTTCCTCGACGCCCCACCACGGCTTTCGAGTTCCGAGCTTTAGCACCCCAGCTAAAAACTTGTTTTTACGGTTAGCACACCAGCTAATCTCCCATTATAACGGTTATGGTGTTCGGACCAAGTGGCCCCTGTGAGTCCACCTCTGTTGATCTTATACCCCTGACAGTTTATTTTAAATCAACTGTTACCAATCTGGGTTTTAAGTTGGACAGTGATTTTAAACTAGACAGGGGGCCCTCTGCACTGGGAGCTGTGATTGGCTCTGGCTGGGATACTTCTGTCTAGTGGTGACCATCGACTTGGTCAGGTGGGGGGTTTGCATCATGTTTGGATTACTGTAACACGCTTTGTTTTTAATTCTTGTTTTATTATTTTTAAATTGTTTTTAAGAACATTGAAACTTTTTTTAGAACCCGCACCATTGTTTTATATTTACTTGTTTTTACTTTTATTTTATTAATTTACTTATTTATGCGTACACTATCTTTTATGTACAGCACTTTGTTCCAGCTGTGGTTGTTTTTAAAGTGCTTTATAAATAAAGTTGAGTTGAGCTAAATAAATCACAAACTGAAGCTGTGATATTTTTCTCTGGCAGAAGAACAACTGTCAGACAAACATTTGTAAAACTTTTCAACAAAAATCCAGCTTTGAGAGGACAGAAACAGAGGGAAACACAGAGGGGTAGAGTTTTAGAGAACAGGAGTAAGAACCAGTCAAAAGGGAAGCAGGTTATGAGAAGATTAAATGCTGTGCTTCTGTCCTACGCTGCATTCACCCCACAAAGCCACTGAAGAGCAGGGTTATTTTTCAGAGCACTACAAAGGTCTCTCTTAGCAACGCTGAGTTTCTATATGTGGCTGATTTCACTTCAGGTTGTGGTGGGAGTTTCCTGGCAAAAGCCTCGGCACGAAACTGTGTGAAAGACATTTCCTGTCAGCTCTTACCTCTGCGTTATCATCGAGCTGAAATGAGAACGCGTTCACAAACAGCAGCTCGGCCCATGTGGTCGGTAAACAGAAATGAGGGTTTTATCCTCAACATAATGAAATCATGCAGCGTGACGTCATGATAAGTGTGCTTAAAGCTTAGCAATAACTGTGCCACAGAAACACGACAGAAACCGGTCTCATGTGAATGACCTGGTTTTCACACACGTTGGTAAACTAAAGCATTGCATCAAAAGAACATCTGTGGCCACAAGTGGCGTTTTGAAAGAGTGTTTCTTGTAAGCGCTGCAGGTCTGTTCCCCCTGCTTTCAGTTTGTGTTTCTACTGAAACACAGGGCTTGAATTAAAGTGGAGTTTGGAGGTTCTATCTACAGGGTCTCAGGAGGGTGTTGGTGGTTGAAGGTTTACAGTTTGGAACAGGAGGTCTAGCAGGCTAAAGGTTAACGGTACCTGCATGCAGTCCAGTGTACTCTGGTTAGCAAAAGGATAACACAAAGGAGAGAAAAGGTAACCAAAGTAAACACATGCTGAATCTGGGAAAGAAAGATCATTAGAACAAACAGAAACACAGCAATCTGAGGATAAGAATATCCAGTTAGAAACCAGCATCACCAGAACCATCCCTGGCCCTCTGCTGCCAACACCTGCCTCCCACTGAGCACAAACACTCCGTTTTTCACAAGCTGTTTCTAACAGATTGTGAAAGAGCAGTGTGTTGACTTGGCACCAAGGCTCAGGTTCCCAGGAGGGAGAGAAACTTTCTCCTTGAGATTAAATAAAGATAGAAAGAAGGCAAGTGAAGCAAAGCCAAAGGAAGGAAGATGAGCAAACTTTAAAAACAGGAGCAGCTATACTCTACCAGCTCCCTCCGCAACACAAGCTGAGTCAACTCCTAAAATAAGATACAAACTGCTTTTAGGGACAAACTCATGTTGCAAAGGAGACAGAACACACATATAAAGACATCGAGTGTGGTGGTGGTGGTGGAAATTTCTGAGGTTTCCTTTTTTCCCCCTCATTCAAAACCAGCAGCCAATCAGAGAGCAGGGAAACTCAACTGTCATCGACTGTCTGGGTTCACTTTGAATTCAAAGTGTTTCACACTCGCCCTGCGAACAAGTCTAAACGTTACATGGCAGCAGAGACGCCATCTGTTCAAACCGTTTTGAGTGTTTCAGAGAGTGTTTTCAGCAGCAGCTTCTCTGCCAGGTGTTCAGATAAAAATAAAGACTGCTTTGTTCTGTTTGACTGGGCTGCTGCAGCGTCTACGGCCTTCTTTTGTCTACCAAGACAGCAGGTGATTAAATATTTATATGAGGAGAGGAGTTAAAACCTTCTTCAATAATGAATTAAATTGATTCTTGTTAGAAAGGGAGTCACAGGAACATCACATACAGAGAATCCCACACTCACACTCCCTCTGATCTTAGGACCAGGTGAATTAAGCTCCTCTGCCTCAAGTGGCTGTGATAAAAACTGGCACTTGTGATTTTTGTTTTGGGAAGTTCTCGTAAATTATTAAAAGCAACTTTGAAGTGAAACAGGAAAAAAGTCCTTAATGGGCTTTTTCTCTTTTCTTTATGGATGCTTGAGTAATCCACACTCACCTCAAGCATCTGAACCACTCCCTCATGCTCCCGCTTGGCAAATAACTGAGCCTGGGGACACAAAAACACAACACCAGTATCAGTGTTAGATTAGTCATTTGTTCATATAGGCCAAACACATGATGCAGCGAGCTCAGTGGGTGAGGTGTTAAAGTTTTTTGGTGCTTAAAGGTTGCCTCCTGCTGGACAAATTCACAATTCTACAAAGTTGGACTTAAAGAGGTCGTGAAGAGACAAAGAAACCACATTTTTGATGTATGAAACATATAACTGAAGGGTTTGTTACCCGCTGTAAGCGTTTGATCTCATCCTGTTTGAACTTAAGGATAGCCAGTGCCTGCTCATGTTCCAATTCCAGCTGCTGCCTTCGCTCAGCGACCTCACGCATATGCTGTGCAGAAAGAAGACTTTTTAAGTAACAGCAGCGAGAAAAACAGTGAAAGCTGAAGTAATACTCATAGTTTCTGACACATGCGGCACCTTTAGGACCTGCTCTAGGTTCTCCAGTTTGGCACGGAGTCTCTGGTTCTCCTCGAGAACTGAATTGTGTTGAGCGGTCACTTCGGAGAGATCGTCCCTCAGCTCCTCATTCTCAGCCCGAGTCTGAAACATTAAAAACTAGCTTTAATTTAACAGAAACAGCTTTTTTTAAGATTTGGTCAGCAAACATAAATAAGATAGACATTTTCTTCCATAGTTCTGTTTGTCATCTTTAATTTACACAGCTCCTTCACAGTAAAACCTTCTTTTGCATATCAAGGAGCTGAAAAAAGCCAGTTGACCCGACCTGGTCGAGCAGCAGTGCCTTCCTCCTGAGGAGATCCGCCTCCTCCTTCAGTTGCTCATTTTTGCTTCGCTCATCCTCAAGCTGGCTCTCCTGTAATCGAAGCACAAGTCAGAGTAAAGTCTCCTACACTAATGCTTAAACCAGTGAGTGTGTGTGAGGGGAAAGCTCTCTAACCAAATCCAGACATCTCTTCTGTCGTTTCTTTACTTCATGCTCGAGGTTTTCACATTCTTTTCTCTTCTTACTCAGCTCACTTTCCTAAAACAAGAATGAAACAACAAATTAATAGAAAAAAAGTTCATTTTGAAGTGGATGATACAGCTACGTCTTGTTCTTCATCAAGTCATAAACAAAGTGTATGTAAAAACAATGTAACACTGTGTGTAAAGCAGAACCAGGTCACACAGTATGTATCATGACAAATGGTTGACATTTATACGTTGCGTGGCACAGCACCAGTTCCATACTGACCTCTGACATCACAGCAATGAGGTATTGCAAAGCTTAGCATCCTTTAATTATTCTAAATGCAGCTTACATGCAGGAGCAGCACCGGAGAAATCAGCTTATTTCAGCGTGGCCTCTGGGCCTCAATCAAGTATTACCACTGTGAGTGTGTGGGGGAGGCTACGGACGCACGGGCTAATTGTAGACCACCAGCAGCTGACTGGAAGAGAGATGGAGCTCCCTCCAGTGCTGACACAGCAAGACAATAACCATAATTAAACTGCAATCTGTGTGCTGATGTGCCTGATTGTGTCAGTCACAGCTTCAGAGCGCGAGATAATGACTTCCCTTCATCCAGCAGTGATTTTCTGCTGTTCTGTGATAATGATGACGGAGGAAGCACCGAGACGTTCCTCTGATTGAACAGAAATCAGTTTCCAGCTGTTTGACAACTGACGAAGAAACTTTTGATTTGCTGAGGATCCAATTTCATCTTTTCAGAATCTTCTTATGAAGTCGACACTTCGTAAGAAGTTGGTTTTTAATTTTGTTGTTTTAATCACACAGGAAAGTGAAAAAAAGAGTGATAAAGCTATAGAAACCATTTACAAATAGCTACTGTATCCCTGGTAAACTAAACATAAAAACAACACGTCTGTGAGCTTACAACAGCAGTACAACACTTTAATGCTCAAAAACAACCCTCATCTCTGATTAGGGATGGGTATCTTTCACATTTGAAACGACACGATACCAATACCCGGTACCTGGTTATTGGTACCGGTACTCAAGGGTACCAATTTTTCAGTCCTTTTTTGGCTGTATGAGGTAAAAAATTTCAATTTGTTTCATAATGAAATATATATTTTTTGATTTCTTCTTCAATATATAACCTCGCAATGCTGTGTTCATGCCCAGTATGGAACAGTCCAACTCTTCCACTCCCTCACAGTCACAAGGATGCATTAAGGTACCTTAACATGGTACCTAACGATTTGAGGTGAATTGGTACATGGAACTTTTGACAGAATTTGGTCAGTACCTTTAAAAGTACCTAATTTGGTGCTCACCCCCATCTCTGATGTCTACTAGCTAGGAATGTTTTTCGTGTTAATGATTAGTTCAGCTCTTCATTGAACTAGCATCTGTTCATATCAATCAATGTGAAGTCCAGCAGAGGCTTGAATTTAAACTGGTCTAACACTTCTTTATTCATTGGACCTAAATATTGAATACTTGCTAATTTTAACCTGATGATGAGGCTAAATACAGGATTTGTTGATGGGAGCCATAATGAAAATACTGAGCTCTAAGAAAAGTTTTATAAAATGTGGTCTAAATGGACTGAGTATGTTAAACATTATAGATTGGACTTTAACTGACTTCATATTTGAATTTTTAAGATAAACCCTCTACATATTGGTTTTTATTTATCTTTGTTTGATCTAGAAGTGGTGAGCTCCCCGGTTTCTGGGAGAGCGTGATGGAAAAAGACATTCAGGCTTTCTGCACTAGTCTTTCCTGAACCCCGACTGATAGAAGGGAGGAAAAAAAAAAATAAATAAAACTGGACAAATACCTTTAAGAGGCACAGCAAAGTCTGATGGATATTGAAAGCTATGTGAAGTGTAAAATAAACTGTGCTTTTCCTAATAAAAAGGCAATTGAAAAAAAAAAATCCACCCTCTGTCCAGTGTTTAGGCTGACAGAGGAGTGTTACAGCACAAACTGATTCCTATACCAGGCTGAAGACATGTTTTTTTTTTTTTTTAGTTATTTTTGGGCTTTTTATGACTTTTTTTATGGATGAACCCGGGCCATCGCTCAAGGGCGAGCTGCATGAAGCACAACTAGGGATGGGTACCGAATTAGGTACTTTACAGGTACTGACTGAACTCTGTCAATAGTACCAGGTACCGAATCACGAAAAATCAAAAGGTACCATGTTTAGGTACCTAAATGCATCCTTGTGACCAGGACTTGACATTAACACCAGCCAACCGGCCAAATGCGGGTGGATTTCGACAGTGGCTGGTAACACCACCACACCCACTGGCCACTTTGGCGGGTTGATTTTTATCTCAAACATGGAGCAGAGAGACAAGCAAAAGATGACTCTGATGATGAAAGCTCTGAGGAAATTTAATCTACCTCTCTTCATTGTCATGCTCATGAAAAAAGAAATGATTTTCTGATTACAATCGTTGATAAATATTTAAGCAGACAGTGTCTCTTGCTGAGTTTTTATCAGTTCAATTAATCCCCTTTACCATTTTATTATAAGCAATAACAAACTACTATTTTAATTACTGTGTCTTAATACACTGCATATTTTCATATGAAAGGAGCACAATGTTACACACAACTGTATCAGAGCTGAATACCTGATTAAGGACATGTGGATTTTAACATTGATGTAGTCTTGTTTTGAGTGTGCATAGGGGTCATTTACATTTAAAAAGGTTGTAAATCTTTTTGAAGTAAACTTTAGCATGTCATCATCGGCTTTAATCATATTGAACATAATTATCCAACAACAAATTGTGGCCAGTGAAAATACTGAGTGGCTAGTAACTAAGGGAAACCACTGGCCACAGTGGCTGGAAGGAGTGGAAGGGTAGGTGGTTTTTCATACTGGACATGAACATAGCATTACAAGGTTATATATTGAAGAATAAATCTATTAAATTGATTTTTTTTCAAATAATTTACTATTAAGCCAATTGATATTTTTTACCACATAAACACAAAAAATTGGTACTGTTGTGTACCAATACCGATTGCCAGGTACCAGGTATCGGTACTGTATCATTTCAAATGTGAAAGATACTCATCTCTAAGCACGACCTAGACCACCAGGCCATCTGTGCCTCTAAACATGTTTATTTTTACTGTAAAAATGATCTTTTTTTGGCATACATGGTTAGTGGTGTTTTGACACTTTTGCACAAGCTCCATAATTTTAGTTTGGGGAGTGCAGCTTGTCATATACGCTATATTTAGCTCAGACTAAAGTGGTGGACTTACTAAAGCATGCTAATGTTGCCTGAAATATCCCTCTTATTCCTCTGGGCTAATGCAGTCTGTGAGAAATGTTGTGCTTTTGCATTTGATTATTTCAGATATTGAAGAGCCTAAAAGCCTGTTTCCTTTCCCTGACCAAGAATATGTATAATTTCACAAGTTGTCGATGAAAACATTTTAAAACACAAGCAAAGCAGCTCCTTATTCATCATGTCCGTCTGTTTAAAACAAAAAAAAAAGAAGATCAAATAGATAAAGTTCCTTCTTGTTCAGACGGATCATTCTCTTGATTCTAAATGTGACCATGCCCAGCACAAAACATACTCGTGTGAATAAAACATCTATGCTCCTGTCTGCCTCTTTGCAGCTTTAATATGGATTTGGATAAGTCACAAGAAAACGATATGAGTGAAGAGGGTGTGCATTTGTGCAGTAATAGAAAATAAACAGCAAATAAACCCCAGTGATTTATCCGTGGTGAAATAAAGAACATCAAAAAACTGCCACGTCAGCTTCTTCAGACCTCCTCTCAGCCTGAGCACTGAGGGTACAGCAGATAAGGTTTTAATGGATTCAGAGATGAAAAAAGTGTGTGTGCACACTGAAGGCAGGGAGACGTGCAATTTGTTACTGTTAGTATATAAAATCTGACGTGATGCACAATGTAAGCGCTCTAAAAACAAACAACACATCACTTAATGTCCGCAGAGCTCAGAGGGACTGTGGTCTATTTAAGCCATGAGACCCTCTTGTAGAATCAGCAAGGGCAATACACTCTCCTGTTTCCAAGGGACGAGATCAAAATAATCCCAGCATTACATAACAAATCTGACCATAGTTCTCCTTCAGCGGCAGACAGCTCGGGCACAGCAGCCCTGAATTAGATCTTCAGTTACATGAAAACGCAGAGAGTGAAGCTAGCTTCCTACAATGTGCACAGTTTTCACTTTACAGCCAAGAAGCACTAAAAAAGCCTCAGATTGACTCTTTAGGGAACAGGACTGATGTCTATTTCTGTGTTACTCATTTTAAAATGACTGTAAATCTGAAACCAAAGACAAAAAAAAAACAAATACAGCATGTTAACCCTGGACACATTGTGTGGTTCAGTGAGTTTTTACATGAACACGGTTATGTGTGATGCTCTCACCAGAAACTGTAGGCTCTGATCCTCTGTGTGCTCCTCCTGATGGGAGGGGGTCGGGCTGAGGCCCGGCTGGGGCGTCACTTGCAGCCCCGACTCCTCCTCCTCTCCGGGAGTCTTCTCACACCTGGATGGAGCTTCATCTAACACCACACACGGGGTCTCTCCAACAACCTGAGAGGGACAACACCTCTGTTAGTCACATTACAGTCACCCCAGATGATCAGGACAAGCAGGGATAGATATCCAGAAAGCTCCAGTTCTTACGCTGAAACACGACCGGCTACTGGCAGGAGAGTGGATGTATGACGGCTACGCTGCACAGGCACACTGAGCATCACACCCCCCACTGTGAGTGAGAGATTATCACCAAGCCTCCTTCTCAGTGGTCCAACTATAATCAATGAATAATCCAGGGGGAATCCCTCTCGCAGCACATAAGCAGGAGACTTCTGTTTTCTAATTAGGTTAAAGAGTAAAGAGCTTGATGTTTCACGCTGAGTGACTTTTCTTCACCAGCTGCTGTTATACCTTTATAACTTACAGAAAAGTGAAGACCTGTTTGCATTCGACCCTGGAGGGGGGGGCGTGCTGACATTGGTTAAGGGTAAAGAGTCGGGGAATCAGTGTCTAATTTTAGAACAAACCTACTTATGCTCAGAGTAAAACTGTGCTAGTGCAGCCAAGGCCACGACCCAGTAACAGGATCAAGGGCGCTCTGCCACGTGCCGCGAAGGGATCGCTCCTTTAAAGTTTTGTAGTTGTTAGTCACTGAAAGGTGTGTTGACTGCAGAAACAATGGGTGAAGGCGTCTTTCTTTTCCCTCAGAAGAGTGTAAGAAACATGGGCCACACTTTTAAAACTAAAAAGGGTTAACAAGGATTGTCGTAGTTAATGTTTCTGTTCAGTTTTGCTGCCGCATCTTAACTTAAAGTGAAGCCTGATATTTGATTCGAGTTTTACCTCTATAGGCACTTTAGGTTTGAGAGATTTTTGAAGTTGTAGAATGTATTATGTTTATAGTATGAACAAACAGTTAACACATTACAGAGTCATATTAATCAGTAATAAAACATTTATAACTGTGTTTGTTCATGATGAAAAAAACGAGTGTTATTTTTTTTAACTGTTTTTTAAAATCAGAGTCAAAACTCATCATTTATCAAATTGAGTTGTCTCAAATAATAATAGTAATGAAAACAGCGCAAACAACTAGAGGTAGACCGATATATCGGCCGGCCAATATATCGGGCCGATATTTGGACATTTGTCTCTATTGGCCATCGGCCGTATTTTCTTTTAAAAAGCCGATTTTTGATCCGTTGTATAAAATGAAGCAATTTTTGATCAGGCACAAAAAAGATGAGCACCTCAAACTTGTGGAATCACTTGGATACATTACATACTTTTGTTCAAGTTATATTAATAAGTTTAAATTTCTTTTTTGTCATTTTAAGAAGAGTGTGAATGTTTACTACTGCTTGTTACATTGTGTGTTTACTCAGACAAAATATTTCATTGTTTTGAAAGATGAATAAATGTTCAGAGGACTGGACATGATTTGTTGTAATAGATTTCTTTTAGTTGCTCAGAAATTGCTGCGTTTCACAAAAATGTGATAAATATATATTTATTTAACAATCGACCTGAATATCAAATTGGAAAAATCGGCTATGCATATCGGCATCGGCTGCCCAAATTTGTAAAGCATCGGCATCGGTCCCCAAAAAATCCATATCAGTCGACCTCTACTAACAACCAAAAAAACAAAAAACAAAAATCAAAACAAAACAAAACAAAACAAAACAAAACAAAAAACACCGAGGAGGAATTATACATATACATACATATACGCATACGCATTTGATAGATTGACTCAATTACTGTATTCATCCATTTTAGTCTTGGTCCTTTAGTAGTTCATTGTTTTTGTTAATTGGTTATTTCTTTAATAAAGAAAAAGAGAAACCACAAAAGTCTATTTATTTTAATCTGAAATTTTGCTAGCAAGGACTATGACTAAAACTGTTTTTTTTGTTTGTTTTTTTCTTCCTTCTTCCTTTTCTTTTTTTTTCTTTCTTCCTCTTACATTTTTTTCCTTCCCTTTCATTTGATTTTTATGTTAAATCAGTTCGCAGCCAACTTCTTTCACATACCACCGTTTATGAAAAACATTTTCCATGTTCCTTATTTTGTGTGTAATCTTTTCGTTCATCTGTACTTCTTGTATTGTAGTAATCTTTTTTTTTGATATCTGGTGAATATTTTTTTTCCAGTTCTTAGTAATCATTTTTATTGCTGTTACTCTCAAAATTTGAAATAAATATTTTTTATCTGGACTTAATGTTACTGATATCTTCCCTAGTAATACACTTATTGGTTTTAATTCCAACGTCTTCCCAAAAATGTTTTTGAAAATTCTAACAACTTCTTTCCAATATGTCTGAATTATTGTACATGTATAAAAAATATGTAAGTAATCTGCGTTGTCCTCCCCACAATTCCTCCAGCACTTTGAGTTCATGCCCTTATATTTCTTCATGATTTCTGGGGTAAAGAAGTATCTCACTATCATTTTCTAGGTGAATTGAAAAAAAGGAGTATTAATGTATGAACAATGCTTTACAGGTAATGAATTAAGTGTTAACTAATGCTTAACTAATGATAAACAGGGTGTAGCTAATATAAAGTGCAACCAAAATGGGTCAAAACCTTAAAGTATTTTGTCGTTGAGGTCTGCAAAAGGAAGCGACACCCTTGACAACTTAAAAAATCTATAAGACCACCACAGAGTGTAACGTTTTTTTTCTGCTGCCATACATTTACAGTTCATGATTCACTAATAAAGACTTTAAATGTTTGGATGTGTGAGCTCTCTGATTAAGACCATATCTGTAATGTTAAAACATAATTATTGTTGTTATCTGTGAATTTTCAAAGGCACTGTCAAACAACAAATCATTAAAAATAGTGAAGCACATTATTTGATTGCTGAATTACAGTTATTTACATTCAGTCATTTTAAGTGGTTGTGTTTTATTTTTGATTTATTTCTGACTTCTCAAAGGATTCCATTTTTCTGACTCAAATCTGGGAATAAAAACAGGAATTCATTTTAAATCCCTCACTCTTGTTCAGAATGGTCAGAAACTCACTGAGACAGAGTTTGAGTTAAAGTGCTTCATGATGCCGAATGGTTTCTCATTTTTCTGACTGGTGGTTTAAAAAAATTGTTAAGCACTTTTTTTTCAGACCAATACCAGTACAAGTACTCCTTCTTGAGTACTCACCAAAACAGAGCACGGATACAACTATTATTTTTGATAGATAAAATTTCATTTAACAGGGACAGATTATTTTGATCAAAGACAACACAGTCACTCCGTCATTAAGTCAAAATACAACACAAAAAACTCTCTCTGAGCTTAGAATTTTTTTGATAAATAAAAAAATATATATTATTAAAAGGGCACAATCAAACTAACAACTGTCAGAGTTTGAGTTTTTTTTTAAATAAACTGAAGTGCAAAGTAAAACCGTTTGACTGTTAACTGTCTGAACAGGACCTGGCGCACTTTTACAGTGGTGTTAAACCGCAGCAATTAACAGCAACTAGTGGCGAGTAGGACTAGCTCATTGTAAGATTTTCTTGACAAGTGTATCTGCTGCTGGTATCTGCAGCCTTCATATACCTTGAAAAAAGGCTGGTATCAGCCCGATGCCAATACCTGGTATCTAAACTTGCCCATCCCTAATACATATAATTCTCATCTAAAGCATTTCCAATCTGCAGCATAACATTTTTAATTCAACTGCATCATCTAGCTAGAAGAAAACAACAACAAATGGATCTATCTACAATCCAAGTTTGGCATTCTTATGATCCTGGTTATGACATTAGCCACCATGAAAACAATGTTTTCTTTAGCATTGTGACAGTTCCATAGAAAGTCAACAACAGCTTAGACCTGCTGAAATCTTACTGATCTATCAATCCTAAAATGAAAGACACTGCAGAGATTTTTCTCCAAGGCTAAAAAGAGTGACAGTGAACTACGTCCTAGAAGAGACTGAGAATGGATGAGATTTGTGACGCTCAATCAAACTGCAATCGAGAACATGGTGCTCATACTGTGTACAACCATTCACAGAGTTTTCAAACCGCTCGTCTGCGTTACTTCCACTCTCAGGCTGAAAACCATGTGAAAGTTTCCTGGCATCCATCCATCCAATGGCCTTACTGCGTATCCTTAACGGGGTCACTGTGGGCCGGAGCCGATCCAAGCTGACATGCAGGTGCCTAATGCTGGAGGCTTGTCTCCTTTTCACACGTGAAACAGCTCACAGCAGTTATGTCAGTTCACGGCTCGCTACACTAAAGGAATATGCCCGACACAGGAGACCTACATTCTGACCGAGCAGAGTAGGCAGCCTGTCCGGGGAGCTAGGTGAGGCTGTCCCTGGTTTATCTTTTGGACAGGAGACCATATGGTGTTGGTAGTGGTGACGAAAGGCCGGCAGGAGGCACTAATTCCTTTTGGCCTCTTTACAATAAACTGTGCGGAGGAATGAGCGCTTCAGACGAGCACTCTGTGATTTTCTCTTCCTGATTCCAGGCGGTGGTCATCCTGTCAAATCCATCACAAGCTGAGTCGTGCTCGTGGTGATCCACACCTCCTGGCACTCTGCCCACTATTCTATTTGTCTGGTCAAAATTAGATCAGACCTACTTCTTGTGACTCCTAATTAGCATGCCACACTTCATACCCACTGAGTGGGCTGGCTTAGGTAAGAGGAGTTTCTGCTACAGTCTGGCAGTCGTGGAACAGGATGTGGGTGACGACGGAGAAGAGGAAAAGATTGAACCTCTAACTTTGAACAAACGTATCATTTCTTTCCCCTCTTTTCTTTTGACAACACTTTGATTAAAAAAACAATGAAGTTGTTTTATAAGACACCTATCATACAAGAAGTAGAGCTCAAAGAAATATGGGTGAAGCAATATAAGACAGAAGATATGATAATCATTGCTAGATGAGAGGATACTGAACATATTACACCAGAGAAAACCCATTTTGATGTATTAGCGTTGGCAGAAAAAATATGTGGTACGATATATTAGGAATTTTTGCTTGACAGTATCAAAATCAGGATTTCTTTTTCAAATTCAAACTTCATTTCAGTCTTTGTTTATAAACTGGATTTGAAAAAAGTTTCCACTTTTCTCCAGCAGGGGGTGAAATGTTTCTCTCTGACTCAGTCTGTTGACATCATCATCATCATCATTTAATTTTTTTTACATGGTCTGGTGTTAATAAAGCAATCAAAAAATTGCAAAAATTAAGGAACACAAAAGAATTGAAATTTAAATTGAATCGCCCCCCCCCAAAAAAATTGTTTTAGAATCGAATTGTAAGAATAGCATATCGTCCCAACCCTATGATGTATGGTATGAACTCAGACTTTCAGGAGGTTAAGAGCTAGCTAAGGGCTGCAATGAACAGAAAAGTTCAGCTTTTCTTGGGTTTGCAGGCTCTTCTAATATCCAAGGGACTTATGTTTGATAGCATTAGCATGGATGATAAAGGCTGAACCACTTTTCTCATGGATACTACAAAGAACCATAATAAACTGACTGTTTATAATTATAGCTTTCTGCAAGGCAATCAATAAACAACCAAGTTAGGGATGTAGCAGCTTTGTTGAATTTTCTCATTCTGAGCATTTCCACCAATGAACCAGAGCGTGACAAACTATATGATACGAGGTAACGTGTGACTCTCAGTGAGACCATCAGACAACCTAACCACAAAATAACCTGAACTAAAACTACTACACATATTAACCAGACTGTGCAGTATATTGTTGTTAATTTTGTGCAGCAGAAAAAATTTGGTGGTGAACTATAAGCTCAAAAAAGCTTCATGTCACTCCTCGAGAAGTTAAAGGGACAAAAAGTTGACTTTAAAAAGTATTAATACACAGACAGCTGCAACCAGGGTGCTAACTGTCCATCACTATTATTCTTTCTAATGAGTAAGTGTCAACTCTCCACTAAGAAGCCATTTAGAAGCCTTTTGTTTCCATTCACTAGAACAATACTTGATGTCTGATGTCTGATGTCTCAGTATCAGTATTATTATTTTCACATCTTCATTTATATGTTCATATTTTTGGACTACTCACGACTGTTCTGGGATAAGACCATCCTCCTTTAGTTTTCAAGTTAGTTAAAGAATTGTCCTCCCAGTATTTATCATTCCTAGGGTGAGGCGTATGTTCAGAGAGGACCAGCAAATGCCTAAAAGCCTTTTTTGTGCTCGAAGTTCACAGAGCTGTTTGAATTTAGTGGCTCACTGACAATAAACTGAGTTGATCGTTCCTCTTTCTTCTTTCTCTCTTCCCACTTGCTTTAGAGGAGCTGGACCAAGGCGCCCTCCTTTTTCCTGGCCCAGCAGCAGAGATTTGAATGAGGCCAGTGAAAAAAAAAACAATAACAGAATTTGCTTCATAATGGGACATAATAAATCTGTTTTGTTTTTATTATTATTATTACTATTTTCCTAAGGATCAGAAACTAGGTTTACAATGCCTTATCAAGCTTGAGCCTGCATTTAATAATGCCAAATCTGTCACTTTGTAATCAAAGTAATTTTCTCAGAGCACAGTAGGAGCTCACAATGATGAGTTGACAGCAAATATAATCAGGTCCAGGACACATGTGATATAATTCTGACATGGTTTTGACGAATGAGAACAGGAGGAGAATATTACATAATGTCTGATTTATACAATGTTATGAGGTATAAAAGGACTGTCATAGACAGCATTAGAGCATGGCTTAGGTTATTATGAATCACTTCAAAGGTTCATGTGCCAACACAGTAACCCAACAAAACTCTGTGTGACCTAACAAGCTGTGCATGTTTTAGAGATTTGACTTGGTCAGGGTGCAGTGTTTAATCCTCTTTTTTCATATGGAAAGAGAAACGACCAACTCAGTTCATTGTCAGTGAGCCACTAGATTCAACAGTTCAGCTAACTTTGAGCACAAAAAAATAGCTTTTTAGGCATTTGCTAGTCCTCTCTGAACAAACCCCTCACCCTAGGAATGATAAATAATAGGAAGACAACACTTTGACTAACTTGAAAACTAAAGGAGGATGAACAGTAGTAAGTAGTCCAGAAATATTAAGATATGAAATGAAGATATGAAAATAACAATACTGATATGGCTACAGTGATCATCCTTCAGTGTTTAACCAATCATTTATATGAATAGCACTTTGAATTTAATCCAAACATAAACATTGTATCTTGAAAAAACAGAATTTGAACAGGAAATGCAAATATCTGACGTCCCTGCCACTGAGCAGCTATATCAGTTAAATACGTTTTCAGGATACATTTTCAGATAAGATCGGATCAAATTAACCGTGATCAATTGCTGTGTTTAAAAAAAAAAAAAAAACACTGTTTCCAGGACATTATGAGGAAAAACTTGTATTGATAAGTTATTTTAAAATCATCCTTTTTTGAGGGAACATGGTTGAAGTAGGCTGAACGGAGTAATTAATAAAATCGAGTTTGAATGGTGGTTTTGTTAGAGGTCATTAAAGAAAAGTGATAGGGTCATCACCTCAAAAACACAGCTGTGTCAGTCCCATCTTTAAAGACTTGGACATTGTGGTTAAACTGTAAACTAATCCCTCATTGTTTGTCACCATGCTGGTCTTTCACTTCAAATTGAAATAATTTTAAACTAGATGTCAAGTTGTGGTTTTCATGGGTTAGCAGCATTGTTTTAATAAGTCCGATTTTTTAAATCCACTGTGTCATGCACAAAAAGGCGCCCAGCCTGTTTGGACTTGTACAACACTACAAAACAAATCAAGATTAGAGCAACAACGTAAGGGAAAAATTAGAGATGACCTTGAGTAATTAAGAGCACAACATTACACCTTAGACATTTATAAATTCAGACATTCGTATAACATAATGTCTTTATTGATGGCTTTAACTTAATAAAGTCAAACATAAAGAGTCCTCTCCGGTTAACAGGAGTTGAAAATAAACTAAGCAAACACTTTGTGTGTAGACAGATACTGAGGTCTGTTTTTATCTAACATGGAAAACAAATCAATTTTTTTTTGTAATCAAAAAGCCAGTTCACAAACCAAATGTTAGCACTGGTGGTGTTAACACTGTCCACTTTTAAAAATCGCCTTAAAATCCGTTTTTATTCTTTTGCTTTTAACTCCAGCGAGACTTTGTTTCTTTGCCTGGTCTTATTCCCTTTTATTTTCTTTTATTTCCTTTTATTTTTTATTTGCTATTAGTTGTTTTTCCTATGTTTTCTTTAATGTGTCTGTTTTTTCCTTGTCTGTTTTTATCATTTTATTCAAATCTACCTGTACAGCACTTTGTTTACAGCTGTGGTTGTTTTTAAAAGTGCTCTGGAAATAAAGTTGGAATGGTATGGCGTCAAAACGTATGTGCTTTGAAAATATATTAATTTAAATTTCTCAAGTGCAGTAAACATCAAACAGATATATGGTAATTGTTCACTTAGACGGGTGTCATCTCTACACAACTGGAAACTAGGGATGATGATATTACATTTTCACTTCCGATATGATACCGATACTGCAGCATTGAGTATTGGCCGATACCGATATTAATCCGATACAATATCAGCAGTAAACATGCATATTTTTATTACTTATTTTGTAGTATGTCTGTCATGTTAGAAAAGGCTTGATTAAGTGATATTATTCAAACAAAGAACAGTAATCAGCAACAGTAGGTATGAGGAAAAACTGACCCATTTATTATTAACTAATGGGTAACAGAAATTTTAACATTAAAACATAAAAAAATACTAGTAATTGAATAAAATAAAGAATAAATTAGAAGACCCAGAAAATAAACTAAATAAATCAAATAAAAAAGCAGGAGCAGAGTCTGGAATGGACTGCTTATATCGGAGATTTTAGATGCATTCCGATACGATACCGATATTTGCTTTTTTGCTGATGTCAGACCGATATCTGATATTAATAATCGGACTGGGACACCTCTACTGGAAACTAATGGGAGGTGTGTTTTTTAATGTACTGTACTGGAATGAAATCTTAAATTTGATTAGCTCGGGCTAAAAAAAAGCAAAGTAAAAGTGTTAATAATCTACAGATATTTGATAAACCACACATAACATGATAGTAACTGACCAGTAAGTGAGCTTGTTTGTTATAAAGGAGAGCACAACAGAATGTAATGTAAAAGTTTAGGAACAGAACTTTAAAAAAAAATGTTTTTTTTTTCTAATTATATGTCTTTGATCTGAATACATCACTGTTGTTTTCATGATTTTCTCTAATTTACCTCTGAGTGCTTTGAAGCACTGATTGAAGTCATATTTCACACAGTGCAGATGCTTCATTGTTAAAGAAAAGCTACAGCTCCACTGGATTGTTTACTCATTTGGATCACTGCTGTTTAATTCTGGAAAATTATCACTGACTTTGCTGAGATTAAATATTTAGCAATTAGAAACTGTTGATACAATGCTTTATAAATGTGCACGTTCATATGACAAGATAACCTGACGCTCTTTTGACATCATAAAGTTCACACCATGATTTTGATGATTGGTCTGAGATGTGGCAAAAAGTCTAAAAAGATGTTGGTTCCACAGTTACGGGGGAAGACTGACGCCTTTAACTTCTTTTTAAAAAACACAAAATATTACAAAAGAATATTGTAGTTACAAGGTTAATGTTCAAATCCTACAGGATGATTCGAGGCGTCATAAATCAATGAGTGGCCTGACCATGAAGCAGCCATGTCGGATCGTGGAGTGGAGGCCACAGCGAGGCTAATGAGCGTGTTTTTCTTTCTTTTTTCACAGGTTGTAGCTCACAGGCTCACCTTTACTCTACTCACCTCTTTGTGAACACTTTACACTGCTGTAGTCAATGTATGCTAATGGAACAAATACACCTTGGGCCCATGCGTACTAAAGCAGGGTCAGATCCCATTCAGCAGGCCCTGGATGCCATAAGCACATTGGTGTAATCCCTGTAGACTACTGAAACGGGTAACTGGATCACTTCTTTTAAAAGCACCTTAATGGATTGGCCTGGCCGTTGATTTTCCTTTTTTAATACGAAGCATATTGATGTCCACCAATCAAACGCTCTGCCACCCTGTCACTAAATCGGCCTGAATTATCTGAAATATGACAGTTATAAAACCCACTTTCTGACAGGTTGCCCTTGACCAGGCCTCATGCATGTCCCGTCTTTTGAATTTGTAAGAAAAGTGGCAGTCCATCGCAGACTAGGGTCGGATTTAGCGCAGGATTTACTGAAATGAATATTAAAAAACTGCTATGAGATCTAAGAGTAAAATCCCCTCAGCTGGGGAGTCGAATGGCTGAACTAACATGCCGAATGTAAGATACAAATAATCTTCAAAATAAGCTGCTGGATTTAGAATCTCACACAAATGAAACAGTCTCTGCCTTCAGCCACTTCCTAACGCTGCCGATCTGCCATGACACTGATTACTTTTGCAGTGTTAAGTCTTAACTTTGGGTTCTGCAGGGCTTCAGTGTCACAGCCAAGCAGACTCACAGGAGGCTAGCCAAGGAGACCTGCAGGGACCACTGACACCTCCACTGACACACACACACAAACACACAAGCACAGTGATCAAAACTGAGCAGACGACCTACCCCTTTGGTGTGATCAGCAGCAACGTCAAGGCTTCCCCTGGCCTGCTAGTTATCCAGAGCAGGGAGATAGAAAAGTCTTTAGAACGGCTGGAGTCTTACCTACCACCCAAAACCCTCTCACCGCTGCTACAGCAACAGAGAGCGGATTACTGGACTGTACCATTCTGTTGTTGGAGGGGATTAGAGTTCACACAACATGGCCCCTTTCTGGGTGTGCGCGTGTCACTGGCAGTGCGTGTGTGTGTCCCACAAACGGGGAGATTACCACAATCGGCATTCTCATTCGGGCTTCACATGCAGAAACTTTACATCAGAGGGGAAGAGGAATGTACATCGGATCCATAATGACGGATGCCATCAGGGATTAATTCTGACATTAAGGGGAAACCTTTCATTACAAATCACACCAGATGGATTCTATTTTCTTACTCAATAGATATTCAGTGGTGCTGCTAGAGTTTTTTTTAATTTTTTTTTTTTTTTGACCTGTGTATTTATCAACTCTTTACCCAGAGTAACACTCTGTGGGTAAAGAGTGAAACGGGGGGAGGATCAGATGTGTGTGACTTAGGTCTGTGATCAGGTCCAAATTAAAGACAGGGAATCTCTCACTGTGTCAGATTAGTACCGGGTCCAATGACAAGCCATTATATAACCCTGCAAAAACAGCAGTCATGCCAACATTAACACACACACACACACACTCACACACACACATACACAGTTTTAGAATAGCTGAGGTTGGCTAAATTTCACATCACCATTCATTCCACCTACCAACCTTTAGTTTTCCTCTAACACTTCAAAAACTCCTAGCTACCTGGAGTAACACTCATCGTCTCAGATCACCTCAAAGTGTCATGGTTTGTTCATCTTTACTTTTGTTACAAGTCCATCATTTTGCTCTATAAGTAAAAAAAGATTCCCACTGCGCAAAAAAAAATCTGTAAGTTGCTGTTTACATGTATTGTGATGTCATCAGCTGTAGTGTAAACACATCAACATGGTTGGATCCTGAAAGGGACCTTTCACCAACAGGGGGCAGTGAAGAAGAAGAGACAAGATGATCTCACCTTTTCCTCCACCACCTCCTTCTCCTCCTCCTCCTCCTTAATTTCCCCACTCTTCCCTGTTCCACCAGGGTCGGGACTTTGGTTGTGCTGAGCCTGAGTGGATGATGTGACTGACAGCTGTCTCTGGAGTCGTAGCACCTCCCTCTGAGACTCCCTGAGTAGCCTCTCAAATTCAACCCTGGCAGGTGGAACAGAAGAGCCCTGCATGGACACAAACAGTGAACCATAACAGCATCAAATCAGCTTGTTTTTCACTTCACCTCATCATAAATCCTTGTGAGTTATGAGATTCTATATATTTTATAACGGTAATTTTTCCAGTAAATTGTAATACCAGGCCCAGACAAATGTAAGGAGTATCTGCATTAGTGTGTTAACAACCAGAAATACCATGAGAAAGAGGAATTCTGTTTGTTTTATTTGGAGAATAATCCAAAGACTGTATAATAAACAGACGTGGTCTCAGTGATGTCATCCATTTGTTTCCTATCCTGAGTTCTGAAGCCTATTGTTGACAGAGGCTGTATTGGAAATGCTGAAGTACAGAGGTGGACCTTTAGCCTCTTTGCAGAAAGCCACAGGGTTCCCTTGCAATGCCCTTATATGGGCAAAACAGATAGTTAAAAAAAAACAGTTTAAAAACGTAAAAAGAACTGAGTTATAAGAAAATTCAGTCCCATACAGTGACGCTGTTAAGGATATTCAGACCATTGCTGTATTTTGAACAAAGCTGTAAATGTGTTTATTTTCTGCTTTTTTGTCTTGGTGTGTATGTGATTTCTTGTGTTTCTGCAGCCAGCCTCAAGTGGACTCCCTAAGAACTGAAGTTTTAGCATTTCTGCATGGGCTTCATATTTTAAGACTAGACTAAGACTCCAAAACTTTAAGTTTTAGTGCAAAACAAAAGTAAAACAAAGCAGTGATCGGTGTTTTTTTGTTGTATTTTGATCTTCTTACGGCAGACTCTTCCTTTCATTGCTGGGTTTCAGGGGTTGGGGGCAGCCAAGGATAAGGATAGTGTGGGTGGTATCAGTGCCTTTGCTGCCTGAGCGTAAGTCTGTAGAGCAAGGGTCTGCAACCTGCAGCTCTTTGACTCATTTGCAGTGGCTCCTTGTAGCTTTAAAAAAATATTGCTGAAATAAAGATTTTTTTATTTTCTTACAAAGGAAATTGATGATTGAAGACACGCACACTAAATAAAATCATGATATAACATTCTGTTGAACTAAATATGCATCATATCTGTCCATAAAGCCTGCCACCGCTCTACTTCACCTCCTTCAACATCAACAGCCCACCAACTTTCCATGCACCTGTGGCTAAGCTCAAGTTTTAAGATGACTAAATCTACAAAAACATAAATCTGATTGGATGGATTTATCTAACCACCAACATGCCAGCTTAATATAAACATGCTTGATATGTGGCAAACCATTTCATTTTTTTTTTTTTTTTTACATTTTTGCCCATTTTGAAATTTTTTGAAACTTTTTGAAATTTCTTTTTTTTTTTTATATTTGCAAATGTATCAAAAATAAAAAAAAACTAAGACATCACATTTACAATTTTATAAATTAAGGAAAATACTGGTATAGAAAATTATTCAGTAGATTTCAACTATGTATTGAATTTCATGAACTTTGTTGTCTTTATTGTGAAGACAAAGCATATCTTGTGGCTCTGGAATGACTAATTCAGGTGAGCTGAGGAAAAATGGCTGTAGAGCGTGGCAAAACCGGCAAAACTGACTGGGTGTGATAGCATTAAATAGTGCTATGTGAGAGATGACATTGACAGGGGGTCACTGGGATGTCAGAGCTAGATGTCAAGCCTCTCTGAGGTGTCGTAAGCCTAACTTAACTAAACACCAGTGACAGGAGGCACCCAATAGATAACCCCTGTCATATTCTGTCTCTTGCTGCCCGTCTGTCCTCAGGCTTTGGATCATAAGTGCCTCAGTAGAACAGATACTCTTTTTTTTTCACTGAGCATTCTTCTAAAAGTATTAATTTGTGTTTAGCTCACATTTTGTATATTGTATAATAAATACTGTAAACAAGATTTTAACTTATTGTCAACATTCGTTTTGTACTACTGTTAGGTTTTCTTTTTTTTCCGCTGCCAGTCACTATAATTTAGACACACATACAATTACAACTTAGTCTCAACATTTTGTCCATGCTCTGGTTTAAGTTTACAAAAAGACCATAAAAAAATGAATCAATTTTTTTTCAAAGTCCAAACATCCTTGTGTAGTGCCGTAATCTGAAATTAGTTTCCTGTTTTAGAACCAAAAATTAAAACAAAAAAACTCCCAAAAAAGCCACATTTCACTGTTCATAGTTTCCAGCCATGATGAGAAGAGCTCTCCCCCCTTCCACCCCCTGCCAGTACAACAGCATGGTGAGAGAGTGTTTGGGGTAAACACGGGATCAAACCCGGACACTTACTAGATCAATGCACTGCTCACCCTGTAAGACCCTCCACTTGCAAAGCCAACAGATGTTCACATTCAGCAGAATGAGCCTCTGAGTCACTAGATGAGTAATTAAAAACAGGCACTTAGAAAGACAGCCTGTTCCTGCACTGTCATCCTGACAGCAGCCGTGACAGAAAAAAAAGGCTTAAGAAGGGGTCAGGATGAGCAGTGCCTATGTTGTCCAGCAGAGGGGGAGCTTGAGGCATTGTAAACATGTGATAGAGATGTTGATGGAGCGCCTGTTAGATTCCAGGGAAGAAAATCAAAGAAATTCTAAAAACAGAAATAGTCTAAAAACACATCAGGCCTTCAGTTAGGGTGAAACCAGTGTTCACAGTTCAAAGCAGGCAGAGGAAAGTAGATATGAAGTGTGTGTGTATCAGAAGTACCTTTGTGTTTCCAAGCTGAGCCTCCAGCTCTCTGTTCTCTTGCTGTAGAGCAGCAATCTCTTTGTCTTTAGACAGCAGGGCATCAGCGTGCTGTGCAAGGTCTCGAGCGCGCTGCCGGGCAAAAGCTCTCTTATACTGCTCCACAGACCCCGGTCTCATCAGTGACGGAGAGTTCACCTGTGCAGGGGCAGAAATATGTAAATTTCATGTTGATCAATAGAGAAGTTATTAGGATTAGAAATTACTGATAAATTTAAGAAATAAGCACAAGACTTTTCAGATACTCTGATCTTTTTAACTCAAACAAGACATCGATCAAAGCCACAGTTTAACAAAGACCAGCTCCAAAATAAACTTACTTCAGACAGAGGGCAGCAGAAACTTGAGCATTAAGTCTCTAAAGTTTTGCTCTCACTTTCTTCAAAAAGCAACATCTAACCTACGTGATGCTACAAGTTTTAAACACTTTTGTGTAGATTTTTCAGAATTACTTTGCCAAGTCCTCAAGTGAGCAGCGGGAATGGCGGAAAAAGGAAGTTGGGGGAGAGGCTGCTCCCTCAGTCTGTCGAACAGGTGCACACAGAATTCAGAGTAGCCAGGGCACAGCTGGGGGTCTGTGAATTGTTTTGTACTGATAACCAAATTTGTGCTCAGTAAACCTGAATGAGCTCTAAAACTTTCTCCTTCCTTTTGAAAAAATACAGATTAAATGTTATTTACTGCAGTTAATAAACCAGAGGACCTGTCAGCAGGTCAGACAGACTGGGTTTGAATGAGGCCAAGGGACTGTGCAATATTCAGATTATGTTTGTCAGAAACAAATGACTTAGTATTAGCCACACTGAGCTGCTAAGCCTGAATTCCAGAGGTGAGAATGTTTTTTCTCAGTGGCTAATGGGAAAGCAGAAAATTAACTTCTCACTATAATCAACACAGTTGATTAACAATACCACCTCTAGTTTATTAAGTTAGGACTAAGACCAGATGTGATTGAGTTAAGATATTTTGCATAGTTAGTTGTGTCTCCGTCACAGGGGATCTGAAACTCCTGAGAAAAATCTGAATTCCTTTAGCAAATATCAAACTGGATCAAAATGTGCCTCTTTTTCAGTCAGCAGCTTATGATTGTGCTAAAGAAGGCAGAACTTGAATATCTGAGTTGTAAAATCTTGTCCTGAAAAAAAAAAATCAGCATTCATGTCCTCATAATGCCAAACTGATTAGGTGTAAAACATGAAAATATGAATTAAAGAAGGGTTATTGTGTTTTATTTAGGCTTCATTCTCTTCCTCTGATGCCCCCGTGATATCTTTACATGATTTACAGCAAAAAAATAATAATAAATTTTCCTCACACCAGTGAGGAAAATAAGACAAAAAATAGGAAAATTATTAGAAAAAAGAAATTAAATTAAATAAATGAATAAAATTAAATAAATAAATACAATTAAATAAATAAAGAAAAAAATTATAAACAAAGAATAATTAGTGGTGGGACTTGATTAAAAAAAAAAAATCGAATTAATTATGCCATTTGTAATTCATCCATTGTAATTAATCGCATTTCAATCACATCAATATTCAACATCAGAAGCAACACTTTTCAATTCAAACAGATTTTGGTAGAAGACTAAATCATTGAATATTCTCATACGCAAGTTTAAACAACAAAATCCTGTTTATTTTGTTCAGAAGATGTTTTTTTGAGGACACTACTTTCAAGTACATTCATCAGCCCTTATGTGGTAAAAAGTGCCGTCAGGAGATTAAAAAAAATTATCTTATTAATAACAAGATCTGTAATTACTTCTTAAGTAACTTTGGTGTTTACATAGTAATAGAAAACAAGATTATTTGGATCTTAAAAGATCATTCAAGATGCTCTGAAAATGGCTGGTAGCTAATGAGTTAATCTTGCGTTGATTTTTATAACGCATTAATGTGCGGTGTAATTATTTAATCTAATTAACGCATTAAAGTCAAAGCCCTATAATAATAAAAATAAAAATTTGTAAGAAATTCAGAAAAATAAAACAACCCTTATTTCAACCTCTGAGACACCAGCTTGCCCTTCATCCAGGACTTTTACAGGAAGCGAGCTGTAACATCTCTGCAGACCCCTCACACCCTGGACACAAACTGTTGAAACTCCTACCCCTTGGCTGGCACCACAGAGCTCTATGCATCGGGACATCCAGACACAGGAACAGTTTCTTTCAGGCCGTAACACTGATGAACAGTTAACCCTGCCATAAACAATACCTCATATACCTCATGTACAACTACAGCCTGCTTCTCCTTGCACAATCATGTTTCATTTTTCTTTTGCAAACTGTGCACTTCCTTAACATCTTATTCAGTGCACTATCTCTATCTTATTTTAACTTTTTATTCTTCTCTATACAAAGTTTATTATCATCATTAATTTTCTTACTACTAAAGCTCTATTTTTTCTATTTCTCTAATGTTTGTTTTTATTTACAATAACTGTACAGAGACAGTGTGGTTAAACCGGAGTCAAATTCCTTGTATTCTTGGGATACTTAGCGATTAAAGGCTACTCTGATTCTTAGTTTTAGCTGCTGTCTCTTTAAGGCACTCTACTCCACAAATCCCCTTCCCTCTGATTGGCCAGCCCTCTGGAGGCCTGTCAGGGGTGGAGCTATGAGCAGACATTGGAGTTGGAGGCCTTCATCCCCACATCATGAAACAGTTAGGAGATCCTAATGTGATGATGATGATGATGATGATGATATCCCTCTTTAAGGATCTGTTGCTTTCAGGATGTGCCCCCTTAGGAACCCATTACGTGTTTGAACTTAGACTTCTGGGTTTCCTCTTCTTAAACTGACTCCTTGTTATTTACTAATGTATTGAATTCTCCAAAAGGATGCTGCTGGTGTTTGTCAACAGAGCTCTCATTCTTCACTTGCTGAACCATGCCATTCAGCTCACATCACCATGGCCTGAAACGGTGATTTGTTGGTGTGGATGGTACTAATAATGACTCACTGTCAGTGTTTGAGTCACAGTGGGGGCAGACACGCTGGTGAAACAGTTCAAGTGATTTAATTTTTGCAGTATACCACTCTGAGGTTGGCCTCTTGCAGTTTTCTCGCTCTGTCTTCAAGCCTCTTAGCGAGAACAGCCAGCTCTGTGTTCTTTCTCCGCAGCCGCCTGACCTTCTCCTCGGTCTCTGGGGCGCTGCTCTTCCTCTAAACACGGGGGGAAACAAACATCATCAGACACCGCCTGGAGCAAGCAACACAGATACAGCCATGCTTAACAAAAAGGGGAAAAGCACTTAGTCAGGAGGGCTTATTAAAAGTGAGGGGGAGATTCAGCAGCAAGCTTCCTGACTCTACATCATCTGCTGTGTTCCTAGAGCAAATGCAGATGGGACACGAGGAAAGGCCAACATTCATAAGCCATGGAAAAAGTAGAGCAAGTAACAAGCACTAACTGAACAATGCTGTTCTTAAATGTTGTGTTCACCCTGTCTGTGTACCTGCCCTACTTTCTATGAAGCCTTTAGTCAGAACTACAAACTCCTGGTTATTTTTAGTCCTACCAGCAGGCCATTCTCCTCCCTCAGTGTGGTACAAGTCTTCTCCAAATCATCCAGGGCTCGCAGGAGCTCGGAGTTCTGACGCACCAGGAACCCGTAGTCAGTGCCATTCTGAAAAACAAGCAAAGAAGAGATGAAGGGTTTAATACCAAATACACAATAAATGTAGGTTTTCTGACACTGAAAGGAGAGACTGAGTTTCTTTCCTCCCTAACTGTTTAAATCACGTCCCTGTCTGAGGTAACGAGAAGCCTCCCTCAGCCGTCAGCCTGTGTTTACATGGAGCTATCTAATAGCCGCTGACAGATGACGGCTCATTGAAAAGGCTTTTTATTAGACCAGCTCACTCAGCCTTCCACTGGCACACAACGCCCATTATAGCACACCAGTTCAGCATAAGAAGGAGGAGGAGGGCTTGGCTCGCATATCAGATACAGGGAGAGGGGAAAGAGAGAGTCATTTTTTAATTTCATACACTTAATCGTAAATCACTTCCTGTCATCAAACTTCCCTGAATCGTGTGATGACATTCTCCTCAAAGTGAAATGCTTATCCTTGCAAATACGCTCGTCCTCTATCACACTGATGAGGTTCTTTTGGTCTCTTAATAGATTTTGGGTTGGGCTCAGGCTTAAGCTTTCCCTCTTGAGAGTTGATTTTCCTAAGGCCACTTCAGAGCTGTTTCAGCTCAGCGCTTTGGCTGGTGCCTGGAACAGACGACGGATGAATATTTTGCATACTTCACTTCAGCTTGACTGGTGGATGAGATGCACTCAGTCAAAACGTTAGCGGGTTTGTGATAATGATAATGGTTGGAGTTGGGCGGATCGATCCAAATATGGATAATATCGATACCAGCATTGGTGCTGATATCAAATGATACCAGTGTAAAAAGGTTGATACTCTGTTTTCGTTGTTTCTCCTACATGCACTGACTGCTGCAGTTTAATAATAGTGGTGACTTTACTGTGTCTGTGTAAGTGTCGCTGTGTCACAGCATGGAGCAGTACACTCTCTCGCTCCCCCTCCCCTTCCTGTGTTTTGATGTTGCACAGTCTCATGGCTCAGCGCCGCCGGGGAAACAAACATAGTGCAAACAAAATGAAAATAAAGATACATAAAGATGTAACTAGACAGGTGTAACCGAACGATTGATCTCCAATAAATATTTACACTTATAAAATATGTAGATACTGACAACAAAAATACAGAAAATAAAAAAAATACTGAAATTGAAACAGATATGCTGAATTTCATATAGCTCAGACCAAGGTTGTAATAGTTAACTATAACGAAGCTAAAAAGGAAAACTAAAATTTAAAATACATTGCAGTTAACCCAAACTAATAAAAACTAGAAAAGAAAACAAAAACGATAAGTAAATTAAAACTGTACCTTGTGTTCACAAGACTAACTGAAACTAACTAAAATGATAGACAAAATTCCCTTAGTTATAGTTTTTGACAATATTAATAGCCTTCAGGATTTAAATTAATCCCACACATTTTCCCAACCAGTTTTAGACAATTTTAGGCAGTTGTCAGTGCCGTACGGCACCATCACAGCGATGTATAGGGACGAGCTTGTTTACTGCACTGACTGGCTGTGCGCTGTGCTGCCACGAAACATAGTGGAGCAATGAATCAGAGCATCTGTAATAGTTTAATTGTTACAGAGTCCAAGTTTTTATTTATTGAAGCTCACATTATATTGTTTTTTATAATTTATGTTAATATTATTTTTATGTAATTTATGTTAACATTATTTTATATGATTGATGCTTATATTTTTTGATACTAAGTTTATATTATTTTCATGTGTTTAAGGCAGCAGCCAACATTTCAGTATCAGCATTGACTGAGCAGTGAGCACTTTGTTGGACTTGAAAATAAACAGTATGACAAAATATTTACTCTGACCTTTTTGAATCCTGCACCTGGTTAATAAGGTATGAAAAACTAAAACTAAACTAAAACTAAGCCTTGTTGCAAAAATCAAAACTAAATAAAAACTAGAATGCCTGCTCTAAAACTAATTAAAACTAAACTGTAATGGAAAAAAAAATGTCAAAACTAACTAAAACTAAACTATAATGACAAATTCAAAACTATTATACCCTTGGCTCAGACTTGATTGAATATAATTCATAATTTTTATGACATTTGTTTTGGTGTAAAAATTCTTTATACTTTATCATTTGAAAAAAAAAATGCAATGATGGGAGAACGTAATTATTATCATTTTTTATTGTAGTCTTCAACTCTGTACCTCAAAAAAAGGTTTTGTTTTAATTTTACTCTTAAGTGATAATTTTTTGCACTTTTTTTTTCTTAAGAAAAGAATTCCACACATAGCGATGTTTAAGGGAAAATGTGTTTTGTTACTGTTCTATTGTTCCTGAATATAAATGTTTATCATTACACTCAAGTATTTTGTAGTCACCTTTAAACTCTGCCCAAATTCTGTCCTAGGTTTTGACAAGATAGAAGAAAAAAATCACAAAACACCTAAAGGTCAGCAGTTTGATGATACATGAACCTTTAATATCAAAAAGTATCGGCATCGGTATCAACGATACTGGTAATCAGGGCTTGACATTAACAACCCCCAACCCACCAAATGCAGGTGAATTCCAGCTGTGGCAGGTAACACCGTCACTCCTACCAGCCACTGTGGCAGGTTGAATTATTTAATTGTAGTTTTCTGAAACGGCATCTGAAATACTAAACCCGTTGCAATATGAGATTGCGACATGACAACTTCCATGACATGCACTGCCTGCACACAGTGTTTGCTCACTGGACGCGCTCGTCTCGAGCCTCCGTCGTGGACAGCCTGACAGCTCCTGGTGTTTAGCTCCTGATAACATGATTTAAAACTTCAGTCACCTCTTTTTGGCTCTCTACTGTAAACAGATTCCGGGATTTAAGTCACAAACTAGCCCCAAAACTCCTGTAACTTTTTAAAAGTGAGGACATTCATTGGATGGAGCTCATTTAAACTCACACTGCACCGATCTCACCAGCAATACTCACCTGGAGCAGGGGAGGGGAGGAGGAGGAGAGGAGAGGAGAGGAGAGGAGAGGAGAGGAGAGGAGAGGAGAGGAGAGGAGAGGAGAGGAGAGGAGAGGAGAGGAGCGTACGTAGGGAAGAGAAACTGATCATAGATATGAGGAGCTGTAGGAACAATATTTAAACCTCCTAATGTACAAACATTTATCAAAGTTATATGTAAAAAGTTTACTCTGGAAATACTACAAACAAACCAAATCATTCTAAATTAATGAAACTTATGGTCCAGTGTGACTTATAGCCTATCTGCTGTTTTCGTCTTCATGACGCATTTTTTTCTTTTGATTGATACGACTTAAAAAAAAAAAAATAGTAATAATAGCACAAAGTGACATAGTCCAGAAAGTATGGTACTTAGTTTATTACTGAAAAATTACTGTTGTAAATAAATATCTAAGCAGACATTTTTTCTTGCTAGTTTTTCAGTTTAGTTTTTATCTTTTCAACTAACCTTCAAACATAACAAATTTCATTCAATGCAATAATAAACTTCTCCTTTAATTACTTTGTCTTAATTGTCTGCATATTTTCATATTAAAGGAGCGCAACTGTTTTAGAACTGAATACCTGATAATGGCATTAAACATTTATGTAGTCTTGATTTAAGTGTGAACAGAGGTCATTCACATTTAAAAAGGTTGTAAATCTAGTTCAAGTAAACTTAAGCATGTTTTTGTCTGCTTTCATCATATTAAACATAAGTATTCAACAACAAAATTGTGGCTAGTGAAAATGCTGAGTGGCTGGTAACTTTGGAAAACCACTAGCCACAGTGGCTGGTGAGCAAAAAAAAATTTAATGTCAAGCCCTGCTGGCAATGTATTTACTTGATATCAGATTAACATCAAAATTCCCAGTACTACCCACCTCTAATAATTGTTGTAAATTAAATCTCCAATATCTTTAACAGGAAATTTGGATAAGGACAAATCCAAAAGGTTAAATAAGTCTGATCCATTTCTAAAAAGCTAAAGTGATGTATAGATTTTTTTTGTCCAGTAACTGTACACGATCCATAGACTCAAAATTTATTTGAAAAAAAAAGTTAGGCAGCAAAACTTTGCATTTGAAAACCTTTAACTTCAATTTTTATATTATTTCTGAAAAAAAAAAAAAAAAAAAATGAAATTGCCTTCAATTTGGCTAGCTTGTAAATAATTGGATTACCACAGCGTGGCCACATGTCATGATTTGCTTTAAGCGATGTTCCAAATCTGTTTTTAAAACTGGAGCTGAGGATGTTTGGTGGTTAAAAATAATGACCACAGTCTGTTGTCGTGCAGTGACTTACATACACAGGGGGTTTACATGGTGAAATACTCCTTGGTGGTACACAAATTAGCTTGTTATCTCGTGTGTGGCTACTGAAGTGACAGCTCAACAAAGCAGCAGTCACTGTGGCAGACAGTGGATGTGGCAGATAGTCAATGTGATGATCAGGACTGTCACTGGTGGTAAAAACCTCAGATTAGTTTTTGATTTGAGTGGAAACGAGGTTGTCCTGCCTCTGAGTGACAGCTATGCTCTAAATGAGCTCCAGGCTCAGAGTGCGGGTCCAGGGGTGGACCTGGCACATGTAAATGTTAGCTCTGTAACAGCAGCAGATGGACAGACTGGCTGAAGAGGGAAGGAAGAGAATTTAAATGAAAGCCAGTGGCCTTGGCCACTCTCATTAGACGATACACTCATGTTATCTGCTTGACAAAGTAACCCACCACTGAAACAAACTGAAATTAACTGTGATATACATTACTATTTAAAAAACCAAAAGACGTTGTGTACAATTGTATCTTCACAAGGTGCAGTAACATTTTAACAATCATATAAAACCTGTGTTCATCGTCTATTTAAATGGACTTTTATTGTTACATTGGATTTAATGTGTCTTTTTATTGCTAATGTTGACGTGGTTTAGTGTGCAAGTATTTGCTTATTTGTTTGCTTATTTATTTACTAAAACACGACACATTTCATTGTAAAATTAAGGCCAATAACAATAAAGGCATTCATTTCTAATGAGGTGCTGGGCTTGCAGTGGGCACACACATTTCACAGCATGACAGGAGCACACAGATGGCTCCACATGTGAAACACCAGTGAAGCTGCCACAGCGTGTTTCATTATGTGTCTTATGATACACTTGGGATCTCATTACAAACTTGAAAAGGCCCTCTGCCACATGCACCATGCACACCTCTGCAACAACAGATTCATTTCTATGCAAAAAAAAACAAAAAACACCCAGATCACATGCTGCCTGTAATAGTCTGTTGTTTCTGTAGCAGATGATGAGCAGGGTTTGAGTCCCTGGAGAGTTCAAATGTTACTTCACCTGCAATACAAGTAAACACTAATGACCAGCTGTTGACTAAACCAGCAGCTGAGGCCTGTGGGAAATCATCCTCCCAGTACGACTGTAATGGTAACACTGGGCAAGACTCCATGGCCAAGTAGGCTATTACTTTTTATAAACACATTTTAATATTATATGATATTATATGATATTATATGATATTATATGATGTTATATGATATTATATTATATTTAGGCCTGTCACGATAATCAATAAATCAATTAACCGAACGATAAATAAAAACGTCCTCGGTAAGTTTGCCAGCCTCGATAAACTGACACGTGCATGCATGTTTGTTTTCCTCCTCTCTTTCCACCAAAGAGGCTGAATGAGAAGATGGCTCACTATGTCTATCTTTACTAACATCGGGTGCATAGGTTCTATAGGGGATTTAGCGGATTTATAGCGGAGTGAGCATCTGTCAAAAATGCGATCTTTGGGTTGAAGACGGGGCTGCTCGCGCATACACACGGAGAGAGCTGAAGCGAGCATCCTGAAGGGTAAGGAGGAAACACATGCTAATATGAGTGATGGCACCAAAGATACGGTTCTTAAGCCGCCTGCCACAGTCCCAGTGTGGGAATATTTTGTTTATTATCAGAATGAATAAAGTGTGAGCTCATGAACACCAACAAGCTGATATGTTGCATTTGTTTGAAAATAGTGGCGACGAAGAAGAAGAAGGGGAGGTGCAGCGGAGCCTTGTTCTTTGACAATCCGCTCTTACTGAGGCTTTTGGTCTTCAAAGTGAATAGAAATAAAAGCGCCAAATGGTGGGCGCTCAAAGACAGCTACATTGCCAAAGAAATGCAGCTCTTCAATACGGTTGAAAGCCAGAAATGTTCAAAATGTTTGACAGACATTACAGATTGACTGGGAAAAAGTACATTTTACAAACAATTCAGGAACTGTATAAACTCCCTTTTATTTAGGCTATAGTTTTTATTGTTGGGAATTTTTTTTGGAGTTTCGTTTTTTCTTTACACACAGGGTCTATGTTTTATTGTTTTTGTTAAGTATTAATTATTTTCACTGACATGTATTTTTTTCTAAAAGAGAGTCCATTTCATTTTCATTGTATTTTTTTTCTCTTTCTTGTTTGTTAAATTTATTATATTTTTTGTTTATTTTATTTAAAAGATCCTGACCTTTTAATTACTGTTAAATACTCTTAAGAAATTAAAGTTTCTTGCTTTTGATATGGTGTACTCACTTTATTATCCCATTTATCATAATTACATCAATGAAAAAATGAAAAAAAAAATCAAAATAATATTGACACTAATATCGTTTATCGGCAATAATATTTTGGAAAATTATCGTCTAGCAAAATGTGTTATCGTGACAGGCCTAATTATATTATATTATATTATATTATATTGTATTATATTGTATTGTATTGTATTGTATTGTATTGTATTGTATTTATATTATATTATATTAAATTATATTATATTATATTATATTATATTATATTATATTATATTATATTATATTATATTATATTATATTATATTATATTGTATTATATTATATTATATTATATTATATTATATTTTATTCTTAGTGGCCATTGCTTTCACTATGCTCCGCAAATCAGATATGCAAGCAAAACTTTGTCCAGGCTCCCCTCAGTATCTTCTTCACAGCAGTTTAGGCCGCATGTCCATAAATGATTATATTTTATTATACTGTATCATTATAAGTAAGAATAAATTCATTCTTAATTGAGGAAGTTGAGGTAAAAGATTGGATAAAGTGAACATGGTAGGGTCTGTGATGTTACCCATTTGTTTCTGATGCACTGTTTTGAAGCTCACCTTCCATCAGCATCATGTTTGAAGCCTAGCTTTCTACCTAGATTTGTTTGAGTAAGCATCAGGTAGAGAGGCGGGTCTGGCCTCTTTGCAGACAGTTGCAGGGTGCCCACCTGTTGGTCAAGTCAGCCATACTCTTATATGGGTGACACCCACAAGTTAAATTACTTCAAAATAATGAAATACCCACTCACTCTGCAGTGTGTGCTGATAGAGAAATGAGCTGTTCAGGCCTAAAGCATTTTCTAAACCCATCTAAAACATGTTTGTCAAAGCTGTAATAATCTTTTTGGCTTGTTGTGTATGAAGTCTACATTTATTTTCAGCAGCCAGCCTCAAGTAGACTCTTAATAAACTGTAGTTTTTAGTATTTCTGCACAGGCTCCATATTTCTAGATGAGGGGTTGCAGACTGAGTGCTACAGACTAAATCCTGCAGATCAAAATTTCAGGATTCTAAGGTTGTCGAAAGAAATGATCCAGGTAATAATTTGTGATTGTACTGCACAAAACAGTTAAAAGCTTCTTTATACAGAAAAGATGTGATCAGGACACTGTAGGTAAAAATAATGAAGCTTTGTGGTACACAATCAATGAAGACAGTGAGTCAGCAAGGACATTCTGCTCTAAACACACTCTGTGATCTCATTATTTCACTGGTTGAGCATGAATCTCAAACTGCAGACACCACATCACTTTATTTGTCATATTCTATGATTGAAAAGACCAAACTCTACACCCCTTATCTGCAACAAGCATTTGATGTGTTTCATTATCTTCCCATCTCTCTCCTGAGCTGGGCTGAGGTTACCAAACAAAGGCTTGAATTCAGATAAATACAGCTAATAAAGTGGAGTTTCATCTCAGCGATGACATAACATATTTGTGTGTTGCATAAAATGAATTACATTGTTTTGGACAGGTTAGTAACATGACTGGGTAAGGGCTCTCCAGAGAGGCTGGTAATACAAATAATATAATTTTGAGTCTTGATTATCTACACTACACAATATAATTAAAGATTCAGAGGATCTGGAGAAATCTCCACACAGAAGAGACGAGGCTACAAACCGATACAGGCCATGGAGCAGAAATCTCTGCAGGGGTCTAAAATCACATTATCTGTGAACACAGTTGGTTTTCTGCATCCACAAATGCAGGTCACCACACTTTATAATGCAGAGAAGACAGGATATGAACATGACCCAGAAATGCCAATTTGACTGCTCAAGCTGTTTTTAGATGGACATAGGCAAAATTCAAAACTGTCCTTTGGTCTAACAAAACCAAATTTGACATTCTCTTTGGAAATCAATCATCCTCCACTTCAAAGAGAAGAGCAGAGCACAGTTCAGACAGATTCATTGGTGCCCATGGCATGGGCAGCTGGTAAGTCTGAGAAGACTTGATAAATGCTGAATAATACTGGAGAAACTTAGCGAACGCTGCCATCAGGAAAAGGCCTTTTCAGCATGGCTCTGTAGTGGAAGAGTCCAGGAGTAGGGATGGGAATTGAAAACAGTTTCCTGATGATAATCAATAAGAAATATTTCAATCCATGGATATCGTTAGCCTTTGTGCTTAACGATTCCCTTATAAATTCTTTACATTGTGCCAGAGCCGCTGGGCCTTACGTCTACTAGTCTGCTGCAGCTATCTTAGCTTAGCTGTTAGATAACGTTTCCCAAGAAAACTCTGATTCAGGATTCTCAACTTGAAGTTTTACTGAAGAACTGACTTCATAAAGAAATGGACATGACTCTCTCTCAGGAGATTCATATTCAGTACATTTTAAATGGTATAAATCACCTTATTTACCAAAATAACAAAATAGCCCCAGCTTGATGCTAATGTATATGGAAAATTGCATTGATATGCTAGCAGTTAGCATACATCAGTATAACTCCAGCTTCAGAATAGAATTTCAACTTTCATCACAGAAACATATCTCATCAACTCTTTGTAAAAAATACTGAGAATTTCAAAAGTCAAAAGCTAACAAGCAATTGAAAGGCTCAAGGTTGACTTCATAACTCATTAAAGCTTCCAAACAACTTAAACCATTGCTATAACCACTTTGAGACACTAGATGGCCTACTTGAATTATTAACATGTCACAACACAGTACATCGTCACATTGTGTGCAATTTTTACCTGTTTCTGTATAATTATGCCCAGAAATATCCAGACTCAGGGACAAATTACATTTTACTCACAGTATAAACTCAGTTAAATGTTGTTGACACAGAAAATCTGTATAGCTACTTTTTGTACCAAGAAAATCCACAACAGGAATTGATAAGGGAATCGATACAGGATCAGATTAATAAGCAGAGTCCATAAGGGCATCAATATTAACAAAAATCTTATCAATTCCCCTCCCTATCCAGCAGCCAAACTGACCTGCCTGTAGTCAGGACTTTTCTGGGACAATATTTCATTTTGAAAACTCAAGAGATGTTTACAGAGTGTTGTTAAAAAAACAGGTGATGCAAATCAACAGTGAACATGTTCTTGTCACAATTTTTCTGAGACATGTTGTTGGAATTAAAATTAAAATGAGCATAAACTAAAATTGGAATTTTCAACATCTGATAGGTTGTTTTGGCAACATTTTCAGGTAAAACTAGAATCTGAATGACTTGTAAACAGGCAGCAACATTCAGCTGCAGGAATTAAGTCGATGGGGAAGTTGTAGAAAACTGTTTCATTGAGTGTCCTCTTGAGGCTGGTTGCAAAAATGGCTTCATTCAGAATAGCTCATATCTCTAAAAAAGTTGATTTTTTTTTAATTACACAACAGTTTAGCAGAAAAAAACATCACAAGTTTGGCCAAGCTCGGCACAGTTTAGCTGATTCACAGATGGGCACCCTGTAGCCATTAGTGAAGACGCTCAAAGCTTCAGAAACAGACAGGTGACGTCATGGAGGCAACATCCATAAAGCCTATGTTTGCAGTTCCTTTTCTTTTGAGGAGTAACTATTAACTTGATTGATGATTAATCTATTATTTACATTCTTAGTGACACTTCTTAGTAAACTGATCAGTCGATCTGTTGAACTCCAGTGTTGGGTATAGAGAGCTTCTGTTGATTTAATGGAACCATTTATGTGTCATTTTTATTCTTTTACTTCTTTAGTGTGGAGATGGTCAACAAATAGTGATGATTAGACCAGTCAACAACTTGAAAGGTGAGTAGTTTTCTGCTCAGCAGTGTTTGTTTTCAGGCAGTGAGGAGATATAATATCATTTCTAGGAGTAAAGCTGCTGAGTGATACAGCTAAAGGCTAACACAGGAGCTAAACTGTTTGTGCTAATGTTCATTCCAACCCACAGTCAGCAGTTATTCTGCAGTGGTCTGTTCAAACTTGAGAGTTTATCAATAAAATGAAGAGTGAGGTTATGTTAGCTCTGATTGGTAGATGACTGGCAGGACATAACCATTACAGACATGTCTTAAAAAATCAAAAATCGATATATCAGGATTTTTTGTTTGAAAATATCAAAATCAGGATTCTTTGTCAACAACTTTTTTTTTTCTTTTCAAATTCAAATTCTTCATTTCAGTCTTTGTTCATAAACTGGATTGGAAAGCCATTACCACTTTTCTCCAGCAGGGGGTGAGATGTTTCTCTCTGACTCACGTGATGTGCATTTTGTGGGAAAATATGGCTCCTAGTTTAGTCCGTAGACATTATCGTCATCATTTAACTTTTTTCATATGATCTGTTGTTAATAAAGCGAACTAAAAATCGCAAAAATCGTAAATATCAAAGAATCACAACTTAAATTGAACTGGCACCCCAAAAATTGTAACAGAATCAAATTGCAAAAATATCATATCATCCTAGCCCTACTGACAGTGTTTGCTTGTTGTCACGTTAGCCTACAGATACGCCAGAGCATCGGGCTGACGATAGCACTACATATAGCCGGCTACTACAATGTTCACTTGTTGACATGTTTCAAACCATATTGCTACATAACTGTACTGATAAATCCCTTACCTCAGCGCGTTTTATCCAGTAAAAAGTTGTTTTGAACAAAGAAAATTTGTTTCAATCCAATTTCCATTTAATTCCAAAACAAACACGCGCCTCACTAAAAGTAATCTACGACAGTGTGTGTGATAATCCAGGCCAGAAGGTGGAGAGGCAGCCCACTTAAAACAGACCCTCCTCATAGCATCTTTAATTAATCATTTTAGTCATGACAAGTTGAGTATCAAAGGTAGTCCCAAATTGAGATTGTAATATCAAATAAGATTAAAAATATTAATAGAAAAGATGAAACTGTAGCCAAAAGCAGAAATGAGACACCAAAAAGTCTCTACTCCAAGGTTTTATATGACATCACATTCTGTTACAGCTGGGACTCCTTTATGAGATGAATCTAATGCAGCTGAGTTTAGGTGGGATGACAAAGAGCTCATGGTTTTCAAAACAGTGGCCTGCAAGTGTCTTAAAATGCAGCTTGGTGGGGAACTTAGGAAGTAGTATGATGTCAACTTAAAGCACAGGAGGCTGTTGTGTCAAAAGGACACAGAGGCAGCACCTACACAGAATCAATCCACTTAACATAAGAGAGGGATGCTGATAAAATGTAACTAGCAGCTGGGATTCAGCCCTCATCATTTCAGATCCAAAAAGAGCTGTTTGGATCCAGCCAAAACCCTTAAATGGCTTACAGACAGTTAGCTTTAGCTCTCAGATAAATCTTTGTGTCCTTCAGACTTATTTTGCCATCAGTTAGAGGACTCAGCCAGTCCCTATGTCCCAGTCTTCCTCTCCGGAGGACGATGTTAAAGCCCCATCCATCACCTCAGAGGAAGGCCAGCCAGGGTGAACCCGGCCTCCGCCCGCCTCCATTCTCATTCTAATGATGTTGGACTTCATCCATGTCTTGTAATTGTTCCCTGGGAATCACAGTGAACACACCGGAGGCTCCTCTGTAGGCATGAGGTAATGCTGATTTCTTACATCGTAAAAAAAAACAGCTCGCCCTTGTTTGTCTTGCTGCCACAGGAAAGGGCTGCAGGTGGTGAGGCCTTCTCAAGGCCAGTGTATTAGCATTCGGACAGCTCTCCTCTCTCACAGCAGAGCTGGTTTCACGTGGGTCTGGCTTAGTTTGTGAGGCAGATGCAGCTCAGTAGCAGGAGGGCAGGGGTCTGCACACAAACGTCTGTCAGGAGAGTCTGAGCCTACGGCAGGGAAGACAGGCCTAATGGAGTCATTTCCCTGTGCTCTGTTCGAATCTATCAGCAGTAACAGGGCGTACAAGCTACAGATAACTGAGGGAAGAGCTGGTTATAAATCACACTCAGGCAATACAGTGACACAGCTTATTATGTCTGCTGTTTGCATGCCCTGAAGCTCCCAAGACATTATGCAAACAGTTTTTAATCCATCATTACATTGTTTCACAGAAACAGCTCTAAATATGGAAATGCTGATAAGTCTATGCGCTGTAAAAATGGAAGAAAGTTTGACTGCCTCCAAAAAATATGACACAAGTAAGTTTTGATTATGCAATCCTTAGAATTAACTGCAAAGTCAGCCAGTAATGCCCAATCTCTTCATATTAGACTGAGCTTGCTATGAAGAGATGTGATGCAGCTGCAGCTTATGTAAGTAGGGTGGTGTTGGTATTTAGTGCACTGCAAAAAGCTCTTTAACATGATTTCTTAGCTACTTAAAAAAAAAATGTTATTCTGCTTCAGAATACATTTTGATTACTAACACTTCTCAGTCCAAAGCTAAACTAGCTTTTTAGATTAACAGCAGGCAGGCAAGTTATGGCCCGTAGGCCACATCTGGCCCTTTAAGGTGTCACTGTCTGGCCCACACGAGGTAAATCATTAATAATATAGAATAGAATAGAATAGAATAGAATAGAATAGAATAGAATAGAATAGAAAGAATAGAAAAGAAAAGAAAAGAATAGAATAGAATAGAAAAGAATAGAATAGAATAGAATAGAATAGAATAGAATAGAATATTCTTTATTGATCCCCCTTTGTGAAATTTTTTTTTGTCACAGCAGCTCACAAAAAAGTGCAGTAAAGCAATAACAATAATAATAGAATAATGATAATAGAATATCAAATTAGAAATTTGAAGAAATATTACTATTTACATGTTTATTAAGGAACTATATATACATACATATATATGTATATGTATATGTTTGTATATATATATATATATATATATATATATATATATATATATATATATATATATATATATATATACACACACACACACACACACACACATATATATATATATATATATATATATATATATATATATATATATATATATATATATATATATATATATATATATATATAAAATATGATTGCTTTTACTGTTTATTACTTATATGTTGATGTTGAGTGTTTTCCTATTTGACCTGCACCACACACATATCTACAGAATAAAATTATTTTTCTGGTTGCCAGTAGCAGCTTATAAAAACAGTAAATACATTTTATTATGGAAAAAAGGTTACTATTGAGCAGGATTAAGTTCATGTTATTGTTGGTGTGGCCCTCTGACACAGTTCAGGTCTTGTAAAAAGGAATTGCCCCCCCTGGTTAACAGTGTGCAAGCAAGCTGTGAACAATGAACAGTGCAAACAGTCTATTATTGTTTCTCCTTTTTTTTCTTACATTATTTTACAAACTGTTTTTACTAAAATGTCATATTTCTCATAGTTTTTCTTTGTGATGTTGTTACCTCTCTAAGTGAGCATTTAGAAAGAGCTGGGGACTGTTTTTCAGTCCTGTTGAACTTGCAGACTTAAGATAGCACTAGCATGCTGTTGTTGATGATATGATATGTTAACACTGTGCCCAGCTTGTAGAGCTGAAGCCAGCTGTGGTTCATTGACCAAAACCGACCAGGATTCCTGCAGAACTCTGGATATCAAAGATCCCTTGAGGTTGAAGAGGACTCCTGAAAACTATGAGTGAAGAGAGCTGGTTCAAGATGTCAGTGGTTGTTGGAGCAGAGATATTAGCAGTGTCCTCTCTCCATCTAAACATGAGCAACATCTGCTAAATAAAGATAAATAAGATTTGGATTTTACCGAACACACTGTCACCAGTTGGCTTCCAAAGGTAAAAGCTGACCAGAAAACATATCTGCTGCATGGTCATTAGACTGTTAGCTCTTGGCCTCCAACCCTATAACGGATTAATACTTTCTTTTAACAACTTGCACCGATCACAATTTTCTGGCCAATCACCTATCTCTGATCTTTAAAAAGCCTGACCTGCCGATACTGTTTGGGCCGATACCAATTTTTATTTTTTATTTTTTATAACTGACAGCGCATACCTTCAATGTTCCAAACTTATTTTATTAAAAATCATTGAACAATACCCCTGAAACAATAAAGTCTTTATGTTTTAACTTAAGTCTCAGAGCAAAATGCAACAATGGCTGGCTGTATATAAGATCACTTTCATACGTGCCAATCACTGATCCTCCAAAATTAAGGATATCTGTCTATATATAGAGACAACTGTAGGAACTGAACCCCCCCGCCCCCTCCCCAAACAGAACTTCTTGCAGGACAGTTTACCTGAAAGTGATGACAGAGATACTCTCTGCCATCAACCTCAGAGGCTTGACTGAATGTTGTTTGGCTGTACTACCAGCAGCTTTCTCTGGGGTCTTCTCTCCTTATGTTATCAGGAGATCGCAAAGAAAAGCTCTGAATGCAGATTTATATTTGACACCCAAAAACATATTTAATGCCTGGGCAGCTGAAGCTGGAACTATAAAGTCATCACATCACAGATGAACAGGGCTGTACACCAGTTTTAGTACACAAGTCACAGACCTGTTATCCTCTGATCATTAGAAGAGATGAAGTGTGAATAAATTATTCTGAATCTCCTGTAGAACAAGAGGAAGGCAGGAAAACAGTCGCTGAAGGACAAACTCTAGCATCAGAGGGTGTCAGCGCTTGGCTGCACAGCAGGTTGTCTGCGCTAACATATGTGACTGACCTTGTTCGTAAACCCAGCTGAGTCACTTTAGAGCCATTTGTTCATTAAGTTTTAGAGGTTGATCAAAACAACTTCACCAAAGAAAACGACTGAATCAAGATAGAAACATGAAAGAGAAACAGCAGACTTGACTGGTTACTAAACGCCTGCGTGCTTTAATTAGATCCCTTCCAACGAGCTGACATTGACAGGACTGAGGATTGTAAAGGGAGCAGGCTAAATTGCCTCTTGATTATCTGGGTCAGTTGCTGTTTTAAAAGCCTCTGGGGGACTCAATCAAAATGGCTAAGGGGTTTCCTGGAGTTCCTCCCTTCCCTGAGCTGCAGATACAGAAGACATGGCCAAATACAGAAAGCAAAATCAGTAAAATGAACTAGAATCTTTGATGTATGAATCAGTGGCAGGATAACAAAAACACAAACTGCATTCATTTGTTGGCAATTAATCCACCCACACCTCAAAGTATGTAAGAACAGGCAAAGAGCAGATGCTATGTCTTTGTCAAACAATAGGAAGCTTTAGTTACCTATCAGCCCAGATTTGAATATATTATTAAATGTCCGTAGACGGGCTAGTTCTTAAATATTCATAGGGTCTCACAACCAGATTATCCTTTTGTCTGGGATCCACAGTGGGCTTATGAAAGGCCGTGGAAATGTCTACAGTCTGGTTTCGCAGAAACACCATCATCAGCATTTTTAGCTGACAGTGAGGAATCCCCCCACCATGAGCCTCCGAAGAGACAAAGACACAGACATGTATGTAGACTCACACACAGATCATGTTATTACCATTTTAACCCTTTACTGAAATGTGAACTGGAACTAGAAACCTGACACTGAAGTGGATTTCTATTTTTCAACTGCAACTTGTACTATAGTATAACTACAGTATTAAATCACCAAGTATTCTGGCCAAAGCCAAGGACTTAAAGAAAGCATGATACCCTTTTTTAGCCAACTTTCCTTTCTTCCCCCCACGTACATGGAGCGAAGCTGACTTTTGGTTAGCCTGGATGGAAAAAGATCGTACATAGTTTCCTATATATTTCCAGAAATAGCATGCACAGAAACCTGAAAGTGCTGTTTTTTGTGATATGATAATCACTGTTTATATTGGAACTGTCTCAGCGCTGCTTCTCTCAGACAGGATGAGAATCAGGGACCTATTTGTGACCAGGCACAAAGTGAACAGGCAAACAGCACAGCACAGTCACACTAACACTTTCCAACCAAAGCAGGCATAATTTTCATGCCTTCTGCCAAAGCTGTGTAACTAGCAAACAATCATGCATCCATGTTAGCCCATGAGGTAGGGTGAGACTATTTTGAGGCTACACGGTGTATCTTTTGACAGTCACGAGTCTAATGTCATGTGCTCAGAAGCAGAGAGCTCAATGTGTGCTGTTTGTCTCATGACCTGATAAACACAATTTTTTGCCCCTGATGCAAAAACTTTAACTTTCCATGATTTCTCTACAACAAACATCAATATATCACTGAAATGCAGTCTCTGTGAATGCGCAGTCTGTATCTGTGTCACATGACTGTTAGTTTTTTTGTGTAAGGATACAATTCTGCTTTCATCACAGAAACCATCTTAAAGGTGGGAAATAATTTGTAATTCCTTGACCGACTTACTACAAGTAATCAAAACACACAGCATTTCTCTGGTATAGATTACCTATATTTTGTCATATTCAGAGATATGAGCTCACCAGTGATGCAAGCTACTAAGTAATGCACTACTCTTTTTTGACCACTTTTTTCACTAACAATTTCCAAACCAGTAGTCAGATTAAAGTTACTTCTCCAAATCACTGTGCATTACTTTCTTCTCATTTTTCTTGTAAAAAAAACATATATGCATTTTCTTGCGTCTTGGGGAGTGACAGGAGTCGCTTGAGAAGTTGTTTGACTTTTACCTGGGGGAAAGGTGAGTCCTGTCTTTCACTGTAATTCTCTATTCCAAGAGCTGAACTCCCTGTTTAACACAAATCCATCTGTTGATGAGCAGAGCAACTTAACGTAGGCTACAATGAAGCACCCTGTGGTAAGCAGGGACGTGCCTAGACCTTTAAGACTGGGGTGCCCCATCCAGGGTACTGAGGGTTATATGAGCCCACACTCGAGCAACATTTATTTTTGCTTATTTTACAAATACAGGATCAACAGATTACAGCTTTAACAAAAAATGAAACTGAAAAAACAAAGTAGACTAAAAAAAAGAATTAAAAAAAGAAAATAATCTAAACTTAAAAATTAACTTTACAGTGCTGTAGTGTACCAAAAAAAAGTAATTTAAAATCTTTCTTTAGTTGTATTTTGAAATTCAAAATGCATAAAATAAGTATTTTTGGTTTTAATTGTAAAGTACACGTTTTACAAATACAAATGTCTGCATGTTACTTTAAAACAAACATGGAGACTCATATTATAATTCTTTTTAATTGCTTTGCACAATTTTGACAAATTTTTAATCTAACTAAGTAACTTTTAAAATAAAGTAGTCAGTAAATTAATAAGTTACTTTCTAAAGGCGTAGTCAGTTATCGGTAATTGGATTACTTTTTCGAAGTGACTGTGGCAACACTGGAGCTCACACACATGCTCACACACATCTAGGTAGTAAATTTCTATAACCCAATAATATGCTGGTGTCACTGACTCTAGACTGGAGACCATTTTATGCTCTGAAGGATTTAAAGGAATGGTGAAAAAATTAGTGAACAAATGTTAACCTCCTGCTTTCCTTGACCTGAAGCACAGAGTTGACCTAAGGTTCTGTTAGAAGGCGATGAACTAAAATGTTAAATCATCATGAACTTACACTGCTGGCTGCTCTCTGTGTGAATCAGCATCTTGCTTTACTTAAAATGAAATTACTTAAAGGGATGGTGAGGAGGAGCTGTTGTAGGTAGATTACAGTGCCACCTTTTGGGCCAGAGTCTTACGCACAGTGTTGTGAAGACGTAACTATTAACAAAGTGTGAGTTTGTTTTGGAAATTTGGAAATGAATGGATATTAGATCTTTTTTTCTCTCTACTTTTCTTTGTTCAAGGCAACTTTTTACCTGATACAACACGACGAGGAGTAGCACTGTTGTTTAAAACGTGACAAGAAGCAAACTTTGTGTCCTAGTTTAGTAGCCGGCTATATGTAGCGCTATCGGCAGCCCGCTGCTCCAACAGCTCTGCAGGCTAATGTGACAACAAGCAATCTTTCTAAGTTTAAACCGTACTTTAGTATCAGGCTACATTTAAAGCCACTGACGGCCTGGTGCTCTGAGACATGTCTGTGAATCCTGGTTATCAGTGATGGGCAGTAGCGCGCTACAAGTAGCGGCGCTAGTAGCTTTAGTTACATTTTTCTGTAGCGAGGCGGCAGCGCCGCTCCATTTGAGTCAAGTAGCTCTTTCTGTAACGAAGCTATTTTTAGAGCCAGCAGCGACGGAAGCTACACGTTACTGTCTTGCCGAGTGTCCAGAAGAAGTCGGCTGAATAAAGTTTTGTGTGTGTGTGTGGGGGGGGGGTTGTTTTTTTATGGTGATTGGTTTGTTTGCATATGACGACTATGGCGACTATGGCGACTCACAGTTGGGTAAGGTTACCCAATCAGAGGCAAGATAAGGCGGGTCATGCCACTCCAACCAAGAAGCTGAGTCCTACACCCATACCAAACGCACATGTGAAATGAAGACGAGTGAAGACAAAACAAGCAAAAGGGAGGGACGGAAGAACAACCGGATAATGACAGAGGTAGAAAGTAGTTATGAAGAAGATAACGCCCGAGGAGAGGTCAACAACAATTCTTCTCCATGGCCGTATCTTGACAAATTTATGACGAGAACAAACACAAATGAAAAAATCTACGTCTTCACGTGTTTACTGTGTAAACCAAAAAACAAACAGCTCTCAACATCAAAGACTTCAAATACAAACCTGATAACGCACATTAAGGTGAGTTGATGAAAAGGAAAGTAGCTGCACTCTTACCTTGGAGCCATTAAATGGGCCTAGAGCCACTTGTTTCAAATGCCTTTATCCTGCTATTATGTTTACTCTTAAATCAAATTCTTATAAAACTGCGATTGCCCCACACCTTAGAAAGGACTCTGGGAAAGTATAATTTGCTGCCTTTTAAATGTATAGTCTTCAGAATTAAAAAAAAAAAAGTGAGAGATTTTGTGTATTCAACAGAATCGTGCAAAAAAATGAACAACATTGTGGGGGTGGTCAGGGAAAGAAAAGGCAAACTGTGTATGTATGTAATTTCTCTGGGCTATGTATGAATATTATTTGCATGAGAACCAAATCCCTAGAACAAAGGAAAGACATCTAAGTCTAAATTATTACTTTTGCCTGAAATATGTAGAGATGATTTCATTCCTCAAGATCAGTGTTACCCAACCCTGGTCCTGGAGGACCCCTGCCCTGCATGTTTTGGATGTTACCCCACTCCAGCACACCTGATTCAAATGAATGGCACATTATCAGGCTCGAGCAGAGCTTGATGACAAGCTGATCATTTGATAAACAATCAAACTGTATATTTTTTAACTGCCTATTTGTTTGGTTGTAAAAAAAAAAAAAAAAAGTAGTGGGACTGTAGCCAGCTACTTCTGCACTGTAGCTTGTAGCTTAACTTGCTACATTTCTCTGGGTTAGCTTTTGCTGTAGTGAAGCTATAGTTTATCAAAATGAACTTGTAGCTTAACTTGCTACATTTTCAAAGTAGCTTGCCCATCACTGCTGGTTATGTCCTGCCAGTCATCTACCAATCAGAGCTAACGTAACCTCACTCTTCATTTTATTGATAGACTCTCAAGTTTGAACAGAACACTGCAGAATAACTGCTGACTGTGGGTTGGAATGCACATTGGCACAAACAGTTTAGCCCTTTTAGCCTTTAGCTTGGGCTGTATGTCTCTCCTGTTTATCTTTTGATCTGCTCTTCTGTCCTTTTTCTGTCTGACAGTTCGTGAGCCGGCGTGGTGTTGTTTTAGAGACCTAGACATGCCATAAATCAATCTGATTGTGCCTGACCTGATCAGAAAGCTAAGAAGTATTACTTAGAAATTACCTATATTGGTGCTGATAATCTCATTTTGTAGTATGGATTATGATCAGGCATATATCTAGCAGGGAGAGTTTTCAAGATCACTAAAAAAAATCATCAAAATCACTCAAACTTAAAATAAATGTGCTTAATAAATAAAATGCTTATGCTTTTAAGGAGTTGCTGATCATTTCTGCTGTGCAGTGAGATTATTTCAGTGTTTTTTTTATCTTAAAAGGTGATGACAGACACTCTAATTCGTTTGGTTTATGTTAGGTTGTATTCAGACCAGAAAAGTCCTTTGGTCCGCTTTTGGTCCGGACCAAAAGCGGACTTTATTTTTTTTTTTTTGTTTGGTGACGTTCATATTCAGATTGTACTTTTTGCAAGTGGACTATTCTGTAAACACACCAACGTGTGTGACGATCAGTGCTCTCATTGGACAGCACTGACAAAGGCGGCACACAGAATACAGACCCGGAAATGGAGGTAAACATGTGTGTTTGTGCTCTTATTAGAGCTGCAAAATCATTTTCAGTTTCAAGAGCAGCTCCTTCAAAGCAGCTTAACAACACCGTTTACAATTTTGGAACAGCAAAGACGAATAAGCGCAGCAAGGAGACGCTATGCTCTGCGTGTCCTGACCCACAACATGCTAGCAACAGCGTGGCTAAACAGAAGACGGAGGATCAGGTATGAACCAAAGACGGTTAGGTTACGGTGGCTTTATAGGCCCAAAAGACGCATGTATCCTGTAGTTAGTTTGGATGGACCTTGGTTTGTATTCAGACCTGCACCGGAGAACCATGAACCGCACCAGAGTTCGTTTGTATCTATTCACACTTGCATGAAAAGTCCGCACCAGCGTGGGAAACGAACCCTGGACGTTTAAAGTGGACCAGACAGTCCAGGTCTGAATACTCCCCAAGTTCCTTACTGCTCCAGTGAATTAACATCAGCCCAAATACAAACACTTTGTGCCCTGTGCCATTTTAAATTGTGTGCCACTCAGCTAACGAAAGGTCATCAGACACACCTTAACACACACTGGCATAAGCTTTAAGAGCCCTTTATCAAAAACACTTCTTTAGTTTCTTTGGCCTAAAAACTTAAAGAGTTTCTGACGTGCGGTTATGATCATCTTCCTTTATCTTTAACCTTAGCTTTCAAAAAACTTGAGCATTATTATGAAAAATGATCAACCAACATTTAGCCACTGCTGGACTCTCTTTGTTAGCATTGCTCTCAGAGGATTTGCATGAAAGATACAGTCTGCTGAGTCCGTAAATGTGCCTTAATTAATCTGAGCCTTGTCTGCTCCAAGCAATAATAAAAGGGTAAGACCTCCTCCTCCTATAGAGCCAACCCTCAGACACCTCACGGTCAGAGAGAGGACTCCTGAAGTCTGGACCAGTCACAAGCAGAGGTGAGTAACAGAACGTGTAACAAGGAGAGACTGACACGACCCCTCCCTCTGTGTGCTCACTAATGGACTTCAGAGTATCTGTGAAGCGTTGGACTTTACAGACAAATCAATGACTCTTTTATCTCCCTCTGCTACAGCATCAGTTGATTTTTAATGAGCTTTGCTGAACTGCTCGGCAGTCAAACACCCCCAAAAGACATTAAAAATCGCTGAGGGATGCATCTGTTTTGATCTCTAGAAAGATAACACTCAATATTTTGTTCCACGATCACAATAACATTGTGTTTAATAACACTGCTGCACGTGGATGTGCCTGTGCAAAGGCTGCTCTCCACGCTGAGCTCAAACAAACAAGACAGAAATTTCCCTTAAAGAAAAAACTCCAAACAGAGCTGCTTGTGGCCCGGGGTATTCTATTAACAGCCGCTCTCTCTCTCCACTCATATATAAGTCATGAAGAAGCCCTCTTAAGTGTCCTCTCAAATCCCCTCCTGTATCTATCACGACTCGTCTCCCCCAGGGTACCTGACGATGACAGATTAGGGGGTCTCTCTTGCAGCGTCGGAGAACAAAGAACCAACACTAGACACCTTTTTTGCTTCCCTCAGGCGTCCAGCTAACCGCCTCCACCACCCCTCATTCCACCTCTCCTGTTAGGGAGGTTGTGCAGAAATGACTTGTGCTGTCTGAAAATGCTTGTTAAGGCCTTTTTCTAACAAATGCATGGAACAAGAGATGTGCATATATTTTTGCACATAACCTTTAAGTGGCATGAAAAGTCTTCAAGGACTCAGAGGTAGCTGTGTTTTAGAATCTACACAAAGAAGGTAGGAACTGGCTGCACAATCCCCAGAGGCTGAATACATGCAGATAATAAGTGTTGATATTTTATACAGCGTGATGTGATTCAACAAGCTTTCATACGAATAAATAAATAAAATAAAGCCCCATTCAGGCAGTCAGCTTGCACCTTAAAATTAAACTCGAAATCATGCAACCAATCATTATTTTGTCTTACAGTTAAGACCTGAGAGGAATGAATGTGATGCTGCCAATGAGGAAAAAACAGATTACATCATGACGATTACAAGGAATTAACTCAGCTACCAGCTCACCTATGCCCAGAGTGCTGGAGAAACTAACATTCAAAAACAGCGACTAAGAGCCCCCCATAAGTTCATGTAAATAGTTCTCCCTTGATGTCACTTGTATTATTTTGATTTCGATTTTGGATCGATTGTTTAGGCCTGCAAAATGGTTCCCACACAGTCTAACGTGGGTAGTAAGTTTCCCCCTTTTTTTTTTTTTCCTTCTAAAATTTTTTAGTTTTATTTTTTATTTATTTTTTATTATCATTATTATTATTATTATTATTATTATTATTATTATTATTATTATTATTATTATTATTATTATTATTATTATTATTATTATTATTTTATTTAATTTAATTTTATTTTGTTACTATTTTTTTTTTCTCTCCCTTTCCCCCTCTTCTTAGACTCTGATGACTCTGTCATTTGCTGATGTATTGCAGTATTATTCTATCATGGGTTTAAGGGTTATATTCAGGGAGGTTTGAATTCATTCAAAGCTTGTAAAGTTGAATGTGAAACTTACCCCGTATCACTGTCCTGATTAATCTATACAGATCCTCTTTTGTTATATTTCTTTTGCTTTGTTTCTTCATAAAATGGAAAGGGAAAGCACTGTTGTACTTATGTGAAATTGTATTCCTGCCCTTTTCTAAAGAAAAATAAAATAATAATAAAAAAAAAAAAAACAGCGACTAGCTTACAAGGTGTAAAAATTAAAAATTAAAATATCAGCTAACTGACTTGCCTTGGGAAGAAAATACTGTACAAATTGAAAACTCTCAAAGTTGAGCCAAATTTTCTTCAATGGGATCACAGTCAGTGGATAAACAACAGTTTGCAGTGGATAACTTTAGCAGAGGCTCAAACACCAGTATTCAGTCCCCTGAGCAGGCTAAAATCTACACGCACCAGTCAAGCTAACCGGACAAGCTAACATTCAGGACAAAGAGCCAAGGATGCTTCAATTCGGTCCTGGTATCAGGCATCAGAGTGATACAGATTTCAAAACTACATCTATTATCAGCGGCAATGGACTGAGTAACAGGACTCATTCCTTCAATTCAAATTTTAAAAATCAGAAATTCCCTTTTAATGGAATAAAGATTGTTAAATTAAACTGCTGTTGGATTGAATCAGTAGCATTATTAGTCGATACTAGGGATAGATCGACTGTCGGCCGGGCTGATTATCGGGGCCGATATTTGGCATTTTGAGGCATATCGGCAATGGCATTTTTTTAATCAGACAGCCGATAAGAAACAAATTTAAAACTGTGGTGTTGCAGCTCTGATGCAGCCGCTTCGCTGTCTGCAGTCATTACTCAGTCCCCAGCACTGTCCCACCCACAGTACCATCTGATTGGTTACAGGCAGAGCTATGGCTTGGTAAACAGCCAATCAGCAGTGCAGTTATTAAAGTTATTGCAGTTACATTGAAACTTTAGAAAACTTTATTTACTGTAGAAAACTTTAGCTATTTATTTTTTAACTTTATAAAACATGCTGCTGAGCCTGGGAGATGTTTAATAAACTCATGCTTAAAGATAGTTGAATGAAGTTAAATGTTGGAGTTTGTACTGTTCAAAATTTTGACACCAATATTTTCACCTTGACTGTAAATTAGTGTCGGCTTCAAATATCAGTTATCGGCCTTCTTTGCTACAATAATCAGTATCAGTCTCAGAAAAATCCTTATCGATCTATCTCTAGTCAATACAAAAGCCAAGGTATCAGTATTAGGATTTCAAAGTTGGATTGGTGAAACCCTTGAGCATTGAAACATGGCAGTCTCAACTGATCAAGCTCCAACCATTATTTGTGGGAGGATGACTGTGCTACAGAATCTTAGAAACTCTGTATCTCAACATTGAGCTGTTAGCTCATTGCGTATACCTGCTTTCTTTGTGAGATCTACAGCTCAGAGAAATTGGTGCCAATGTCAAAAACTGTTTGGAAAAATAACACCCAGACAGGAATGGGTACCTTTCACATTTGAAACGATACGGTACCGATGCCCGATACCTGGCAGTTGGTACCGGTATTTAACGGTACCAATTTTCAGTACTTTTTTGTGTTTATGTGGTAAAAATTATCAATTTGTTTGATAATAATTTTTTTTTTTTTTTTTCAATTTAACATATGTATTCTTCAATCTATAAACTTGCAATGCTGTGTTCTTAACCAGTATGGAAAATCACCTTCTCTTCCACTCCCTCACAGTCACTAGGATGTGTCTGGGTACCTAAACATAGTACCTTTTGGTTTTACGTGAATCGGTACCCGGTACTTTTAACAGGATTCGGTCGGTACCTATAAAAGTACCTAATTCAGTACCCATCCCTACACCCAGAGAATTCTTACCTCAAAGTGTCACAAGCTTCTTTTGACAAAACAACAAACAGAAAGAGCAGCTCAGCTTGCAGCCCCAAACCTCTGACTGATGCCACAGAGTCACCAATATTTACCATTTTAAAGATTTACTCCAGTCTAAAAACAGATTAAAACCTTAAAAGTCTTTCATAAAAGACTAAAGTGCATCATAATACGCTTCACTCTTCATTTTAAACATCAAACCCTCTTGTTTTCAGGATGTTCTTCAAAATATCTCCTCTCTCTTACGACTTGGTGATCATCCTAACACTGGCACACAGCTTCAGTAATTAAGATCTATACACCAAGGCTGCCTCTCCAGCTCACAGTCCACATAAAAACGTCACCATCCACAGAGACAGTAATAAGATGTCAGACATGCAGAGAGCATCTGGCTTCTTAAAAAGTCCGACGATGAACAGAAGGAGGGAGTCGCCGTTATTCCATTAGGTGCAGCATCAGCAGAAAGTCGGGTGAGGAGAAACACCGTAGTGAATATGATTTGTTTCTCCCCAGACTCGCCACGAGCTGAACCCAGAGAGCTGCAGGAGAAAATAACCCTTAATCTTGTCAAGGGAAAATTACATATGCACAAGCTCCTGACGCCCTCTGCTATTACATTAACGGCAAAAACATTACATGCAGCCCAGAACAAAAGACACGTTGGAGGAGTGTTTGACTGAATCTGTTTAACATTTTAAAGCAGATAAATCATCCTAAAAGGGAAAGAGGCAGCGTTTGGCTCCATTAAGTGGGAGGCAGACATATTCAAGTGTATGCACATTGTGCCCACATACTCCAGTACGGCTCTCTGCTTGGCTCCTGCACACATTACTATTCCCTTCTTTAATCATATAGTGAATCAGGTATTGGACTGTTGTTAGCCTGGTGTGGCTGGATCCATCAGCCCACTCTGATTCATTTTCACTGGCTGGTGAAAGATTGGTAACCAAGGTGCACCGATCTAAGCAATGCAAGGTATAATGGTTACTGCGACAAATTTTAAGATTTACATAGGTTTGAAGTACTTTGGCAGCATTTGGGTCGTTGACTTGAAGTGATGTGAATCTGACTTTTGTCTGCTCAGGCTTTAATATATAGGAAGTGAACAAATGTCAAATACACACACACACACACACGCTCTTCAGCCAAATGTATTTGTGGGCAGTGCTGCAAAAGCTGCATTACACTCAGCCAGATATTTAAGTGCATGGACTTATTTTTTTCTTTATTAAAGGATAAAATCGGTTTATACAGCTTTTACATTGTTTATAGAATGAAGTAGAACAAAATACTCACCCAGAAGGCTTTCCTGATCCAAGCAGTGCTTCGGGAGATATTTAGATCCAAAATCGTGCAGCGGACGTCCGTATAATGGGATTCATCAGGGCATAGACAGCGCAGCTCCTAAAACTGCATAAATCGTCCAAAAACTTGTGTTTTTCACCAATATTCCATCATGGTCCGCTCCAGGTTAGTCCTCTGCTGCAGTCTGTGTCACTCCAGACAGCGCTGTGTGGCTGTAATGACCCCTGAACTGACAAAGACTTTGTTTACGTTTGCCCCTCAAAGAAAGGAGGAAGTGGAGTCAGCTCTCCAGAGAGTACTGCGCATGCGCGGAGGGGAAAATGTAAACAAAGTCTTTGTCAGTTCAGAGGTCATTACAGCCACACAGCGCTGTCTGGAGTGACACAGACTGCAGCAGAGGACTAACCCGGAGCGGACCATGATGGAATATTGGTGAAAAACACGAGTTTTTGGACGATTAATGCAGTTTTAGGAGCGGCGCTGCCCTGATGGATCCCGTTATACGGACGTCCACTGCACGATTTTGGATCTAAATATCTCCCAAAGCACTGCTTGGATCAGGAAAGCCTTCTGGGTGAGTATTTCGTTCTACTTCATTCTATAAACAATGTAAAAGCTGTATAAACTGAAATTATCCTTTAACAGTTTTGCCAAAAATCTCTCCCCTGCTGTGTTTCTTTCAGGCAGCATCTCTTCCCCAAACACTCACCGAAAAACACTCCACCGCCACGTTTCCACCACAGAGGCACAGTCTTAGTGAGCTCTGGAAAAATCCCTTTCACCACTCAGGAGCAACATGCACCACTGCTTTTATTTATATTTAAAGGAGCTGTGAGGAGTTTCTAAGTGATCTTGAAAAAGTCTCCCTTCTAGATATTTGCCTGATCATAATTCACATCTTAAAATGAGATTATCAGCACCAATATGGGTCTTTTCAAAATGATACTTCTGAGCTTCCCAATCAGGTCAGGTAGGACCAGATTAATTTACGGCATGTCTAAGTCTCCATGACAACGCCACGCCAGCTGACAAAGTTCAGAGGTGAGAAGCGAGATCTGTGTTTTTCTCTGCTGAAAACAATTTCTGTGATTAATTTTGTAGTGATGATGGAGCCTAACTGTCAGACAGAAAAAGGACAGAAGAGCAGATGAAAGATAAAAGGGAGAGTGATAGCGCACAAGCTAAAGGCTAACACAGGGGCTAAACTGTTTGTGCTAATCTTCATTCCAACCCACAGTCAGCAGTTATACTGCAGTGCTCTGTTCAAACTTGAGAGTCTATCAATAAAATGAAGAGTGAGGTTACGTTAGCTCTGATTGGTAGATGACTGGCATAACATAACCAGGATTCACTAATGTTACACATTACTGACATGTCTCAGAGCATTGGGTTGCCAGTAGCGTTATGGACAGCTCTAAACAACTGTACAAACTGACAGTTTGCTTGTTGTCCCGTTAGCCTACAGATACGCTGTAGCACTGGGCTGCTAGTAGCCGCCTACAGTACAAACTCACATTTGCTTGTTGTCATGTTCCAAACAACAGCACCGCTAAACAGTACGGATAAATACCAAAACTAACTAGAGAAGTTGCATTTCCTTGCAGCAAATGCGTTGAAATGCTGAAGCTGGAAAAGTTTGAATAAAAGTGGAAAAAACTGAAAATGTAAAATAAAGGAAAAAAAAAATGTTAAGAGAAATGAGGAAAAGACAATGAGTGGATAAAGAAAGTGGATACAGTGGAAATGTAAATCAGCCTACAAAATTAAAATAATTAAATAAAAAGAGAGAGAAACCAAACAGTGAAATCTTAAAAATGTAGAAGAAAGCAGAAATCTATGATTAATGTGTAAATGAGATGAGGAGAATTAGGACCAGTTTAATGTGTGAACAGAGTCTCGAGTCAAAGTCTGCAAAAGGTAGAAGCAGTTGAAGTTGAAGGAGTAGCAGCCTTTTTTGTTTGATTTGAGTCAAGTTTGAGAATTTTATGGCAGGTTAATCGGCAGTTTTTTTCAGTAGCAGCAGCTGCTTCTCTCAGTCAAATTGAAAACATTCCGCCCTCTGAGAGCAGGAGGAGAGGTGAAAAGAGTGAAAAGTTTGTGTCGCTTATACAGTGAAATCTCAAAAACAGTTGAAGATATTAAAAAAGTTATTACAGATATCAGTAGTGGAAAGATCAGTGAACATTTTAAAGCAAAAATGAAGTCTGTAAGTGGGAGTAAGCTGAAGTTAGAGCTTGTTGAAGTTGAAGCAGATTTTAGTCAGAGGAGCTGAAATTTCCCATCTGTTTAACATAGAGAAATTTTTTTGGAAAAAGCTGAATAAATAAAAAAGTTTAATAGTTAGAAAAGTGAAAAGATATAGCACACTATTCCTAAACAAGCTGAATAGTTTAAAAGTTGAACGGTGAAAATCGGACAAAATTTGAAGGCTGTGAAAAGGTCCAAAAAACGTACGGAAGAATAAGAAGAAGAAGAAGAAGTGGAATAAAGTCACAGGATAACAATATGTTGAAATGCTGAGTCAGCATTTCAACATAATTATGTTGTATCATGTAAAAAAAAAGTTGTCATGCACAGAAAAAATATGTGTTCCAAAACAAACACACACCTGGTTAAAAGTCACCACTTTACAACAGTGTGTGTGAGACTCTGGGCCAGAAGGTGGCACTGCATCGGTGAAGCTGTGAAATACTGATTGGACTGTAGTTACACTATGAGTTGATGCAACCACGTTATTTTTTTACGGACTAATTAACATCTCATTTAGTGGCAAGAATTAATACATAAATGGCACATGGCTACAAAAAACAGAATCACTGAACTGGGGGCCTGAGGATAAAAAGTGAGCTGAGGTGGATACTGTGGATACTGTTTATGTAACACGCTTGGAAGTTAGTTTCCAGACGACAGAGCCATAAATAAAACACACACACAGACTGTGAGGGAAAAGCAGAGGAAGTTAAGTCTCTGACAACAATGATGCACCATCTGAATGTCTGGACACAACAACAGCATTCCTCCTCCAATCTTTTTTATGTCACATTCAATACATGTACATCTGGCATAAAAAGCACTCCACTAATGAAATGCCTGGATGACCTTTCCTGACATTCACTGGCTCAACTAAATGAGTCTCCATTTCCTCCTCCAGGCAAAAAGCAGTCCCTGCTGTGTTGGGGGGAAACAGGTAATCATGGGTCTAATCTGGCTAACAGTCTGGGAGGAGGACCAAATAATACAGAAATGTCACAGAGCTCTCAGAGGCAGCCAAGAATATATGGGTCTGCATGAGGCCTGAATGTAAAGAGGAAGGACTGGATCTCCTCTGTGTGAGTCAGAAATGAACACAAACTACTTTACACCATTTAATTACTATTGTTTATTGTTCCCAGTAAACTAAGTGTCATAATTTAGCTTTATGAGAGTATTAGGAGGTGCGAGGATGACAGCATAATGGGGAACAATAAATGAGCACTTTAACAGAACCCATCTGCTTAATAAAAGCCATAAAGAACATGTGATGGGTACAGATTGAAGACACATAACAGAAGTATGATTTATTTTAATGTGAGTGTTTTCTGAGTGCTTCCATGCTCACTGCATTTTAAATATTTCCTATTGCTTAGTGGGTTTAATATTATGGAGGACCAAAACTGCCAAAAATAAAAATAAATTAAAGTTAAAATGAAAATAAAAATTAAAAAATACATAAGTATACAAATAAAAGTAAAATAAATACAAAATAAATGTGGAAATAGAATTAAATATCAATAAATAGGGAAATAAAAGCACTCTGCTCTAATTTTTATTTTATGTTGCAGACACTGTCAGCATGAAATACAGAAGAAAATGTTACTCAAATGAGGGGGCAGTCCTCAGTGTGTCTTGGGTTGAACTGTTTGCCTAATGGTTGATCCAAATGTGAGTGCAGAAATTAACAAGGTATGTCCACCAACAGCAAAAGTAAACATAAAGGGAGAAAAGCACACAAACACTGGGGGGGTCTGAAAGCTCTAAAGTTAATCCTCCAACTGTAAGAAAGAACTGTAGAACTGTAGAGAAAAAAAGAAATAAAAAACATTGAAAAAAATACATAAATAAGATGGAGCATTTATTTATTGATATTTAATTCTATTTAAAGGTGTATTTTTTTTATTTACTTCCACATTTATATTTCTATTTATTTTTAATTTTTGATTTTTTTTTCATTTTTGTATTTATTTTAACATTTATTTATGTTTATCTTTTATTATTGGTTTTATTTACATATATATATATTATATAAATATATATATATATATATATATATATATATATATATATATATATATATATATATATATATATATATATATATATATATATAAATATATATATATATATATATATATATATATATATATATATATATATATATATATATATATATATATATATATATATATATATATATATAAATATATATATATATATATATATATATATATATATATATATATATATATATATATATATATATATATATATAATATATATATATAATATATATATATATATATATATATTGCATTTTATTTTAGAAGTTTATCTTTATTTATGTTTTCATTTTTAAATTAATTTGTTTTTAATTTTCTGTAACGCTCTGTTCCTCCACATAATACATATGTTCAGTTGCTGTTACATACATTTCACTGTGAAAATCAGATCTAAAATTTAAAATCCATTGTTCCTCTCCCGTCATTTCAGTCCTGTTACAGAATGTCTTCGCCATTCTGACGTCTACTTGAGAATGAATGCCACAGGGAACATAAGTTCCATATATAATGTGATATACAATGCAGCTCATAGCTCCACAGGATGAGAAAGGGAAGACAATGTCCTGACCCCTGCTCCCTGGAGGAAGTCTGCCTCTCACTGCAGACAGACAGACAGAGATGTTTGGTCTGGTTCCTGCTGAGAGACCAACACTCCAGAGATCCCCGTCTCACAGCTCCATCAATTATTCACGAGTCATTACATGGCTGGCCAGAAAAAAAAACCTTGCATATTATACACATATCAGCACACACACACACACACACACATACAAATACAAAAATAGGGGAAATGAGGAACCATAGGGACAGGAATAAATCTTTCATGTTGCTTTTTGGTTAATTAGACACCCCAACACAATCTGTGAGTCTTTTACTGTCTCTGATAACTCCTGGCCATTTTTGGGGTCTCTGCTAGAAAAAATGGCATTCTCAAACTGAAAGGTGTATATCTCTGAATCTACAAGCTTTGTTTGAATCATACATTAAAGGGAACATGAGTGAAATTTGTTCAGAGGTGTCAGTAATTGTATATACATCACTAGCTCAGAGTAATAACTCAAGTATTACTCAAACCAACAGAAAGTTTGGTTGAAGTATGACTTGACTGGGTTTGTAGCTGAGTTCCTCGAGTTTACTCTGATGTTCAATATAACTTTGTTTATATGTCAAAGTGCAATGTTTAATATGCGTTTTTGTTGCAGAGCGACACTACTATTTTGTCACCTGGCTCCACTCAGATTCTCTCTGAGTCTTTCAGAGTCTCTACTGCACAGTGGCTGCCAATGGCTGTGCCTGTGACAGGGTATTTTGGCTTCGGAACCGTATAATGGTAAATGGCAAAGCCACTCTGTCCACTCTATATACAGTCAATGCTGCACACAGGTAGTCTCATTTCCTACAGCTAAATTAAGTATGAGCTGTTTTTGGTTGTTTGTTCCCATTGCATATTAGTTTGTTCCCACAGCAGGGGGTTGCCAGTCTCTGGCACTGCTTTTTTGGGAGTGGAAAAGGAAGTGCACTTCGGACAGGGATAGATGCATTGAGACACACACACAAAAATGTCTAAAGTATTCTCCTTTGAACTGTTGACCTTACTTTTCATGGCATGCTCAGATAGATGTTAAAGACCAACTTTTTAATACATCAAACTGTCATCCTTTTAAAGTTTGTTTTGAAGTTTGTTTTGAAGGTCTACATGAGCATGACATGATAAACATATTTTAACTGTTCGAAAGAGTGTCTTTTACTTGCTTCTGACATACAAGCCACCTATTTGTTTCTATGAGGAAACATGAATGTGATTTCTTATTTAAAAGAACATTAAATACAGCTGACAGGCTCGTCTTCATGCTCTAGAGGAGCAGAATGATAAAGACCCTTCTATTTGCGATTTATTGTGGAAGAGTACAGGCAAACTTCAGATAAATCTAGGTCCCCCATGCAGACACACTGTTCCACTTTGGACCTCTAATAGAAACAAACTGGGTCAGCTTTGACCTGTTGGTAGGGATGGGTACCTTTCACATTTGAAATGATACGGTACCAATGCCTGGTACCTGGCAATTGGTACTGGTGCTCAGCGGTACCAATTTTCGGTACTTTTTTGTGTTTTTGTGGTAAAAAATACCAATTTGTTTAGTAATAAAATAAATAATTTTTTTGACCACACATATTTATTCTTCATTAAATAACCTTGCAATGCTGTGTTCATGTCCAGCATGGAAAATTGGCTACCCTTCCCCTCCCTCACAGTCACAAGGATGCATTTAGGTACCTAAACATGGTTCCTTTTGATTTTACATGAACCGGTACCCGGAACTTTTGACAGAATACGGTAGGTACCTAAAAAAGTACCTAATTCGGTACCCATCCCTACCTGTTGGGCTAACATCTGTTTGTAAAGAAGAGAGAAACTGAACTGCACTTTTTATAGAGCTGCTTTTCAGAGAGGTACAGTAGTTTTACAGGTGAAATCTCACTGACAAGGTAACAGCGCTAACACACAGGCTGTTCAAGCACAGCTTGTACCAGTTTGAGTGGCAGGTACTTTTTTATTTGGGTTTTTTAACAAGGTCTGAAAAGCCTCACTAACAGGACGGACACACAAGTAATTTCTCTTTGAGGAGAAGCGCTGAATCATTCTTGATGCATTTTTGAAAGGCAGGCACTTTAATAAGACGTTATTTCAGCATCACAAATAACTGCTTTCACTGGCAGATTGGGCAGCAACAAAAGCTCAATCGTGCGTCAAAGGTACAGAGACTCCTAGCCACAGCACAACACAAAAGACAACCTTCAAAGGATCCCAGACCTGCTGCCTTTGCTTCATAAACACGGGGAGGGGATCACAGCTAAGTGACGGGCCAGTCAGGAAAATAAGAGAGAAGAGAAACAGGGTTTGTTCGTATCTCATCTCTACATAACTCCATTTGGAGGTGCCTGTGTGTAAAGCTAACAATCATTAGAGGAGCAGCCATATGGTGTCCAGACAGGTGTTAAATAGTCTGGATCACAGAGGACCACACAGTCAACAAACAAATTAGCTCTGAAGGGCGCCATGCTTCTTCTTCTTTCCATGAGGTGGAAGGACTGACACTGACAACTGCTTTCTAATCTGTGCAAACAGGCAGAGGTTTCCATAGTTTTATTTACACAATGTTTCCTCAACACTTTTAGTTGACAGGGACAAATTTGTCTGCTGTTGTCTCACAAAGAACACACTTTAAGATCTACGCTGAGCCGACTGGAAATTTCACTGAGCATGAGTTCAGCTTTGAATTTCTGCAGCTTTGCTAAACAATATTGTTGGAAGATATTGGGAGCTGTTGCCTTCATTGTCTGAGAAAAACCACTGCAGATGTCCAACTAGCTGGCAAAAACTATATTCCCAAAGCTTTTACATGTCATTTTTAAATTTTCATGTGTCAAAATTATCACATGGACGACTTGTTTGGAAAAAAAAAATTGAGCTCTCAACTTAAAGAATCATCTGGAAACGTTTTCAGCATTCAGAATAACTTTCTATTGTGGGGTTTAAGCCACACTGGGTGATTAAGTCCTGATGATTATCACCTCCACAGTAAAACCTTCCTTCATCTCTCTACTCCATTTATAACCCAGCCTATTCACGTGAGACTCTGTTGAGCCAGATATCTTTTCAGCCCTAGTTTCACCCACGTCTCCTTGCTCTGCTGTACCTACTTCTGAAATCAGTGTTTTACTCTCCTTATAAAGAATTATCATGATTAATTATTCTCCAATATATATATTCCAGGAACAGCTTCTTGCAGCAGAGACCTGTGCACACACTCATCAATCACGGGTGAAAGTGGTGATGGGATAAACAAAAGGACCATCATGGCATCCTCACGATAAATAATGGTGTAATTATGAACAATCTGAGAGTGGCAGCCTCCTGCTGAAAAGCACTAAGGTAAACCCCCACTGCTGGGAAATGGCCAAATAATTATTTCTAATGCATCATTTACCACTGCCTCTCAGTTTCTGTGGCTGCACATCTTCTCCCATGCTGTTGTTGTTGTTGACACTTCATTAGGGCTTTTACTACACTGTGATTGTGGTGAATAGGTAATGAAGTGGTGGGGGTGGGTAGATAGTGGCTTATGTTACACATTACAGCCTTAGTTAACAGATGAAATTCTGTCTTAGTCAAAAATCATCCAAAACAAAGGGTAAAAGCACTGTTGGTGGAAAATACTTAAGAAATAAACTGGTCACTGTGTAACCAAAGAGCTTTATCTTTCCCAGAGCTTAACTGACAACAAAGGTTGCTCTTGTTCTTGTTGCAGATCGTTCTGCTCTTTGTGTACTTTCTAAAAGCCACACACAGGTGACTAAATGTGACATCTCTTCATACTGATGTTTCCACTGGGTAAGCTCCATGAGCCTCAACACACTACACGTAAATCTCATTGATTTGCTATTGATTTCCAACAGTCAACCACTGAGCGGATCTTCTGCACACACTAACAGGATATACCGAGGTGTGAAAATGAGGACAAGGTCATAACTGGTTCCTTGAAGACCTGCCAACTCTGTTTTTTTAGCATCAGCTGGAGCTCTGTTCCAGAGATGGTGTCAAAAACATGTGCTGCACACAAGTTTGTTATCTAGCTCCAATCGTTATCCAACTGCTTCTTCGTCAAACTATTTTTTTCTGATTTCTTTTTCAATTTGAAGAACAAGACAGATAACATGTTACAGGGTGAATAGGTTCTAAAATCACAACCAAATATTGATCCCGACTATAAAAGTGCCAGACTCAGTTTTTCATCATGTTCTTAGATTCACAGCTGCAGATAACACTCATCCTTGTTTTCTTAAAAAGAACTTCAATAGTGCAGAGGCTGATGCATCTCTATCTTTAAATGCCTTAGTCACTCTTAACACCTATACTGAGAAAACCTTGGTTTAGTTTCTTTCACTGTGTATTGCTCTATTTTAGTTGGTAAAAGCTGTTTTTTTCTCATAGACAGTATAAAAAATTAGGGTTTGGTATTGCCCAGAACCTCACTATTTGATTCGATTTCGGTTCTTTAGGTCGCGTTTCAATTCGAGACGATTTTGATTTAAATGCTTCGATTTTCATGCTCTCTGTGAACATATGTAGTACGCCACCTCACGTTTTGGGGCAATAAAACAACCTAAACTAGGACTTTAAAGCTGAAGGATCTAGCTTTATGCTGCTGCTGCTTTGGCAGGCATTTTTTTGTTGTTTGGTCTCTGGTGGCCCTCGCCTATTCAACGCAAATAACATGCACAGTCCCTGTCACTTGCCAGGAGATGAATCGCTTCAGATGATTTGCTGAATCAATATTGAATTGGGCAAGGAAATATTTCAACTCATCGATTCATCAATATTTTACCCACCCCTGTAAAACATAGACATAGCCCGCACGGCGTCAGTTCCTGAAACAGTGAAATTAAGCCAATCCACGGACACAGCCACATTTGATATGACTGTGAGTTTACTTCTGATTACAGAGCGCCCGGCAGTCACGTGACCTGTGTCTTTGATTTGACATTCAAACGATCCTAATAACTTGTAAACCACCGAGTTAGAAAAAAAAAATCACTCACAGTGAAGTGTGTGCCAATAGTAAAATCAGCATTTTAGACCCAAGTCGTTTTTTGAACCAGGCTGTAAATATGTTTTTAATGTTGCTGTTGCTGTAATGTTAACTGTTTTTATGGCTGGGTGTGTACATGGTTTACGGTCTTCTTGCAGCTAGCCTTGAGCAGATTCTAGATGAATAGCAACATTTAGCACTTCAGCATAGGCTTCATTTTTCTAAAGAAGATGTTGCCCCTTGTTTATTCTGTATCTTGACATCACTTCAAACGTGGGAACCTGATGATTTTTAAGAGTGAGTTAAAGGTTTGAATAATTGTTGGCGCGAGTAGAGATGCTCCTTGATGCTCCATGGCCTGTCACAGTTTAACCATCATCATCATAACTACTACAACACCAAACTATTAACTCTGTCCATCTCTCTTTCTATATCTTTCTCTCTAACCCTGAACAGGTTTACAGCAAACGTCTGTCTAACATGAGTCTGGTCCAGCTCAAGGTTTCTGTCTGTTGACCCCTTAATGCCTGAATTAATTAACAATTATAAAACAGATTATTTTTATGTTTTTTTGCTTTCTTACAGATGTTCAATTAAATAGAGATTGTAAATTTCAGTATAGTACACACAATAGTTATAACTAAGCTATATTATAAATATAGACATGAGCAGTTCATCCCCTGACCAATATATTGTAACAAAGTGGATCTGATACCATCTTTGGTTTGTGTACAATATGAATCTATAGGTAATAATGAGATACAGAGTTAATTTAGCTGAGACCTGACAGGGTATGATGCAAATTTGTAACAACAAGCATCAAGGGGTTAAAGGAAGTTTGTTCTACCATGTGACTGACTAAATACTCAACTCATGGTGGGTTAAGATGAGATCAGACTCCTTATCTTGACTTGATGTTGGTTCTGTTAGTAATATAACATGAGAAGGTCTCGACCTATCAGTGTTTTTAGAAAGTGTCTTGATATAATATTGTTGTGATTGAGCACTTGACTGACTGGGACTCAGAAAAGTTTCACACATACCTTGCGCACACCCTCTGCTTCAAATCCATTGAGGTTTGCGTAAAGTGAGTGGTGCCTTTTCCCCAACAATGAAGTGGAAGTGATGTTTGGGACTGCCTTGTCTGAGAGCCCAGGCTCCCTATTATCTTGCTCTTCAGACCTCCTCAACTCCTGCTGAGCATCAGCCACATCACGGCCCTCCATCTCTGCGGGCGCCGGTGCAGGCTCAGGCTGCTCGGGCCGAGTGCACAGGTCATACATCACTTTCAGTCAAAGTCACACAGCATGGATTGGATCAGTGTGATCAAATGAGGTGTCCAGCTGAGACCGAGACATCACAGACGTTTCATTTGCTACAGGAGATTGACAGGGGTCAGCTGTGGCAGACAGGCGTCACAATGATGAAGAAGTCTCTATCCTTTTCTCCTTCCAACAGTTCATAAGAGATTTTCACAGCCGGGGAAATGTGGAGCAGAAGACCACTACGGCCATAGTTGTCAGTTTCAAGCTGTCAGGGTTTAAGCTGAGAAGAGCAGTCAGAGATACACCCGTAATTTAAAGGTTCCTCTTTCCTCCCAACGCCTTGTGACGTCTCCTGAATTGAGGACAACCAGCTCCAAAGAGAAATGACAGATCCTTGGCTTTTCCTTATGAAGATAATTCAGGAAAAGTCATCGTCCTGGTAGCTTTCTTGAGCATCCTGTGGTTTGTGTTTGAGATGTGGAGTCCTACTTACTACATTAGACATAGCTCCTTTCTTCACGCTTAACTGCTTCGTCGTCAGAGGAGGGTTTTAGTTAAGTACATGTCCTAAAAAAGGAAACAGTCCAAGTCTCACCAGACGAAATGCTAAAAAGGCGCAAGCAGGCCCAACTGAAAAAGGAACGAAGAAGAGACGTACGATGTGGAGAAAAACAAGAGAGCGATCTCACTAACAGGTCTCCACTCCAGTCCGTGTCCTCTCTCAGAGGCTCAGATGTGGGTGGCGTGTTGACTTTCCAGCTGAGGCTCTGTCCCTATTGATGCTGCCGTGTCAAAAGGCATTTTCCTCTGGATTCAACGGGACCCGACAGCTTGCTTAATCCCATCTCAGTTACAGCGCCGTATAGGTGAAGAAAGAGGACGAAGGGAAAAATGTGTGTGTGAGAAGGCGAGTGTCGCTGGGAGGAGGGGGTAGGGAGGACTGCTTCCCCTCGTCCTATCACAAAAAGGCAGGCTCTGAGACGGGGCCCAATCATTACCGCGACCAGGGCTCGTTTCCATGGAGATGACGCTGGAATGATGTTGCCTGCCTATTGATTGTTCAAGAGGTAGCACACACTGCAACACAGGGGAGGCTGCAGGAGGCAGGCAGGGGGCAGAGCGTGTCCAGTCTGGACTCATTTAAATGTTTTACTGCAGATCTCCGACAAGTTGATTCATGACGCGGTTATTTAGTCAAAGACATGGATGTTAAGGGAACAGGAGGAGCTTTACAAGAAAACAACTCAACTCAACACATGTTCACAAATTAAGCCCACATTAAGCCTTACTGCTGCTAATTGTCTATTAAATGAGTGGCTTCATAAATCACCTGAACAAGCAGGAACCTCGGTCTGGATCTATAGATTTTATCATGTCTGTGCTTTTCACCATCACCAGGACTGAACAGGAATTTGGGACTTTTAAACTCATATTGTTTCCTTTTGTGAAGAAAAAGATCACTACTCCTGTGCAAAGTTTTGACTACATTCATTTAAAGTCTCATAAATAAAAGGTGGGCATTTGCTGGTGTATCAAAAAAATATAATATACACGATGCTGCTGGTATCTAAAGGGGCTGTGAGGAGTTTGAAAGTGATCTTGAAAAATTCTCCCTTCTAGATATATGCCTGATCTTAATCCACACTTTAAAATGAGATTATCAGTGCCAATATTAAAGGTTACAGGTTATTCCTAAATGCTACTTCTTAGCTTCCCGATCAAGTCTGATTTACAGCATGTCTAGGTCTTTATGATAACATTATGCTGGCTGACTAAGTTTAGTAGTGAGAAGAGAGGTCTGTGTTTTTCTCTGCTGATTTCTGTGATTAATTTTGTAGTGATGGTGGACACTGGAGCCAAACTGTCAGACAGAAAAAGGACAGAAGAGCAGAAGAAAGAGAAAAAAGGGCAGTGATGGCGCACAAGCTAAAGGCTAACACATGACCTAAACTGTTTGTACTAATGTTGATTCCAACCCACAGTCAGCAGTTATTCTGCAGTGGTCTGTTCAAACTTGAGAGTCTATCAATAAATGAAGAGTGAGGTTACGTTAGCTCTGCTTGGTAGATGACTGGCAGGACATAACCAGGATTTACTAACGTTTCATATTACAGAAACGTCTTAGAGCACAGAGCTGCCAGCTGTGCAATAATATGAACAGCTACTAAACAACTTACAAACTGACAGCGTTAGCTTGTTGTCCCATTAGCCTACAGATGTGTCAGAGCACTGGGCTGCCAATAGCTCTTCATATAGCTGGCAACAATGTTTGCTTGTTGACGCGTTCCAAACCATAGCTGTACTACCTAACTGTACAGATAAATAACTTACCTCGGCGCATTTGTTTCCATCTCCTTTTAATCCCAAAACAAGCACACACCTCGCTCAGAGTCATTACAACAGTGTGCGTGACACTCTAGGCCAGAAGGTAGTGGGGCAGTCCAATCAAAACAGATCCTCCTCATAACATCTTTAAGTACTGAAATAAAGCAGGTTACACCTTTGAGAACATGAATACTAAGTAAGACAATTAAAAGCAGAGCAAATAAATATCAACATTTGCACTGATACTGTGTTGTACCCAAGCAGCAACCTCCGGTCTAAGAATATGAGACAATGTGGAAGTGCTAAAGTCTGCTGTTTCTCGAGTGTCCACTTGGGGCTGGCTCCAGAAGTACAGGAAGTCAAATACACACCAATCCAACATCAGAGGCACAGCCCAGGTTATGTGACTGACGGGTGCCCTATAGCTGTACACGAAGCCCTCCAATATGGCCGCAATAGCCAATTTGCTTTATTTTCCATTTCAGAAACAGACGGGTGACGCCGGGGAGACTACGTCCATGTTTTATACAGTCTATGGTTATACCTGGATTGATCAGCTTTAAAGTGGACATATCATGCTTGTTTCTCCTTTTCACTATGCCAGACAAGGATGCCTGTAAAGCATTTCTGCCCTCAGTACAAGTCATTTAGTTCCTTCATTGCCCCACAATAGCCTTCTCAATATCCTCACTTCACGCCATTCTGAAGATCTCGTTGAAACGCTCCGTTTGGAGAATGACCTCCAGTAACCTCGCAACGTCACAGCCCTTTGTGCTCTGATTGGTCAGTTCTATCAGAGGGGTGGAGGGGGTAGAGCCAGGGGGCGGTTTTTGCAGCATGGCAGAATTTACAAAATCGCCACATTGAATGGAGCAGACCGAGCAAGTTTGCTGTTTGCCAAAACTTCACCATAAGGCATTGATAGCGCTAATAAAATGGCAGAGTGTAGGATACGTCCTTTTGTATTGGACCCCGAGTCAGACCCGGACGGTTCTGCAGCTCAGGAGGAAGAAAATCCACCTCGACACAGATCATCTCAGGACGCTTCAGTGTGGTGAGTCAAACCGGTACTCTAACATGTATAGTTAATACGTTTATACTCGGCTCTTGGTGGGTGTATCCCTTGGTAGCGGTTGTGTGACTAACTGACATCACAGAGGAGGAGCTGCTTTATCAGATTACTCCAATAAAAAGAAAGGATCCTCGTGTCGTCACGACGGTCGAAATCTGGAAGCCAACTGGCAATGTCCTATTTTCAGAGGCATCAAATCTCGTTCTAGGATATCAGAAAAAATACAATATCTCATTTTTTGAAAATTCAGGGGGTGTAAGGTCTTGTTTTCAAATTTATTATATATGTAAGTATTAAATCAGGGATCAACATGATATGTCCCCTTTAAGTAGCAATTAAAAAAAAGTTTCCTGCATTCAGAGAATGTTTGTCGCGCTGCTCATTTGAATCCAACTCCTTGCAAAGTAACATGAAACCAAAGCTGAATATACACCACCAGGAAACTCTAAACGGTGATATAAAGGCATCGGTCATAGCATGGCCACAGCCACACAGTTGAACCAGGTCAGCATTGGGAGCAGATCTAGATCAGGGCGATCAGACCAGTGCTCTCCTAATGGCAAGCTGAAAAAAGTTCAACAATAATCAACTCAAGTGGAAGAAAGCCGGTCATGTTCAGAGGAGCGGCGTCAGTCCTTTTGCTTTGCAGAGCCACATCTGCAGCTGTGAGGACATGAGATCAGGGGCCAACGCTTGCTATTTGAAGTTACCTTAAGGTGATTATTTCATTATTATAACAATGAGCTAATATAGATGGACCAAATGACAGACGTTTTGCTTTTCAAAAATAATTTCAATCCTAATGGACTGTCTAGACCAGGGGTTCCTAAACTTTTTCACCCAGGAACTGTAAAAATAGCAGTGCAGGAGACCGGTGGCCTGCTCCAACAGGCCAATCCAAAACAGACAACTATGAACAAAAAACAAACAAACCCTAAGATATTTAATTTAGCTGGTGGGTAGAAAACTAGACTACCTATGTGAACATGTATCCGTTAGGGTAAGGGCATTTTAAGCAAAAGAGCTATTGGATATTTGCTAGTAACTATTGGGAAATTATTCAGACACCCCCTCAGTTGCTGCCTCCACCCCCACACATATCTGCCAACATGAGATCGTGACAAAGAGGAAGAGGGCTGTGCTAGCTTTGCATGTTGATCATCAGACTTACTTCTCTGGATGATGAAGCTTGCCATTGACTGTCGCTGTGCAGACAGCGCCCCACTGTCTCCTGCATACATCACTCTCACATGGTTGTGTATGGTTGATTTGTGATATGCTAGCCTAACCTTGCAGAGTTTGTGCTGCACATCATTTCTGTTTATTCTCTCGAAACAGTCCCCTGCACTTCCCAGTCTATTAATGAGCTCCAACTCATTCTGGTTTGGGCTGTAAAACCTCAAACCTGTTGACTCCTGGCTCTGCTCATTATGTCAGATTGTTGTTGTGGTGAAGTTACATACGATCTGGATTTGACCCAGGTTGTTTTATTTTGAAAGTCAGGAGTTAGTGGTTTCTGTGCACAACTTCCTGCTTAATCTGCTTTTTTGTTAAACTGACGCGACACAGCTCCGGCATTCGGCAAAAATAGGATGGTGCTACATGCTCAGTTGACACAGTGACTAGAATAGAAACTTATCTCACCTGGTGCCATGACAGAGCAGAGCCGGACTGGAGACGCATGTGATGTAATTTGGCCATAAGATGCAGCAAAACAATGTTTTGTTTCTTTTTCTTTAAGTTTGAACTTTTTTGTCAATGACTTGTTTAACATTTGAAAATCATTACCCATCTCTAATAACTGTGTCTCCTAAATAATCTGCTGCCACTGATCCTGTCATTATTATGATTCAGTCACCCCGGATGTCTTCGAACATTTTTGGCCTGAATAGTTTTCTATTACACAAATTCCAAATTTCAGTTTATATTTTTACAATAATGGATTGAACTAAAATAGTGTTTGATTTTGAAAGGAATTTTCAGGACCCCTGTTAGTGTTCCCTGTACAAGCTGCCTGTGAAGTTAAACTGATGAGCTATTTTATTTACACATATGAAATGTTCACACCATTAGAATGAAGAACTATTCACACCACGTTACTCAGGTTTTGTCTCACACACTAAAACAAACAGCTGTATTATAAGTCACAGATTGATGGAGTGATTGAGTATTTCATCTCAGCTAGCTCTCCAAAAAGTCAGGTTTAATATATTCAGATTCTTTGTGCCTGCTCTGGATTTACAATGCTTGCTGAGGCTCTGGAGTGTATCAGCTTTGATGAAGTGCAGCAGTCTTTGTGCTGTTCCTGTAAAGGTCACAGCACTCATAGCTGTGTGCAGCAAGGTTAAAAACAGGCATTTTGATTTCAATTTCTTCACCAGCTATTCTTGGAATTTACAGGGGCTTACTTTGTTACAAGTAGGGCTGCAATGACGAATTGATTAAATCGATAAAAAAATCGATTAGTAGAAGCGCTGACAATGTTTTTCCATAATCGATGCACTGTGCTGCGTCACTGTTTTAGTTTGTCTTCAGTTTATTTGTCTTCTTCCTTTTGTTGGATTATTTAGTGGTTAGCAACTAGCTGAAGGTGCATTAACGCCACCTACAGACAGGAGTGTAGATTACCTGGGCTGTGGGGCTGTATGTGTCACATGTAAACATATCAGCGTGGCCGAGGAGAAGCTGAGCTGGAAAAGCTGTTCATCCAAAAAATCCCAGAGTTTCGGAGTATTTTGCGCTGAGTAAAGAACACAGCCTGTTAACTGACAAAATGACCTTGCATGGCACACCAGTATGGCTGCAATGAACCAGGATGAAAACACAAACATGTTTGGCTCATTGATAACAAGCCAGGGAACTAAACAGCGAGGTGAGTAGCTACAAAATCTCACATCCACACCATTATGTGTTGTGAAATGCATGGTTTGTCTTTCAGGACACCTTTTGTCTTTTTATTGAATCACCTCGCTGTCTGAAAACCACTAGGAGTTCATGAAAACAACGTTAGCTTTAGCGTAAACTGAAATAGACAGTGGTAGGGCAGAGGGGGGTGTACTGTTTGACCTGCAGGTCAAAAGATTGAGCGCACATTTTTATTTATTTGCCTTTTTGGCCCACAAAGTTCTTAATCTGACGAGACATCATTTATTTTCTGTTATTTTTCCCAAACTGTTGATTCTTTAAGAGACAACACATTCATATCACTTTTCATACTTTATAATTGTAGCATCTGGTCAGTTTCATTATGTTCAAATATGTTTTTTTATATCTTTAAGCAAACAGTAGTCATCAACTAAAATAACAATGCATTTTTGGTTTTGCGAATGTTACTATCATTTATTATCATCCTTTTTTTTTTTTTTTCCCGATTCATTGATTAATCGTAAATATGATTGGTAAAATAATCGATTACTAAAACAGTCGTTAGTTGAAGTCCTAATTACAAGAAAGACAATTTTTTTTTCTTAGCCTAAAAACAGTTGTGTGACTGACAGGGTATCAAATTTACTCATTACCCAGCTTTCTCTGATTAGTCAAAACCCTTCAACAATAGTTTTTGTACAAAAGATTGGAGCATTTCACTTTTTTTACACTGTGGTAAAAACACTGATTTCTGTTTGTTGGCTATTTCAACTTGTAGACACTGTTGCTAATGTGCTCATTTCTATTTACTTTGGCCAAAAAAATCAACCTCAGCAGAACAAGTTTCTTGCTTCGCTCAGTCATTTCACAGCCTCAGCTTATTACACAGTTTTAGTGTGATTACAAGACCGTGGTTTCATGAGCCTGAAGTCTGAAAGTAACCATGAAGTGAACTCTCCTCTTTTCTGCTTCATCCTCCTCATCATTTCAGTTTGGTCTCAGAATGCTGACAGCAAAACAACCAACAAACATCAAAGCATGCATTACAGCCAGCAAGTGCTGTTCACAGCACATGTACAGTACATAAAAACACAGATCTTACAGAGCAGACAGCAGAGGGATGCATCACGCCTGCATCATGTGAGTCACTAAGAGTTTGTATTGACATGCTGTCACAGTGACAGCCTGTCTGCCTGTCAGGAGACTGAGGATCAAATCAAATCTGTCTGACATGAAATATTTTCTATGACACCAGAGCGGGGAGCAAACACAGAAAATGTGATGGATCATCAAGAAGTCAGGACAACATTGAAACATTTTGTCACATGCAGACAGATCTTAACATAAATGACAGTAAGATTCTCATTTCAGGAGAGGATCCAGATGCCAGTTGTTTAATGCAGATATGTGAAGGAAATATACAAGAACTCTGACACACAGCGAGTATGTGCTGTTGTATAATCAGCTGAGGCTTTGATCAATTATTCAACCTCCTTATGTAAAAACAGGATCCAAAATTTAAGCAACGGAAGCACTCTGACCCACTTCTGCCACTCCAACAAGAGGCATAAACAAATCCACCCACACTGAGGCATGCTAACACCCCCTCCACTCACACTCTGCAACCCCCCCCCCCCCTTCTCATGTGCCTACACCATTTTAAAAAATGTGTTCCAAATATTCAGGTTTTGAATGAACGAGTCAATAACACTTTCAGGGACTCATCATGGCATCATACAACATGAAGACACCAGGTGCCAAATCCACTGTGCCTGTAGTCTTAAAAAATGTGTGCATCATTACACAAAATCACAACAAAATAGACCCTGAACTGAAATCCTTCATCAGGCAAGGCAAAAATAGACGACATTTAACTTTCCAAACCTATAAACTGGCCTCCTCAGTTCCCAGATGTTTACAGAGTGCTGCTAAAAGAAGAGGTGGGACACCACCAAGCGGCAGCCTCTGGATGCAAAGTTGAAATGCTAATAACTACAGTTTGTTGAAGGTCCACTTGAGACTGACTGTGGAAGCACCAGATATCATACAGACACACCAAGCTAAAAAATATCAATACAGTCAACCCATCAGTAAACATGTCTCTGATCCATCTGTTTTGAAGCTTGTTGCCGACATTAATCATAAAATAAGAATAACAATAACCTTAAAATAATCACATTTTTTCAGTTTCAACTTTCAGTGTTTGAATTTTAAACTATTTTTGATCCAATTTAGGTTAAAAAGTTTTCCAAACCACCAAAATCTGTGCTAACACACTTTCACAAAGTCATAACTGATATGCAACTAGGGTTGTAGATAGTTGGAATGAATAAAAGAATTAGGGTGTTCTGAATCAATACAAGAAAAATTAATCAATACTCTGTCAAATTGTTGCAACTAGGGATGGGTTCCAAATTAGGTACTTTTATTGGTACCAACCAAATTCAGTCAAAAGTACCAGGTACTGAGTCACATAAATTTAAAAGGTACCATGTTTTTAGGTACCTAAATGCATCCGTGTCACTGTGAGGGAGAGGAAGAGAAGGTGATTTTCCATGCTCAACATGAACACAGCATTGCAAGGTTATATATTGAAGAATGAATATGTCTATTTTTTATATTTTATTATTTAAAAAATGATATTTTTTACCACATAAACACAAAAAAGTACAGAAAATTGGTACCGTTGAGTACTGATACAGATTACCAGGTACTGGGCATCAGTGTTGTTTCAACCGCAAAAGGTGCCCATCCCTAGTTGCAACTAAACACATAATGCTATACTGCCTTATTATCAGGGATATCTGATACCCCTTTTTTCAGGCTGATACCAGTCCGAGACCCCCCTCTTGAGCCCTCACCAATACAGAGTACCGATACCTTAAAGTGATACTCCGGGATGGAACAAGTTGGGTCCTATCACAAGGTTTAGGGCAGAAATTACCCCTACAGCAGTGTTTTTGTGCAACAGAAGCCCAGGGCGCACGCGCCAAACACCCCCTCCCTGCTCCTCTGCTGGTTTCCTCTGCACTCAGACTGGGCCATATTTTACTTGACCAAAAACACAAATAAACGGACTCCCACTGAAAAAATCTGATATCGGTCTGAATTCACGCTTTATTTAGAGAATTTTCAGCGCGTTACTTTCACACAAAAACACCGCTAAATAAGGCTCTAGTTCTCATCATGTCTCTTCGTCCTGGCAGACTACCTGTGTATGTTTATATCTGGCACGCTGCACGCGCAGACTGATACACTAAGCGGCGAGTGCCTCATAGCTAGCTGTGTCTCTGCAGCGGAGGTAGCGCTGTTTTCCATCATAATGAGAACTAGAGCCTTATTTAGCGGTGTTTTTGTGTGAAAGTAACGCGCTGAAAATTCTCTAAATAAAGCGTGAATGCAGACCGATATCAGATTTTTTTTGGTGGGAGTCCTTTTATTTGTGTTTTTGGTCAAGTGAAAAATGGCCCCGTCTGAGTGCAGAGGAAACCGGCAGAGGAGCAGGGAGGGTGTGTTTGGTGCGAGCGCTCTGGGCTTCTGCTGCATAAAAACACTGCTGTAGGGGTAATTTCTGCCCTAAACCTTGTGATAGGACCCAACTTGTTCCATCCCGGAGTATCACTTTAAAAAAAGGCAGGTATCAGCCTGATACGGATGCCAGTACTCGCCCATCCCTACTTATCATGCAACATTTTCAACTGGTTAAGGTGCTTAACACTAAACATGCATTGATCCGTGCTGATGTCCTTAATTTTGGGGGATTGGTGATCGGTGATCAGAGATCAGAAATCGGTAATCAGCCCATTCTTACATATAAAACTGATCTTATATACCTCTGGAAATGTCTGACAGCCAGCCATTGTTGCTTTTTGCTCTGAGACCTAATACTCAGCACACTTTATTGCAGAGATCTCCTACTCCTACCTTGGAGGGCTGAGAGCCTGCAGGTTTTCTTTCCAACCAAAAACTCCACCAACTGATTTCACTGATTGGTCCCTGCTCTCTGCTTGAAGGTGAGGTAATCAGTGACATCAGCTGTTGGAGTTGGTTGGAAAGAAAACCTGCAGCCTCTCGGCCCTCCAGGGTAGGAGTTGGAGAACCCTGCTTTATTGGTTGTTTAAGTTAAAACATGTAGATTTTATTGTTTCACAGGTATTGTTCAATGATTTCAGTAAAATAAGATTGGAAAATTTAAGGTTTAGGCTGTCAGTTATAAGAAACAAAAAGTAAAAATCAGTACCGGCCCAAATTGGTATCGGCAGGTCAGGCTTTTCAAAGATCGGTGATTGGCCAGAAAATTGTGATCAGTGCACCCCAACTTAACACAGGTTTACAAATAATAAGACTGGTCTCTGGCAATAGCTGTTTGTTTGTACTAACCTACTCAGTGATCAAACATCCTCAGAGGGAGACCTGACGAGGGAAGGATTTGCAACATGCTGCACCATTCAGTGATACACCTTTGGGTGTGTGTAGGGATGCACTGATCCAACTTTTCAAGCCCCAATACTGAAGCTGATCCCTTGGCTTCTCATCGTGATTGAAGTTAAATTTTCATGTTCAACTAAAAACAAACTAAGAAAGACACTTGTTTGTAAATCCTTATATTTGCATTTGTTTTTCTGCTTCTTTGATCATCATTCTGCACAAATTTCTAAGACAGACTTCTTTTATGTTCAAACTTTCTCGCATTAAATCTGATTGTTACAGTGAAAGGGAAAATAAAAAGGCTTTTTGTGCTCTTTCACTACCGTCCTGTATCACCTCCTCCCCCTGCAGCCATGCTGGATCCATGTGACGAGAATTTAAAAAGTGAATGCAGTTTAGCAGTTTCACGTCTTCATTTGACAAAATAAGAACAAGTTCTGATGTGTTTTTATGTCTATCCAAGTTTCAGACTCGGGCTAAGACCACAACTAGCAGCAGGTTCACATTGGTGCAGCTTCTTAGAGAAGAGGAAACAGGAGCAGTGTGATTTCATTCAGAAGCCATCTGAGGGATGTAAAGCATGAAATAGCTTACCTCCATGTTTCTGTCCATGCCTTTGGAGGGCGGTGACCCGTGTGACCCAGAGGACTCAGAGCAGCAGGGGGGCTGGGAGTCCCAGCCTGCATTGGGAGCGCTGGGAGGGTGGTGAATTTTCAGAGAGCTGCTCCGACAGGTGTTAGCAACCGCAGCGGTGGTGCAGGGGTCAGCTGCACTCAGCGCCCTCCCTAAAGGCCGTCGTCTTTCATCTTGTTTGGGTTTCCTCTTTGGGGAGCTGGTGACACTGTGGGGTCTCTGGGGCAGGGCCCTGGAGCAGGTCAGGAGAGGCTTTGTCTGGCAGGAAGAGCTGCTTTCTGCATGAGCTGCTGCTGCGGGGTGTCCTGCTCTGTTCCTCCTCTGCAGCAGTCTTCCATGAGCGTCGAGCAGGTGGCAGAGGAACACGGCCTTTTCTAGCTCAAAGTCCTGTCTGCGATGCAATTTGTGGCCTGGCTGCTCCACATTTATCTTCTCATACAGCGTGAGCAGCAACTGTTCCAGCTTTGTGTACGTTTCTCCACGTTGCAAACAAAAAGCCTCCTTCCCTGTGGACTCAGGGTGTTGCCCACCATCTGTAGCGTTCACCTCTTTGGCTGGCAGTCTCTGGTGTCTGTCTGTGCGCCCCTTCTCTTGGCACCCTCGCCGTGCCGTCAGCTCCCTCACAGCTCTCCGCTCTTCCCTCTCTGCTTCTTCTCGTAGGTGTCTGAACTCCACACGGAGGAGTCCGCCGGCCCACTGCGTTCTGCTCTTCTCTGCCTCCAAGTCAGCGCGCAGCCTCTCCAGCTCTCGTCCGATGTGGGTCTGGCCCTGGTGTGGGTTCTTGGACGACAGTGCCAGAGAGTTATCCCTGTCTTTCCTCATGTTGCCAAACAGTCACAGCACAGCACACAAGGAATGGCCAGACATATGTATGGTTAAAGATGGGAGGTGCATCATGAGTGAGAGGAGGTGGAGTGGGTGATGGAGGTTATCAGACATGCAGCATGCAAGTATCACAGCAGATCTCTGGAACGATGAGCAGAGGAGGGTGAGAGATGAGTGAGAAATGGTCAGTTTTACAGAAACTTATAGACGAATGTGGTGAGAAAAAAAGCAGCCTTGTTGGCAAAGCTACAAAAAGTGTTGTGGGCTTAAAGTGATACTCCGGGATGGAACAAGTTGGGTCCTATCACGAGGTTTCGTGCAGAAATTACCCCTACAGCAGTGTTTTTGTGCAGCAGAAGCCCAGAGCCCACACCAAACACCCCCTCCCTGCTCCTCTGCAGGTTTCCTCTGCACTCAGACGGGGCCATATTTACTTGACCAAAAACACAAATAAACGGACTCCCACCAAAAAAATCTGATATCTGTCTGCATTCACTTTTTATTTAGAGAATTTTCAGCGCGTTACTTTCACACAAAAACACCGCTAAATAAGGCTCTAGTTCTCATTGTGGCGTAAAACAGCGCTACCTCCGCTGCAGAGACACAGCTGGCTACGAGGCGCTACCCGCTTGGCGGTGTGCCAGATATGAACAAATGCAGGTAGTCTAACAGGACGAAGAGACACGATGAAAACTAGAGTCTCTTCGTCCTGGCAGAATACCTGCGTTTGTGTATATCTGGCACACTGCACGCGCAGACTGATACACTAAGCAGCGAGCGCCTCATAGCCAGCTGTGGCTCTGCAGCGGAGGTAGCGCTGTTTTACAACATGATGAGAACTAGAGCCTTATTTAGCAGTGTTTTTGTGTGAAAGTAATGCGCTGAAAATTCTCTAAATAAAGCGTGAATGCAGACTGATATCAGATTTTTTCAGTGGGATTCTGTTTATTTGTGTTTTTGGTCAAGTAAAATATGGCCCCGTCTGAGTGCAGAGGAAACCGGCAGAGGAGCAGGGAGAGGGTGTTTGGTGCGAGCGCCCTGGGCTTGTGCTGCACAAAAACACTGCTGTAGGGGTAATTTCTGCCCTAAACCTTGTGATAGGACCCAACTTGTTCCATCCCGGAGTATCACTTTAAGGGGAAACCTTAGTGATGTAATGGGTCTAACTACCTATCTGTCACTGTCCTGCTCAGGTTTTGGGGACATCAGGAACGGTGTGTTAGGCTCAGTAGCTCACACTGGAAAAATCTCAAATCTTATCAAGTGTTCTTGTCTTATTTTCAATTGAAAATACCCTTTAGACTTAATTAGAGCCACATTTACCTGACCAGTCCAGAAAAATGTCTCATTTCAAGTTACTTAAAGACAAAAATGAGCTCTGAATTGCTTGAGACAGGTAAAAAAAATTCTGCCAAAGCAACAAGAGAAAAGTTACATGATCTAAGACATTATTCTAGTTTTAAGCGAATTTTCAAGAAAATTTTTCTGCAAGCTCATTCTGTTAAAAACCATGAGATAATCACAGTTTTTGAAATCATATAGTACATCCCTAGTTTAGGGTGATCAGGGTGCAGATTTATCATGACATTTGAGTAGTAACCAACCACATCACCTCAGCTCAGCTGAGCTCACTTCTGTTTGTGCCAAAATTGGTTTTAAATGTACTACTCTGTGTAAATACTCTTCCAAAAACTTATTCCTAGCTTCTTAGAACCTTTGCTTGAAAGTTCTTTCACAAAATGAGCTTAAAGTGGACATATCATGCTTGTTTCTCCTTTCACTATGCCAGACTAGGATGCCTGAAAAGCATCTCTGCCCTCAGTACAAGTCATTTAGTTCCTTCATTGCCCCACAATAGCGTTCTCAATATCCTCATTTTAGGCCATTCTGAAGATCTCGTTGAAACGCTCCGTTTCCAGAATGACCTCCAGTAACCTCGTAACGTCACAGCCCTTTGTGCTCTGATTGGTCAGTTCTATCGGAGGGGCGGAGGGGGTAGAGCCAGGGGGCGATTTTTGCAGCATGGCAGTATTTACAAAATCGCCATATTGGATGGGGCAGACCGAGCGAGTTTGCTGTTTGCCAATACTTCACCGTAAGGCATTGATAGCACTAATAAAATGGCAGAGTGTAGGATACGTCCTTTTGTATTGGACCCCGAGTCAGACCCGGACGGTTCTGCAGCTCAGGAGGAAGAAAATCCACCTCGACACAGATCATCTCAGGATGCTTCAGTGTGGTGAGTCAAACCGGTACTGTAACATGTATAGTTTATACGTGGAAATATAGGCAGACTTCACCAATAAACTATTTCTATAACAGGGCTCCATCCTGCTCCTTCACTTTTCTCTGTCTGTTTTATCCATCATGCTGAAAGTGTAGTCTAAAGATCGCCTCTACCGTCAGTTCGTCACTATGTTATTACCGCAGCATTATTGTGGTCCAGGTTCACAGTGCATGTCAGAACAAGCATGCAAATATCACCGTCTCACAAGCATTACGTCTGCTAAAACTACAGTGTTTTAACTGCTAATTCACCATGTAAAGCCGAGCTGCTCAGCAGAGCAGAGTCCCTGCATCCAGCACTCAGTCAAGTTAGCCAGAGCTGGTCGGGAGCTGTATTTATACTCGGCTCTTGGTTGTGTGTCTAACTGACATCACAGAGGAGGAGCTGCTTTATCAGATTACTCCAATAAAAAGGAAGGATCCTCGTGTCGTCACGATGGTCGAAATCTCGCGGCCAAATGTCAATGACCTATTTTCAGAGGCAAACAATCTTGTTCTAGGATATCAGAAAAAATACTATACCTCATTTTTTGAAAATTCAGGGGGTGTAAGGTCTTGTTTTCAAATTTATTATATTATATGTAAGTATTAAATCAGGGATCAGGGTTAGGTTCAGGTTCAGGTTACTTTATTTGTACCCGCAGGTAGAATTGGGATCAGCATGATATGTCCGCTTCAAAGAAGTGTTCGCTTTCTATAGAGCTCACCAAGTCACCAAGTCACTCATCATCCATGGATATATTTTTGGTTTTAGTTTGAACTTAAATAAAATCCAAATTAGCCTGCTTTACTTTCCAGCACAGTGAAAAAGGTGATGGTTGTAATATTGATGATTTCTGTGAGTGATGGTTCAGAGAAAGAGCTGGAATCACCTGAAAGTTTCAGAGAGGAAGCACAGCAATTCAGCATGCAGACTCCTAACTACATTTTGCATGCACCACAACAGCACAGCTCTGTAGTAGAAGTGTACAGGTGCTTATCCATACAGCCTGCAGTCCTGATGTGTCGTCTACATTTGCTGCATTTTATGAAACAATAAACTAAAATCCTATATCACAGCAGATTAGACAGATTAGATGTTTACTTTTCCAAACCAATAAACTGGCACCTTCTGCTGAAGCTGTTTGACACAAATATCTTAGAGGGCTGATATAAACATTAACAACACACTCTCTCTGTTTACATGGCTGTAGATGCGATTAATGCAGCTTATACTGTCTACCCAGGAGCAGCCAGCCGAGGACGCAACAAGTGAACTGGTGAACTTTATAATACAGAGTGCTAACATCAATGCACCGTTAGCTGCATTTACTCCATTTATACACACCAGCTGTTCAACACAGAGATGCACACACGCATCAGATTACACACACACAGGGGGTCTGGTCAGCGGCTAATTAACTAGCATAAATTAGCTAGGCTTTACGTGGATGGGTAGAAGCCTTAAATGCATTCAAAGCTGTTAAATAACTGTGATAACATGCCGCAGTTCATTTTTAAGTCCAGACACGTTAAAGGTTTTCTACCAACGTCCTGTTAGCTACCCGTTAACCGTTAACTTTTCTCGCATCAACTTGTTTAACTCACCTCTCAGCGAACTCCTTTAACTTTACATGTGTCACTCTCTGTCAACCAGTGTACCTCTGCAGACTGTCGAGGAAGCTGTCAGAGGACACTGAGAGGAACCGTTAATTGTTTAGAGTCCAGGGAGCCATGCAGGACGGGTTTGTTTATCTGTCAGGCTCGACTCCCGTGTCAACATTCACGATCCGCGTCCAGCGTCACTCTGCTGGACAAACCAGTCACCGTGCTGCGTTCAGGTCAGCTCCGTCACTTTGGTTCCACGACATGTGCAGGTTGTAAACCACCGTGTTTGTGTTAAGTATAATAATGGTTTTATATTTAAATACCACTTGTGTTTTCCACGATTTTTTGTTATGCAAGTACGGACGACGTCGGAGAAGTTTGTTGGCTGATTCAGTGTATGGTTTTATTTTTTAATGTGAGGTCTGTGACAATGTTCTGTGTTGGAGCTTTATGTTTTTCCTTCGTCTTGGGTTTTTGTTTGCTGTTGTTGGTTCTCGTTTATTTGAGAATTAAATGACAAAGATAGAAAAAAAAAATTCCAAGTGAGATTCAAAAGTTAGGTGGAATAGAATTCCATTGTTCCTTAAACAAAATGGAAATCGTGTAAACATAAGGTAAGATAAGACAGTCCTTTATTTGTCTCACAATGGAGAATTTATTGTCACAGCAGCAAAGTGCGTAGTGCAAACATTACAAAACGAACACATGGAATAAAACAATATGATTATGTATCCTAAGACAAGTATGTACAGAACCACCAACAGCAACAAAAAAATAAATAAATAAATAAAAAATAAAAAATATACTGGACAAAAAATAAAAATAAAATGCACAGACATATCACATAACATAGGTTCAACACAGAACCGAGGTGGCCATTTGACTGATGAATGAGTGTATTTTGTTGTAGTTATATTTTTTTTAAAGTTTACTTTGCATTCACCCTTGTATTCTCCATTTCTGATAGCGTTTACATCTGTTACTCACCTTTCATACTGCAAAAAATGTGGAGTCCTTAAATTTCTTGCTTCCACAATATCTTTACAATTTCCTACATACCTAAAAGGCAGCATAGCATTCGATTCGAGCTATCATTAAAGACATTGCTGACCACTAGTGGCGACAGCCTGGTACTGCATGTATATACTGATACTGAATGAGAGGATGAGGCAAGAAAAATATGAAGAAAGAGAATTGCATTATTTTTCATGCTTAATAAACGAACTCAACTAATAATAAACTAGGCAGACACTTGTACATACATTAATCTGTAATAGAGCCGAATTTATTCGATGAGTAGAGAAAATACTTTATAATTTTTTAATTGTTATTATCACAGTTTTAGTTTTGTTAGCATATAACCACAGGAGGAAGTTGTGGATTCAGATGATAGTTTTCTAAAAGTTTTATAAAACTACTTTAAAATCATCTCTTAAAAATAAAACATCATTTTGCCATTTTTTGCTTTTTTTTTAATTTATTAATTAATTAAATTTTTTTTTATTCCTCCTTCATAATTTACATTTTACTCTATATCATTTTGTTTGTATTATTAATTATTTACTATTTCTCTACGAGAGTTCAATACATAACTTTTTCTTCTTCTTTTCTTTTTTCTTTTTATTTTCTTTCTTTCTTTCTTTCTTTTTTTTTTTTAAATTAATATATAATTTTCTCTTCCAGAACTCAGGTAATGGGATGGACTTGGGGTGATGTGGGTCAGAAAAAAAAAAGGAAAAAGGTTGTGCACTTGCTTACTATGCTTTTGTACTCTGTATATTTGTTATTTATTTATTTATTTATTTATTTATTTATTTATTTGTTTGTTTGTTTGTTTGTTTTTATTTATTTATTTATTTTAGAAAGAATCTGAAAACAAACCTCATCAATCAACACTCCATTTTATCTGAATTATTTTCAAAGCAATAACAAAACGTTTCCTGTGCCACAGTTTTGAATAACTGGCAAACAGAGGAAGAAATGAAGCAGCAGACAGTGAACAGCAGGAGGAGCTGAAAATAAATTTACTTAATCTAAGCTCAAAGGGATGCCTCTACTGACTACTGGCAGGCACACACACACACACACACACACACACACACACACACACACACACGCACACACACACACACACACACACACACACACACACACACACACACACACACACACACACACACACACACACACACACACACTAAAAAAGGAAGCAGCTGTAGGGAGTGAGGCTGTAGAAGGGAAAGGATTGTGACACTGCAGCTATAGACTGAAGCATGTGCATGGACTCAGGGAACAGGAGAACAGGAGTGAAGGTAAGAGGCTGATAAAAGGCAGCTGAGGACACACAGAGCCTAGAGAGAGACAAACAGCCTGTAGGTGGCGTTAAGAGCAGACGGGGCTCTTATTCCCATGAGGGCTTGCTGTGTTCTACATTTGGTTTTACTTTTAATCACTCTGGGTTTCTAGAAATCAACTTAGGTTTCATTTGGCTGAGAATAGACTCCACTGTGCTCTAACACTCAAATTCAAGTAAAAAGAACATAACATCTTTTCTTTTTAACATTGGGTTCTGCACAACATCCTGTTGTTTCTCCTGATACAATCCCATTTTTCTATTTCATCCTGCATCTTAAACCCTGCACGTTAAGATTTCATCAACAGGAATGTTTCATATGATCCCTGTGTGTTGATAAAAAAAAGCTTACTGAGATATCCTTTATTTGGCAAAAGACAGTGATACTGAAATGTATAAATCCTCAGAGGTATGTACATACCTTTCAATGGCATGTTGCCAAAAATCATCAGCAATGATAATGATAAGTGATACCATTACTGACCACCATGGGGCAGTCATATAAAAAATAAGAATCTTCAGTGTTTAACACTTTATTGTGGTTTAGGTTTGAATCCTTTGATAGAAAGATAGATAGAAAGATAGTAAATACTTTATTTATCCCTGAGGGAAAATTCAGGAGTCACAGCAGCAATCAATCAAACAAAAGTAAGAAAGTGTACAGAAAGTACAAAAAGGTCCACAAGAAAATAGATGACGACGGCCCATCCACCACTCTCCAGCCCAGCCAGTCTCCACCTCCACAGGGTCCAGGACTGAGCCTCCCCAGCAGTCTGTACAATCTCTGTCTGACTGCTGGGGACTGAGAGCTTGCATGTATTGAGGTACTTTCTGTATGTATGTGCATTTAGAGAGGGGGGAGACAGACACAGACAGAAAAAGAGACTCAGAGTACAGCTTTGTGTGCTGTGTGTGTGTGTGTGTGTGTGTGTGTGTGTGTGTGTGTGTGTGTGTGTGTGTGTGTGTGTGTGTGTGTGTGTGTGTGTGTGTGTGTGTGTGTGTGTGTGTGTGTGTGTGTGTGTGTGTGTGTGTGTGTGTGTGTGCTATCAGAGCGTCCTTGGGCTGCTCCCTCTTTCATTTCCATCTCTGTCTGCTCACGTGTGGCAGACTGTTGGGAAGAGGCAGAAACACACAAACACACACACACACACACACACACACACACACACACACACACACACACACACTGCACACTGCACACTGCAGCTCTTTAATCATTCAGTACAGTTTGCCTCAAACTGTGTTTTTATATCTGCAGAAGTGATACTCCTGAAAACAGCTCTGCATGTGACTATCTGCTTACAGGAACCTGAACATGTAACGTTTTGTGAAGTCTATAAATTTACATCTGATGTTTCAGACATGTTTTTGTCTGCACCTGCTTTTGCAGTTTTGATCTGAGGACCTGCTTAAAATAAAGGTTAATATCTACATCCCTTAGTTACAATATACAATACAGAACAGAACAACATAACTCAAAAAGTAACAAACGGATCTTGATGAAACTTTCAGGAAATGTTCAAAATGGGATAAGTAGATGATCAAGATCACCATCTGGATCCAGGACTTTTTTAAAGGATACTTTACACACCATATGTGTATATAACTCCACCATAAATTATCAGATTGCTCTGCAAAACAATGCAAGACAAGGTCACCATAATTTCTGACATATGTTAAAGTTTGATCCAGATCCTGGCAATATTCTGGATTCTAAGATCAGGAATATGAAATATGTGCTGGGTCATCATAATTTTCAACACTGTCAGGTAACAAATTATCGTACAAACCTGCAACTAACACCAAATTGTAGCAGACAGTCTGCTGAAAGGGAGTATAACATTAAAGTAGGACTTAAGTGTTGGTGACAATCACAATACGCTTGACAGAGGTCTGGGCTCTCTGAGCGCTTTTCTAGTTTTCATATGAATTATGCTCTGACATGTGTTCACTGTTTGCACTCACTTGCCCATATTTGCCCAGCAAGACTCATTTCTGGTCATAGTTCTATGATTTGTTTTGGTGACATCAACAATTTCACATGTTTTATATCAAAATATATAAAGCACAATTTATAAATGCTTTATTTCTAACAGGTGTGTGAATAATGCAAGAAGTAAAGTGGAAAACGCAAGAAAACTAAACTAGACAAAACTAAACAAAAAAAACTAAACAATAACAAACCAGTGAGATCAATCATTAAAAAAATAAATAAATAAATAACAGAATGCACCTTAACATGTCTGAAAGGAGTGGGATGAAGCAAAAGCTTATTTTAAAACCCACCCATTTTCCGCTACATAGTTAAACATACATATTTACACATTACCTTATGAGTATTTACAGAAATAGAAAATAAATAGAGTAAATAACAATACAACACATCATTACTGAAAACACCTGGTTTTTGAAGCCTTTCTTCCTCCCTGTACCTTGTGAAAACCATGTGCTTGTGCTGCTTTTTGAACTGGGTCATGCTTGGACACTGCTTGAGCTCCACACCTAATTCTGTTTCATAGCTTTGAATATTTCCAGGATGTAGATCTCAATCTCATCAGAAAAGTAGAGAAGATTTAATGACACAGATTCCACATTTTCCAACATAGAATATTTGAAGCAGGGACGGAGCCAGAATTTCAGTTTTGGTTGGGCCAGACAAATTTCTGTTTCTTAAGTTACAAAAGTTTGTAGATCATTAGTTTAATTAAGAAAAATGACTGACAACATCCTCATGTTACTATGTGTGGTTTTAAAGCGGCTCTGGTTGTGTTTTCACCTTTAGTTTGCATTTTTATAACCCTGTTCTGCATCAGATAGAGCTACCTGCAAAGGCTCTTCACGGTACTGACCAAAGAGTGGCGCTCTAACCAAGCAGCAACCTCTGGTCTTAGAATATGAGACAATGCTAAAGTTTCTCGAGTGTCCACTTGAGGCTTGCTCTGGAAGTACTGGAAGTCACATACACACCAAGCCAAAAAAAAGTCAGTTCCAAAGCAGAAATTAACCTATTTACAGCCTGGTTCAAAAAACGTCTCCTGTCAGAGTCACTAATTTTACTATCAGCACACACTGTACAGAGGGTGAATTTTTCCTAACTCCGTTCAGAGTTGGATAGTAAGATCGCAAACTCAGCCCAATCAGAGGCACAGCTCAGGGTCACGTGACCGACAGGCGCCCTATAGCTGTACCCTAGCCCTTGCCACTACCAATATGGCCGCTACAGCTGATGTGCTTCATTTTCCGTTTCAGACAGGTGATGGGTGATGACAGGCTGCACAGCTACAGTTTATTCCACTATGTAAGACCAAGGATGTTGACCAGGGTTAAATAAAATAAAATAAAAATCCACAGTTTTTCCCAAAATAATATTCTTATCCCGTTCACATGAGGCTGATTGTTTCCAACAGGCTAAAAAACATGACTCATTTTACAAAGACAGAACATCTGACAAGAATAAAATGAACATGAAGAGACAGATTTTTACCATGCTCTCCTCAAACTGATTTAAAAACATTTTAAATTTTAAGAAACACTTAGCGTGGGCCTGGGACCCTTTGGGTCTACCCATAATGCCGCCCCTGATTTATACCCCTTCAGTTTTATCTGGTATAACCTGATCTGTGAGAATGAAGAGTCTCTGGTGCCCATGTACACCTTTGTCTTCATCTTTTAATGTGACATAATATATGATCACCAGTAATTTATAGAGTTACAGTGTTTCTAATAAAATCCTCTTCAGTTGTTTTGGTCACACATCCAGGCCTGGTGCTCTCTTACACTCCTTTATGTTCCATTCTTTTCAGACTTTTTTTTTTTTATCATAGTGACTGAGTTGGCATCCTGCCGTGCGATGGCACCAGCGTGTTCAGTCCAACACTAGGCTTCAAATGAAAATGTAGCACCACGCCTGTTACCTCAGCTAACCTCCTACTGAACACCCAGGAGGTTATGTAACACAGCAGCAGGATTTTCCACGAATCATCAATCAAAACATAAGATGCACCTATCATATGTATGAAACTCAGTGTGATGTTCATCTACAGTGAACAAATTCAGGATTTAATGGTAGCCAGCAGGAAGGGTAAAATGACTTGACACTTTTACTAATTCATCACTTTCATGCATCAGTATACCTGATTTTTTCAAAAGATTACAGTTAGTGTCATTTGACTCAATCCAAAGTAACACCCCTTTTCATTTTATTTCATTTTTTTAAAGAATAAAGAAAGAAAAAGGCTTTACTTTCTGCCTTTTTTCATTATCTATTAGTTCTCATGTTTAACTCTGTGAAATTATTTTAAATAAGAAGTAGACTGAACGATGTACAGTCCTCACAGTCCACAAACATGCTCGGCAGGTTGATTTGGAAATGACAGATCTTATTACACTCAAAGAGGTGATCTTAAGAGAAAAAACAACACGGCCTGTTTCTGAACTGTAATCTGTGAGCAAGTTTCTGCTCAGTGTAAACTGGTGTTCTAATTCACTGTTTGTACACTGGGTCTTCATTATGTGATGCTTTGTATGGCGCGTGCTGCTGCTCTCTTGGCCAGGAGCTCTTTATCCCAATGAGTTATTTACCTGGTTAAATAAATACACAAGTAAATAATGAAATAAACACATTAATTGGACAAAAACTGGTCACTTTAAATTGTCCATGGGCGTGGGAGTGTGTAAATGGTTGTGTGTCTGTAAGTGTTAACCTATTGTTAGGCTGCTGACCTGTTCAGGGTGTACTCCGCCTTGCTCCTAAAGACAGCTAGGATACGCTCCAGGCCCCTGTGTGTAAAGGAAAAAGCTCATGGAATTTAGATAATGGTGATGAAATCTTAAATACGCTGAACTTCTCTAAGTAACTTCAGATTTTCTTCTAAATCTACTTGGGTATAAATTTCATCTGATTTTTTAAATTCAGAATCTTAATGCAAATTTGTTTCTGCACTTAAGGTTTGTAGTCCAGTCAACACAAGTTCTCACATGTCATTACTCACTTTTTTTTTCAATCAGTTCACCGCATTTTCCCAAGTGGACTTACCGGAACCAGGCCTGCAGTGTGAGTGAAAAGTTGCAGCAGCCATCATATATATATGCTCTGTGGACCATCAGATCATCTGATCAGGGCTTCTACAGTTTCAGCAGAGGGCGTGGGCAAAATTTGAAGGTGGAGGTAAACCCTGCTCAGTGTCAAAGAAACTCTGGTTTGTCTCACGATGCTGTAAGAGTTCATGACAGCTGGGTTAAAGTTATGTAAGAGGGCTCTGTAATTCTCTGAATTGATGTGCTATATATATATATATATATATATATATATATATATATATATATATATATATATATATATATATATATATATATATATATATATATATATATATATATACATATATATATATATATATATATATATAAATACACACATATTGATTCATCTGTGTGTGTGTGCATGTTGTGCATCTGATAAATTGAAACACATTACAAAAATATGGTGTCACCAGTCACAACACATGTTGGAGCTAAGTACGTTAACACAGGAAAAAAGTATTGAACACACCATGGAAAGGAAATGCACCATACCACCTGAAATCTGTCAATAATTATTACTTGAACTTCCAATTAGTGCAAACCAACATCAGCTGGGCTAGAGCAAATTGATGGTCCTATAAAAAAGGTTGTTTTTTCACCAAGCAGTTAAATACCACACACCTCATGATGAGTAAAGGCAAAGAGCTCTCTGAAGACATTCACAGCCTGATTGTTGCTCAGCATCAGAATGGAACTGGTTACAGACTTATATCAAAGCACCTGAATATTCCAGTCAGCACCGCCTTACCATCAACAGGCCACGCACAGGAGCTCCTTGCAAGATTTCTGACCAGGGAGTCAGAAAGATAGTCAGAAGAGGACTCAACGAGCCAAGGACCACCCTGAAAGTGCTCCAGAAAGACTCGGAGGCAGCAGGTACAATTGTTACAGAGAATACAATAGGAAATACACTCCACCGCCATGGCCTCTATGGACGCTTAGCCCGCAAGACTCCATTCCACAAGAAAAGGCATGTTGAAGCTCATTAAAGTTTGCTAAACAGCATCTTGACAAGCCTGTAGAATACTGGGAGAATGTTGTCTGGTCAGATGAGACCAAAATTGAACTTTTGGGCTGTCATACTACATACCATGTTTGGAGGAGAAATGGCACTGCACATCACCCAAAAAACACTACACCAACAGTGAAGTTTGGAGGTGGAAGCATTATGGCATGGGGTTGTTTCTCATCTCATGGTGTTGGCAAACTTCATATAATTGACAGAGCAATGAATGGAGCCATGTATGGGGAAATTCTTGATATGAATCTGCTGCCATCCACCAGGATGATGAGGATGAGATGTGGCTGGACCTTCCAGCAGGACAACGATCCAAAGCACACGGCAAAGTTGACTCTCAAATGGTTTCAAAAAAAGAAAATCAATCTGTTAGAATGGCCTAGTCAATCACCTGACTTAAATCCAATTGAACATTTGTGGAAAGAGCTAAAGAAAAGGGTTCACCAGAGGGCACCAAAGAATATTCCAGATTTAAAGACAATCTGTGCAGAGGAATGGGCCAAAATCACACCTGAGCAGTGTGAGCGAACAAACAAGAAGCATCTGGAAGCTGTCAATGCAAACAAAGGCTTCTCCACTATTAGATGAGTCTCAGTTGGCGTGTTCAATACTTATTTTCCCCACTGTGTGTGTGTGTGTGTGTGTGTGTGTGTGTGTGTGTGTGTGTATGTATGTATGTATGTATGTATGTATGTATGTATGTATGTATGTATATCAAATATATATATATGTATATATGTATATATATATATATATATATATATATATATATATATATATATATATATATATATATATATATATGTATGTATGTATGTATGTATGTATGTATGTATGTATGTATGTATGTATATGTATATCAAATATATATATATGTATATATGTATATATGTATATATATATATATATATATATATATATATATATATATATATATATATAAAACTGTTGATGGAGTGTTTTCTCATGTATGGAGTGTATGTGTCCTTGAATTTGAGGACACTGAGCTGTAAGGGTCATAAGTCAGTGTGAAGAACTCTGTCTCATTTTAGTGCTGCTCTTTAGTTCTGTCTTGTCTCATTTCTGTTGCTGTGCCTTTGTTCTTTTTTTTCTGTGAGTATTTTTGTAATTTCCTTGTGTCTGCAGGGCCTGCACTGTACAGTTCACTGCTCCTGGGTTTTCCTTGAAGTGGAAATAAATACTTATACTGCAGATGGGGTTTTTGCCTTCTTTCTAAGCCACCTCAATTTAACCAACCTCACACATGGCTTCTCTCTGTTTGGACCATTTCTACACCTGTATTTTGAAGAATCCTATTTTTTCTGTAAATTGTGGACACTGTGTCGTCTGCTCTAAAGGAGAGAGGGACCATACAGACTGTTATCAGTGCACGCCTTTACATATTTCAACAAGACCATGTTAATCCACACTATGTATCCAATACAACAGCATGGCTCTGTAGTAGAACAGTCAAGGTAAACATGACTCTTCTTTGACTTTTTTTTAAAGGTGTTGCTGCCATTAGTTTCAAAACCCTAACCCTTTAATTCCTGCCCTCTTTTTTGGGTCTCTGCAAGAAAGATGAACAAAAAAGAAAATAGTATATCTCTGCATCTACAAGTTTTATTTTAATCATTCTAGTGTCGTAAGGAAAAAAAACACATTTATTCAGAGGTGTCAGTCTTGGTACTTATGTCAATATTACTCAAACCAACAGATAGTTCAACTGATATAACACTTGAGGATGTTTGTAGCTGAGTTTCTCTTGATAAATCTTCATTTCATGCCTTATGTTGTGGAGCAACCTCAGAGTCGCCTAAATGGGGGACCTCTGGGTTTAAGAGGTTAAAACAGAGCAGTTTTACACGATTCATTCTATTTTTTTATTTATTTTGCATAGTGAATAAGATATGTGTTTATTAAAGCTGTGAATCATTGTATTGTATTTTTGTTGACATTTACATAACAACCCAACCAGGATTGGAAGCAGTCTGCGATCACACACCTGAACTCTATGTCAACAACCTCCATGTCAATACAGGACTAAAAATTTGAAGGTGATCTTACAGGTAGTCAATCATTACAGATCTATCAGCAGAATTGTACAGGAAATAGAAAATAGGATTCATAAAATCAATTGCAGGATCTCACAAACGTCAAAGAAGACAGAGAAACTGATATCAACCAGATGAACGCCACTTAATGCTCCAGGCCTCTCCTTCATATGTAGGTCTTGACGTACCCAAAAGCACTAATGTGTCAGATTTTCTACACGTATGACACAGAATACCACCTGTTTTCTTGCTGTCTGTGTGACCCATTTTAAAGAATTGTTCAAGACAAAAGTTTCAGGAAGTCAACCTGCTCTATATGGGTCAAGTTTAGACTCCAGACCCTCGTAACCAGAGGAAATAAGAGATACGTAAGGACTGTACATCATGACATATAGCCCACGGTGATGAATGGACCTGCTGCTTCTTTAGCCCTGCTGCAGCCAAGTTATGCAAAACAGACTCCAAGAAAAGGTACAATGGTTGACCCAAGCAAATAATCCACTAACAGGACGTCTCTACTTCACACCCCCACAGAAAACAGGATGCTGTTTTCAGTGAAGGATTTCTCATCAGTGAGGAAATGAGGAGACAGCTCTTCTCTCAGCACTTTCTTTGGTTTTGGTTTTCTCTTTCATTTATCTCATTGATCAGAGGAACAGAACAATTCAAACACCTGATCACACTGATGTGCTTCCTGAATTACAAACTGAGGCAGGTAAAGAGGAAAGTTATGTAAGAGCAACGGTTGATGAACTGAGGCTTATTCCACGTGGCAGACATTAACAACACAAACTGAGTGAAAGGTTACTGTTATGCCAGTAATGTTGAAGCTATCTGGACCGTCAAGGTTAACTTTTTCTCATCAGAGAATCAAACTTTTTTCCACTTTCAATGTCCCATGTTTGATGCTCCCTGGCAAAGTCTAAACGGGCAGTTTGTGGCGTTGAAGAAGACGAGGTCTTTGAATTTGTTTTTTTTTTTCGTTTTTGAAACACTTTTCCTGCAGATGCATCTGATGGTTATTGAGCTGCAGTCGGCACCAGTAAGGGCCTTAATTTGGGAAGAGGACCGCCCCGTGTCTTGACGAACAGCCAATCTGATCCCCCAGCTCAGTACAGGTGTAATTTTTTTGGGTCTACCACCTGACTTTTTTGTTCCATAATGCTCAGGATCTTTCAAAAAATGTAGAATAACTGTCTTACTGCTTCCAACCTCAGCAGCAATGGCACGCTGCTAGAGGCCTTGCTTATGCAGTTTGACAATCCAACCACATTCAAGAAGAGACAGCTTCTTAGCTTTAGCCATCAGGAGGGCATGACCATGTGAATGCCTGACAGAAAATGAATATTTTAAGGAGATTTTGGCTTTGGTAGCTTGTAGTCTTAAACTTTTGATCAGTTGATAAACAAATTATTTTTATTTTATTTTTTTAAATTTCAAGTTCAAAATGTTTGTTGTCCCACTCCCCACTTTTGCTTTACTTAAAACCTCATTAAGGTCCAAATGTGCAAAATGCATATTCTAGTAATTTTTCAACTGGTCTTAAGATGTTTTTATATATATATATATATATATATATATATATATATATATATATATATATATATATATATATATATATATATATATATATATATATATATATATATATATATATATATATATATATATATATATATATATATGTATATTTTTATTTTTTATTTTTTTTCTAAAAAATTCTCCCATTATATCCAGGTTACTGGTTGTTTTCTACACACACACACACACACACATATATATATATATATATATATATATATATATATATATATATATATATATATATATATATGTTTATACAAAAAAAATTTCTAAAAAATTCTCCCATTATATCCCGGTTACTGGTTGTTTTCTACATATATATATATATATATATATATATATATATATATATATATATATATATATATATATATATATATATATATATATATATGTTTATACAAAAAAAATTCTAAAAAATTCTCCCATTATATCCCGGTTACTGGTTGTTTTCTACAGAGCCCCACATGTTGTTCTTCAGTTTACAGAGAAGTCATGAAAAAGAGAAACTCTATCTCCCCTGGTGGAAACATTTATCAGATCCCTGAGGGGCAGAGTATAATGGACTGACTCTTTTCTTGCTTATCTTTAAATGTTTACAGGACAGTAAAGCTGTTTCCCCTTTTCTCCACAGTAAACTTACCAACTGTCTGCTTTAGTTTGTCTGCTAGTCCTATCTAATTTCTCTTCCACTCTTTGATTTATGCAGCGTATCTGAAAAAAGAGAAAACACATGAAGAGATAAAATGGGAATTAATTTTTGACCTTTTTATCTTTTATTTCACATGCCTCACATTTACAGATTTCTAGCATGACACCTCAAGGAGACAAAAAGAAAAACTCAAACTTTATTAGTAGGGGATGTTTTTTTAATAGCTTCATATCCCTTTGGCTTTATTTATTTTTTAACAATTGGCAGACTGACATGTTTTGACAACTGCTTTCATATTCATGCAGCGTTCCTTTCATCTAGAACTGTGTTAGCGCCTAAGATTTTACATATGATAATGGTGGCCTGTAGGTGTCAGAAGATTTGAAAGGTCACAACACAACGAAGGAACAGGCACAGTGGAAGTTTAGAAAGGTCAAATTCAGCAGTTTTCTGATGGTCAGTTCAGCTGAAGTTAATGTCAGTGATGTTTTTTTTTTTTTAGTCATTGTGTGTGGTGGCGTGAATTTAGAACAAAACAGAGCAGACTCATGCAGCTCTCATATTTTTTGTTGACCGCCATCTTCATTTTCACCTCTTTTCACCTTAGTTTTACCCTCCTCATTTGTTCAGTTTTCATCCAGCACTATTTTCCTGTTTTGCCTTAACTTCATGTTGGCTCATCTGGGATTTTGGATTTGTTGGACAACTGATTACTGGACGTTTTTGTATCTTTTGGATGCGTCACAAAAAGGAAGAGTTTTACTCAGCAGCTGAACCTTTTAAAGACAGACGCATCAGTGAGTGAAACATTTTTTTCTTTTTTAACTTCAGCTATGATAAATAAAGTTTCATAGGGGTCTTATCTTGGGATTTCCTTCATAGCACTGATATTTCTATATCATTACCAGTAAAGTCTCATTGTGCGCTTTAAGAATCAGTCATGGCATAAAGTTTGCATTGTAGCCAAATTTATTTTGGCTGAAGTTAAAAAGGAGACAATATTTTTCTTACCTATACAACTTTTCTGTGTTCTTCTCAACCGCTAAAGTTGACCTCTTTTAGCTCCTGTTGTGTATCATCTTACACCTACAGGCAGGGGTGGATTAATGCACAGGCCCCACATATGCAGGGGCCCTAGGCTTGATTTGTATCCCATGTTATCCCCACCTGATTATCTCTCAGCTCTTCAAAACAACACAAAAAATGATCATTATTTATTCAATTTATTTATTTTACTTATTTGTATTTAATAAATTATTTTTTCATAAAAAAACACCATTTAATTGTTTTTATATTGACTGTTTATTGTCAATATGCTATTATTTATGCATATTAAGCATTTATTTTCTTTTGATCAAAGTTTAAAAATAAGTTATTCAGTGTTTTTATGTTGACTGCGTTGACTTCCAATTTACTGCAAACAAAAATAAATATTTATATTGATGATAAAAGGTCTGTCTTTTACACAATGTGGCATGTCACCAGTTGGGCTTGTTTCCTCAGAGCCAGTCGCCTATTTCTAATGGGAAATCTGGCAGCATCGCCTGGAGTGTGTGGCTGTGCTGGGATAGCATGAACTATAAGAGGAGAGCCCACAAAAAGAATAGCCTAAGGGCCCATGACTAACTTAAGCCCCTCTGCCTACAGGCCACTGTAGATAATGCAGTGGGATCAATTCTACATTTGTGACCTGCAAAAGAAACAGGGAAAGATGAGGACAGCCACAAACTTTATCAGACATCTGTCCTTAATGCACACAGAGAAGGAAGAGAGATACTAAATTTGACCTGCTCTGTTTGTTATGTCAGTGTAAGTACGCTAACGGTAATGTTATGGCTCTAAAGTGAATTACCTATCAGGGTCGGTGCGTATGTAGTTTGTGGTTTCGAGATGTAGAGGTGTTTTTAAGATTATTAGACCCTTCCCAAGTAACACAGAATGTAAAGGGAACGTTAGCCTGTGGTTATCTAAAGGTTAGTTAGAGCCAAACCAAGACCTAACTTTTGGAGAACTTTCCATCTAAGTTGCACAGAAACCTTACAAAACCTAAGGTTCCCGAAACATGAAGGAAACCAACCAACCAAAACATTGTCCTGTGGTTGCACTGCTACCTTCACACAACATTGGGTTGGCTGTTTTTGGTTGATCTGAGAATAATGAGTGACTGTGCTGTCAACATTGTAATAAGCCTAAAGTGTGGCTTTAGAAACTGGAGGATGGATAAACATTTTCTTCTACATCATCATTTATCTGAAAAAAAAAAAAAAAAAGATAATCTACACATTGCCATGGATGCTTTCAGAGTTTGGACCAATGTTTATTCATGTTTTGATTTTATTTCTATTTAGCCCTAATGTTCAATTTTAAAATGCACTCTGTTGTATGAAATTACACCATATAAAAACTTGGTTAAATATTTGTTGTAAACACTGTGTACCTTTAACGCTGTGTCATGCTTTTGCAGAAAGTCACTGTAGTTGTAGTGATCCCTCTGAATCAGCGCTTGGCCGTGCTGCAGTGCTTTTTATGCACTGTGAATAACTTTGTTGATTATCTAAATCTTCTGACACCCTGACAGGATCACCTAAAACCCTTTGTCGATATGAAATGTGAGTTTTACAAACTTCAAAGTTCATCTACAGTCACTTCAGGTTCATACAGGGAACAGCTTGCAGTGAAAAGAACAATGTGTTCCTGAAAAGACGCAGGTTACTCTTCAGTGAATTGGGCTCAACTTGTAACAGTGAGGAATAGTGATTTGGACGCAAATTGTTACGACTTGACAACATCACTGGTGAGTGCTGAAAAAGCTGATGCTGAACAGTAAAACTGTTTAAAGCTGGATGATGAGTGTGTTGCTGCTTAAGGAACCGGATCTCAACCCAGCCCAGGTTGAAAACCATAGGCCTGTCTCACTACTACCTTTCCTCCTTTCCTTCCTATAGTCTATAACCAGGTCTACTGAAAAACAACCTGGTCGACTCCTATCAGTCTGGCTTCAGGTGTGACCAATTCACTGAGACTGCACTCCTGTCAGTCACAGAATCACTGCGACTGGCTCGAGCTGCTGGCCAGTCCTCTGTCCTACTGCTTGACTTGTCTGCTGCTTTTCACACTGTAAACCATCAAATCCTCCTCTCCACACTCTCTGAACTTTGCATCTCAGGATCTGCGCTGCCGTGGTTCAAGTCCTACCTTACAGACAGATCCTTCAGAGTGTCATGGTGAGGAGAAGTGTCTAAATCACATGGCTTATCAACAGGTGTACCCCAGGGTTCAGTGCTTTGTCCCCTATTTTTCTCCTTATACACCACTTCTCTTGGTGCAGTGATCCGCTCTCATGACTTCTCTGCTAAACTGCTATGCTGACGACACTCAGCCTTTCCTGTCTTTTCCTCCTGATGACACAACTGTCTCAGCTTCGATATCAGCGTGTCTCGCTGATACCTCCACATGGATGAAGGAGCGCCACCTTCAGCTCCATCTGTCCAAAACTGAGCTCATTGTCCTTCCTGCTTGTCCCTCGGTTCAACCACAGATCAGTGTCTTGCTTGATTCTAATCAACTTGGGCGTCAAGCTCTGCCAGAAATCTGGGTGTCATGATTGATTACCAGCTGACCTTTAAGGCTCATGTTGCTCCATCTTGTGGAGATGCCTCTATATCATCAATGACACAATCTTTTATTATTTTTTGTTTTTTTCATTTTTAAAACCAGGACAGAAAAACCGTGTTTTTCTGTAATTCCGTTTTTCCGTTTTGGTTTTTAAACAGAAAAACAAAAAAACAAGTCAGTTTTTTCGTTTTTTTTATTTTGTTTTGAAACAGAATAACAAAGAACGAACCACGGTTTAAAAATCCCATTATAATTCCATTCTCTCATATTCTAATTTTAATTTCAAAACAAATTAAGATAGCGAAAAATAGACTGTTATTTGTTTCTGATTTTTGATTTGAAAACAAAAAATCAAATAACAAGTTGTTATCCGTTTTCCGAACGAATGATACCCTGATAGTTACCAAAGCACTCCATCCATCTGCTCCTGGTCCGGCCCCTTTGTCAAATGTTAGAACCCATTGTGGCCCACAAATTAAAAATTTTGCCCACCCCTGGGTTAGACCCTACCTGACACTACAGGCCACACAGCTTTTGCTAAAGGCCCTTGTGATATTACGCATTGACTAATGCAATTCCTTCCTGGCAGGCCTCCCCGCATGTACATTTAAACCTCTGCAGCTGCTCCCAGCCCAGCACGGCTCTAAATCTCTAGCCAGACTCTTCTCCTCTTTTGTGCCCAAATGGTGGAATAAATTACCAAACTCTATACGATCCACAGAGTCCCTTTCTGCTTTAAGAGATGTCTGAAGACTCACATTTAGGCACTTACTCTGACCCTTCTCCTTTTTGTCCTAGAGAATGAGTCAGTAGGTCTAAGACTCAGCTCTTATTGATTTTTAAGCACTGTTACTGAATGTTGTTGAAGGTTGAAGTATATTGTTGCAGAAATTAATTGTGGTTTGTTGGCTTGAATATTCTACACTACCTTCAAAGAAAAAAAAATAAAAAATAAAAATCTTGCCCTTAATGGCAGCACCTGCAGCCGAATAACTTGTAGCTTTTGGTCACACTAACCAGGTTTTCCTTCTGTCTAAATTCTTGCTTGTGTTGTATGTTGCTTTGGACAAAAGCGTACGCTAAATGAAACTGTACAACTGTAGACCTGTTGGCATTGTCAATTCCGGGTTTGTTCTCTATTTCTGTTCTGTAATAACTTTGTGACTGTCCCGCTGTGTATTTGTTTCTCTGCATTTCTAAAATAAACCTGGTTTCCACTGTCAGTCTGCAGCTTAGCTCTTAAGCTACTTCTTCAAAAGAGAAAAAAAATTAAAACACTTTAATAGTTAAATACATTTCTGAGAATACACCTGGATTTTGTTCAGTTTTCTGGTTTTGTGTTTTCTCAATCCTGTCCTGGGAAACTAGATCAGTGTAACAGAACCTCAGTGTTTTGGCTCAGCCTCCTCTGCGGACGACACCCCAGGAAGGATTCCTGAATTGGTCCCTGAAAAGTCTGTCAATGGCCGCAGACAGGCCGCACGTTTCTCCTCGGCTCAGGAAGGATTAGCATTTGGAAGCAATTGCTGCTCGTCTCCTACACAATTCAGAGAGGCCCCGGGCTCCTCTGCGTGTCAACCCAAGTAACTTATCTTTTATGAGTGGAATAAAGGCACATTGTGACACATTAAGCTTCTTTGTGGCTCAGTGGAGACTCTTTAGGAAACAAATAAACAAGTGTGGGTGCAGGAATGTGAGGATATTACACTGCAATGACTGATGACACTGTTATTTAACTACTGTAAAAACCCAGATTTAAAACAATAATTCATTTTATTTAGACTCAAACACATGTTGATTAGAATTTTAAAGAGTGTCACAAAAAGCTGTTCAAAGCTGATTAATCAAATATTCACAGGATCAATCAGAAACAGGGACTTCATGGTTTTGAGAATGAATGAATGTCTTTTGCGTTCAGGTGCTTCAGTGTGGGAGAGTCCTTTCCACACACACACACACACACACTGCTAAACACACACAGGACCCGAGCCCCAGCCCTGAGTCCCTCTGTGAGTGTGTTGCAGAGATGAGCGGGACCGCACCTTCTGTGAGCGCTACCTGAAACTGGAGAAGCAGGGGTACCAGTGAAGGGTTGGCTTTCATTGTCTTTGTCTTTTTTTTTTTTTTTTTGTCCCTTGGCCCCTCCTGCTCTTTTTTAAGCACAGACAGGTACAGGGCGTTAAAATATTAACATACAATGTTGTGGTATTTATTGTTTTACATAATCTCTGTCACTGGAGCCAGGTACTTATAGTCCGGCAGGGTTAAAGAGATGAAAGAGCTAAAAGGAGAAGCGCTGGACACCCTGAGTTTCCTTCATCAGCTGCTGCACAGACCTCTGATTTTTTCTGTCTGACCCGTGGAAATAATTTGGCTGCTTTTTTCGGCTTAAAGGGAACTTTTGAGCTTTTTTTTGGTGGAGAATCGACATATTTTTATTTTATTCCACTTTTAACTGAGGGTGACATTTAATACTTCAACTGCAGGTAGGTAACGAATATGAAAATTCAGTTTTCTTTCTTGATTGTCTTGTTAATCACAAACATTTTGGCTTTAAATTGAGCTTTTTTCTGTCGTTGAATTTATTTTGAAACGTGTGCAGAACCAGAGGCATGTTAAAAAGTTTATGACATCATTTCTGTCACATGTAATGCTACATAATGAAATGACTGACTTTTTATGACCATAACCTTTGAGGTTTGAGGAATTACTTGATAATACTAAACTTTTACCAAGATATTAGACTGTTTTCAGTAAAATTCAAAACATAAAAACAGCCTGTGCAGAAAAAAATTCTTCTTGAACTCTGTTTTGTGACCAGTGCAGTATTCTCTGTTTGAGCAGCTCAGTATCCTCTCAGTCAGTCAGTCAGTCAGTCAGAGACTGTCAGTGTTATTCTTTATCTCGGGCATTGAGGGGTATTTTTGTGAGGCCGGGATCTTTCAGCTATTTCTCAGTGCGGGGTAGTGAGAAGGGAGGGGAAGCAGAGCCAACACACAAAAGGCGACATTATTCCCCAGCGGATCTGCGCTACATCCTCGTATGAATGGAGTATTGAAAAACACAACATTGGGGACTAGATTATTTTTCATCCCTCATAACTGAGTCATTTGTCCTGGAGTTTCGAGTGGTTTGTTGGTACAGTCTGCAAATGAGACAGCCGTGGCTCTGGAGCCCTGTGCTGGTGTTAAAATCCCCACCTCCCAATTGGATGCACAATGACCTCTCTGTGGGCCTCTGGCCTTCTGTGCTGCACATTTTTCAGACAATACAGCCGTCCAGTAACACCAGGCTGGGCCATGAGGAACGCCGCACCCCAGCTGTCATTTAGTCTTTACTTTTATAAAACAGCTCCACAAATGTTGTAAATAACCGACAGTGTACAGCACACAGCTCAAGATTTGAGCATCCCCCCTTCTCCCCCGGTCTCCTGCGCTCCAAGGAGACGAGAGGCGCCCCTGCAGTGTCATCAGGTGCCTAAGCGTTTTGGAGGGTTCTAGTGACAGATTGCAGGAAGCAGCGTTTATGCCTGACGATGGGGACCACAGAAAGCAGAAATGTCTTTTTGTGCCCCCTGGGCTCGGAATGTCCACTATCTCCAGGGGCCAATATCAAATTCTCCCCTCATCATCCCCTAATACACATTCCTGGGTAAGGTCAGGGGGAATTCTGCGTCCGCCAAGAGACAAACAACCTGAGGCCGAGCCACACACTGCGGCCTCCAGATCACATCATGAGTCCAAAGCATCTGATTCATTTCTGGGATGTTTGTAGGGAAGAGTTTGAATTCAAGCCACCACAACTTCATCACAAAACCGTTAGAATACTCACTTTGGGAGCCAGCGTGAAAAATATCAATGAGACATCACACCAGAGACAGTGGTGCTGTAACAAATATCTGCTCTGCCACAAGCTGAGCATCGGGAAAAATCCCCACTTGTGCAATATTTGGTTTACACAACGATTACAAAGCAGCATCCAGTGATGAAAAGTAATGTGCAATAACACTTTATCTCCATTTTTTTTTAACTGCAACCTCTGATGTCAATAAAAGAGACATTTGAGGAAGAGCTTTAAACTGTAGTTCCTCTAGTGTCCACTTGAGGCTCTAAAGCCAGTCATACTACATCAACCAGTGTTAAAAAGCTGATTTTTACAGCACAATAAACATGTTTACAGCATGTTTACAAAAACAGTTTGGTCCAAATAGCTTCTTTGTTTGATTAAGGTTGTAGCTCTTTTGACTTGCGTACACACTTTAGCCGAGACAAGGAGCCAAATGTCCACCTGACCTCCACCTTAACACCACGGATGCTGGGTTGGGATCAGCAATAGAGTGAGTCAGCGTTTCCATTATGTCTCCTCTCATTGTTGGGCTTCAGAGGTCAGCTTCAGACACCACAGAGACCATGTCTTGCTACTTAGTCTATGCTTTTCAAACTACTTGGAGTAGATTTGGATATTTTTCAATTTTGGTGCCCCCTGTTGACAAAGCAACATACCTCTTTAGCCTTTTTACTGGTTTTGAGGGTTTTTTTTCTTCCTTTAACTAAAGAGGCTGTGAGGAGTTTGAAAGTGATCTTGAAAAAGTCTCCCTTCTAGATAGATGCCTGGTTGTAATTCACACTTGAAAATGAATCATCAGCACCAATATTACAGGTTACAGGTTATTTTAAATTGCTACTTCTGAGCTTCCGGGTCGGGTTGAACAGGACTGGACTGATTTACGGCACGTTTAAGTCTCTATGACAACACCACGCTGGCTGACAAAGTTTAGTTGTGAGAAGATATAAAACACAGAGATCTGTGTTTTTCTCAGCTACAAACAATTTCTGTGATTAATTTTGTAGTGATGGTGGACACTGGAGCCTAACTGTCAAACAGAAAAAAGGACAGAAGAGAGAAAAAAGATAAACAGGAGAGAGATAGAGCACAAGCTAAAGGCTAACACAGGAGCTAAACTGTTTGTGATAATGTTCATTCCAACCCACAGTCAGCAGTTATTCTGCAGTGGTCTGTTCAAACTTGAGAGTCTATCAATAAAATGAAGAGTGAGGTTATGTTAGCTCTGATTGGTAGATGACTGGCAGGACAGAACCAGGATTCACTAATGTTACACATTACAGACATGTCTCACAGCAACGGGCTGTCCGCTGAGCTAAATACAAACAGCTACAAACTACAAACAAACTGACAGTGTTTACTTGTTGTCACGTTAGCCTACAGATATTTTGGAGCACCAGGCTGACGATGTTGCTACAATGTCTACTACAACGTTTGCTTGATGTCACGTTTCAAACCATATTTCTATGTGACTTTGCTGATAAATACCTTATCTCGGCGTGCTGTATCCAGCAAAAAGTTGTCTTGAACCAAGAAAATTTGTTTCAATCTGATCTCCATTTAATTCCAAAACAGGGGACACGCCACAAGCCCATACTGACTGCTCAAGAGCTTACCTCATTAGGGGATGCAACCTGACCACTAGGCCATAGCGGGGGCCCCACAAGAGGTTTTTGTTTTAGAATTTCAGTATTTTCTTTTAAAATATGGAAATGTGCCACACATCATGATACTTTGCTGTTGAAATTCTAAAAGAAGCAGTTGAGTCAGCGCCAAGGTTATAATAGTTTTGGATTTGTCATTATAGTTTAGTTTTAGTTAGTTTTGAATTTTTTTTTCCATTACAGTTTAGTTTTCATTAGTTTTAGAGCGGGTATTCTAGTTTTTATTTAGTTTGGATTTTTGCGACAAGGCTTAGTTTTAGTTTAGTTTTAGTTTCGTTTTAGTTTTTTCGTACTTAATTTGCCAGGTGCAGGATTCAAAAAGGTCAGAGTAAATATTTTGTAATGCTGTTTATTTTCCAGTCCAACATAGTGCTCACTGCTCAGTCAATGCTGAATCTGACCTGGCTGCAGCTGCCTTGAAAACAAAAAAATTATATAAACTTAATATAAAAAAATATATATAAATAAATTATATAAGAATAATGTTAACCTAAATTACATAAAAATAATATTAACAAAAACTATATAAAACTATACAATATGAATTTAAATATTTAGAAACTTGGACTCTGTAACAAGAAAGGCAGACTTAAATACAGTTACAGTTAGACTAACATGCAATTAAACTTTTTCAGATGCTCTGATTCACTGCTCCATTACGTTTCGTCGCAACACAGCGCACAGTCAGTCAGTGCAGTAAACAAGCACGACCCAGTAAGTCACTATGATGGTGCCATTAGCACTAACAACTGCCTAAAACTGTCGTAACATTGGTCGGACTGATTTAAATTCTAAAGGCTATTAATATTGCCACTAAAACTAAAATCATTTGCTCTATAATTTTGGTTAGTTACAGTTAGTTTTGAAAACACAAGATACAGTTTTAGTTTACTAGTTTACTAGTTTTTATTAGTTTGAGTTAACTGCAATGTATTTTAAATTTTCGTTTTCGTTTTAAGTTTCATTTTAGTTAACTATTATAACCTTGGTCAGTGCGCATTTTTTTCAGAAATCAAAGACATTAAATCCATATTGTTATGGTCTTATTTGCTTTTGTAGCTTACAAAGAGGCGTCACATCAGTATCAACATTGGTCTATTCCATAACAGAACTTCTCACAGTAGCTTTAACCATTGTTTAAACACAAACAGGCCGCTACATTTACCTTTCCACCTTTCATACAAACAGTGGCATTAGGCTCTGCTGATGGTTGGTTTGTTTGCTGTCATAGATTAAAAACTCACTCAGTGAAGCTGATCTCTGTTTAGAGCTCATTAAAGAGCTGTGGTCCAGTCAGATCCTGTTGTATTGAACAATATTTCATTCATACTACAGCGTATTCCATTTGACATCTCCATATCTCAGTATGACACAAATGTCATTCATCTCAGTTTCTAACTGGTAAAGCATGCAGGGGTTTCACCATCTGACTTCAGCTCTATCGCCCTCTGATCACTGAGTGATTGTTGGTGAATCCCCAAAACCCTCTGACTGGAGGAAAGTCCCCTCAAATACCAAACACCTCTCCACAGGTGGCTGCCTTCCACCTGAAACATAAGGAGCTGTTGGGATGTGAAACTCCCTTAGCTCCAATAATCAGAGCGACAAACTTCACGTCACACACTGTGTCCATTTAGTGCTGACCAAACACAGGTGTCACTGGACTTCCTGTTACTGGTGATTTTTGGCTGAAGAAGCACTTTTTGGTGGTGATGTCAAAGAAAAGTCCAGAATCTGTTCCTGGTTTCCTGCAGAGGTCTTAGTACCCTATAACACCTTCCCTAAGCTCTGCCCATACTATGAGTCCAGGTCAGGGTCTGTTTCTGAGCCTGACCCCAGACTGTGATCAATACTTACTACAGCACAGCAACAACAGCTGCGGGCTCTAACAAAGGAAACAATCCAATACCACAATGAGGTTACTCTGAACCAGGGCAGCAGACACCCAGTGTTTTGGAGTCGCAGAAAAGTGTGGACTGACAGCGTGTGTGTGAACGTGTGTGTTCCAGGCGGATGGTCAGTCCAGCAGCCATGCGAGGCCAGCGTGTGGTGGAGAGTGAGTGCAGGTGCTGGAACCCGGCCGTCTGGCTCCTCCTGTCCCTGCTGGGGTCCCTGGTCCTGGTGGGCCTCAGTCTGCTGCTGCGGTTCGGTGAGTGTGTGGGTCTGGGGGGATTTGTGTGTCGCAATCAGTCCTGTTGTACCTAGTGATTTTCACAGCTGTCTATTTCTCACACTGTTTGGAAGTACTGCAGTTGATCAGGTCTGACTCAGGTTTAGTTTTTTAACATCTACAGACGTAAAACAGAGAATCCTTTTACTGTCCAGTTTGAGGGTCAGTCAGAAATAAAAATTAACTTAGATCTTGTAATGGTTGAGGATGTTTTGATATTACAAAGATTATGATACTGAAAACTGCAACCTGCTGAAAGTGAACTGTTTCAAAATGATTAAAAAAAATATATATATATTACAATATAATCTAATGCATTTCCTAAGAAATGGCATATTTTGAACTGAAAGCATTTTTAATGGGACAACTGGTATCTGAATCACATTGACATGCAGCAAATTCTTATCACAGTAAAATCGAATAAGTACAGACTTGACTTAAACTACAGTAAATTACTGTTAATACATTAAAGAGATGTCAGTTTTGCTTTAAAGACAAGTTTAAATGTTTGTTGTCAAAACTTATCATGTGCAAAGTTTTCAATTGTGATGTTAACTTGTTGTAATCACCCCATCATGAAACAGCGAGCTGCTGTCAAAGGTTATGCGAGAATTAAAGGAGAAGAACAAGAAAATTGGGTAGCACTTTAGATTACAGCCCGCGTCTTACAGTGTAGTTTCCCGTCTCTTACAGTGTAGTTTCGTCAACTGTAGGGGTAACTCTCACACATGTACCTTGACATTTTGCGGTACCTATCGGGTAGTTACGCTCTCGTCTTACAGTGTAAGTCCTGGAGTCTTACAGTGTAGTTTCGTCAACTGTAGGGGAAACTCTCACACAAGTACCTTGACATTTTGCGGTACCTATCGGGTAGTTACGCTCTCGTCTTACAGTGTAGTTTCCCGTGTCTTACCATGAACTTGTCAAAACAGTGTAATTTTCCTGGGCATATGCTTTTGCTGTTAATGTGCCACTTCCTCTTAACAATCAGTATGGTGAATAAAGTAGACCAATGATGAACCTAAACACTGTAATGTATTGATGAGTATGTGTTTCACACAATAATGATAAGGCTTGCAGATGTAAAAAAAAAAAACTTTATTTTTTCAAACACACAGAGACCCCACATAGTAATTCACCTTTTAAGTAACCCAGCCATTAAGTAAACACTTGCCACTGCTAACTGTCTACCTGTCCAGTACTTCCACTGCGACAACCCACTACTTTACCTGTAACTACTGGTCAACAACTGGAACCGGGCTGGATTATAAAGTGCACACTTGTTGGCTTGACTTACTGTGTAACTACCCACTACTTTACCTGTAACTACTGGTCAACAACTGGAACCGGGCTGGATTTTAAAGTGCACACTTGTTGGCTTTACTTACTGTGTAACTACCCACTACTTTACCTGTAACTACTGGTCAACAACTGGAACCGGGCTGGATTATAAAGTGCACACTTGTTGGCTTGACTTACTGTGTAACTACCCACTACTTTACCTGTAACTACTGGTCAACAACTGGAACCGGGCTGGATTTTAAAGTGCACACTTGTTGGCTTTACTTACTGTGTAACTACCCACTACTTTACCTGTAACTACTGGTCAACAACTGGAACCGGGCTGGATTTTAAAGTGCACACTTGTTGGCTTGACTTACTGTGTAACTACCCACTACTTTACCTGTAACTACTGGTCAACAACTGGAACCGGGCTGGATTTTAAAGTGCACACTTGTTGGCTTTACTTACTGTGTAACTATCCACTACTTTACTGTAACTACTGGTCAACATCTGGAACCGGGCTGGATTATAAAGTGCACAAATGTTGGCTTGACTTACTGTGTAACTACCCACTACTTTACTGTAACTACTGGTCAACAACTGGAACCGGGCTGGATTATAAAGTGCACACTTGTTGGCTTTACTTACTGTGTAACTACCCACTACTTTACCTGTAACTACTGGTCAACAACTGGAACCGGGCTGGATTTTAAAGTGCACACTTGTTGGCTGTACTTAATGTTCAACTACCCTCTACTAGTGTGCATTTTATAATCTAGTCCAGTTCCAGGTGTTGACCAGTAGTTACAGGTAAAGTGCTGGGTTGTTGCAGTGGAACTGTTGAAGCTACTGACATCTGTGTTTCTATGATGAATAATGCTTGGACACTTTATCCACACAGATACTCCGGTCAGAGAGTAAAGGCAGATACACAGTCCACAGTTCAGTCTTTTATGTATCCTTTAAGAAACAGCATTACAGCAACGGCCGGATGCATGGAGATTGAATGAACGAAGAGGATGAATAATGTGTGTGACATCAACGTCCAACAGCCACTTATCAGTAGTGCATCTCAACAGGGTTGGCAGTGTATGGTATCTGAAACAATAAATAACAGAAGGTGAATCAAAGACAGTGTCTACCAGACGTTAATGATGCGCCCACTTGCTATTTAGCATTAGCAGTGCAACGTAAGGGAAACAAGAGCCAAAATTCCTGCCACATAAACAAACAAACTAAATGTTTATTCCCCTCTGAACACTCCTTAAAGATAACGTGTAAGCTATTAAAGTACTTACTTCCTCGAGAATGCATCACTGATAACTTATAAGATGTTTTGAAGATGCTTTTAAACAATCGCGGAATCTCCGTTCGGGATATACAACTTTGAGGACCCCAGGCTGCCCGCATAAAGGCATGAACGCAAATACGCAAAATCCTAAGGACCCCGGTCTGCCCTCTAAGTTGCCTGAATGAAATTATATACAAAATGCTTGCAACACATCAACGAAGAACAGAGGCAATTTATAACAGAAAATACTGGATAGTTAGCCAGTAAGCAAAGGCAAGTGTGATCTTAATGGATCAGTAACTTAAAAGGAGAATTACAATGTGGGGTCTCTGTGTGTATAAAAAAATAAAGATATTTTATACGTCTGAATATCATTATTATGTGAAACCCATACTCATCAATACATTACAGCTTTTAACTTTATCATTGGTCTACATAATCTTTATCCATGCTGATTCTTAAGAGGAAGTGATACATCAAGGTTTGCATAGTTAGAGCATATGTCCAGGAAAATTACACTGTTTTGATAAGTTCATGGTAAGACACGGGAAACTACACTGTAAGACTCCAGGACTTACACTGTAAGACGCGAGCATAACTACCCGATAGGTACCGCAAAATGTCAAGGTACATGTGTGAGAGTTACCCCTACAGTTGACGAAACTACACTGTAAGAGACGGGAAACTACACTGTAAGACGAGAGCGTAACTACCCGATAGGTACCGCAAAATGTCAAGGTACATGTGTGAGAGTTACCCCTACAGTTGACAAAACTACACTGTAAGAGACGGGAAACTACACTGTAAGACGCGGGCTGTAATCTAAAGTGCTACCGAAAATTGTCAATTCATGATGTCACTAATTGTTGCTGGGTGTTTTGGTTTTGTTGTTTCTTTCCTAAACTTTTCAGGTCAGCTTTGAGTCCAAAGCTAATGGACACATTTCAGAGTCTGTCAGTACAGAGGATAGCTGGATAACTCAGTGACAAATGCTGAAATGAGAGTGGAGGATAACACCAGCCTCAGAGCATTGAGGGAAAAATATAAACAATCAAAGAAACAAGAAAAGAAAGCGTGATGAACCTCTCCTCAGTGGTCGGTTACCTCCACATGGTCACTCAGGGGACAGGCACGAACCCTTGGAGAGGCAGCACCCTCTTCTGGGAGTTGGAGCAGCTCTGTGGGGAAACAAAACTGAACAAAAGAAAAACAAACTCTGAAAGCAACAAACATTTATGTAACAGGAGGGCCCCTCAATGACAGGGGCCCTCAGAGGGATGGTGGCTCCAGCACGTGTTTCTGGTAGCTCACTTTGCATCTTGTGGCTAAGGTAGCTGTTGTTGCTTTAATCTGTACTGATTTGGGACGTTTCCTGTTGATCTGTAATTTACTTATAATGTTTTATCCTATAAAACACTGTATTTCATATAGTCATTATAGCACACGCCGTATCTAATGGTATGAACAAATTTAAAGAGGGGGTATTGTGGTTGTTTTTAAGGATTTAAATGGTCCTTCTGGTACCCTTGTACCAGCTTAACATGAGTTAAAGCTCAAAGGAGATCCCTATTTCTCTCACTCTGGGGTTTAAAAAAACCTTTATTTCATTCCTGACTGGCCAGTCCTCTGTCAGCCTGCCAGGAGCAGAGCTATCGGCAAACCTTGGTGTTTGAGGTCCGCCCCACAAATAAACCAGTTAGAAGTTCATTGTGTGAGGGCCAAATCATTTCTACAAGTCTGGTGAAGATTTCTTGAAGATCTGGTGAAGATTACATTCTTCTTTGACATAAATGTGTAGAAGACTGAAAATCTGCAAAAATCAAATCCGAACACCTGACATTGTAACTCTTTTTTGGGAGAGTTTGTCTGTTTGTTTGTCTGTCTGTGAACAACATAACTCAAAAAGTAACAAACAGATCTTGATGAAATTTTCAGGAAATGTTCAAAATGGGTTAAGAAAGAAGTGATTTCAATTTGGAGGTGATCCAGATCACTGTCTGGACCCAGGATCTTTTTAAAGGATTCTTTGTGTTCTTTGATTCTATGTGTATATAACTCCAGGATAAATGGTCAGATTTCTTTGAAAAACAATACAAGTTTATTTCACCATAATTTCTGACAGATGTTAAAATACGATCCAGATCCTGGCAATATTCTGGATACTAAGATCTGGAATATGAAATATGTACCGTTACACTGTCAGGTAACAAATTATTGTACAAACCTGCAACTAACACCAAATTGTAGCAGACAGTCTGCTGAAAGGGAGTATAACATTAAAGTAGGACTTAGGTGTTGGTGACAATCACAATATGCTTGGTGGAGGTCTGCGCTCTCTGAGTACTGGTCTATTTCAAATTTTGGAGGATTAAAAGTTGCTCTTGTGACTCTTTTATTCTTAGTTAAGAATCACAAACATATCCTTCCTAGGTTCAGTAAGTCGGTAAGCAAGCGCAGAGCCTGAAACTGAGAATAGCACTCCCTCTTAAAGCTTCAGGTCTCTGTTTTCACTTGTGTTGGCTTCTACCTTGCACCAATAAAGGCCTCTTATCTTTCTTCCAGGCTTTATTTTCATTGTCTGGATCAGATCCACAGTTTTTTTTTCATCAAGATCACAGTTTCCCAAACTTAATCTGATGCTAAGTGTGTACTTTAATGCTCAACAAGCTGACATGTTCTCGCCTCTAACCATAAACACTTGTTTCCACTGATTTTTTTTGACATGTGATCTGATTTCTTGTATGTCAGAACTGAGCTGCATATTTGGGGCATTACACAGCTGAAGCACCCAGTGTACCTGCAACTCAACTCCCTGTAGATGCTAGCTTTTGTGTCCACAGTTACTGTCCGGCTCCTGTTTACCAACGATGAATCAACAAAAGCCCTGTGGTGATTTGGAGCAAGGATCAATTTCTCTCATTGGACATTCCCAGATATATGAAGCCTGACATGCTTAAATACACACTGCACCTGGTGAAGTCATCACCTCTGTTCCTGACTAACACCTGTTTGTTTTCATCTTTCAGGAGACGTGAAGATCAGCAGACGATCTGTCTCAAGTAAGTATCTATTCCTGTTTTATTTTTCTGGATAAAACCTGCACATGACACCATACATAGATGTATCCCCACCCCCTTTAGCTAAGACAGGAAGTTGTAAGTGTAATATACTTGTTGCATTGTCCCAAACAAACGAGAGAAGCTTGTGACTTGACCCAGATCGGGTGTGACGTTAATTTAAGTCCCTGTGGTGTCTTCTTTGAGTCTTTGGAACCTGAGATGTTATTCTTCAGGTGTCAGACTGACCTCCATACGAGTCCAGATTCTTCCATAATGACCCTTAGGAAAAAAAGCAGTGAATAAAATCTTCTTAGAAATTCAGCATTCTGGGCAAAAGTCCCCAGTTTCTAAGTTAACTCTATGGAAGCCACTCATCACTTACAGGCAGCCTCAGTCTGAAGCCTAATGTGTTTAGTCTTAATGAGACCACATTTTTAAGTGGCATCATACTATATTAAGAAAACGTTTTGTTGAAAATTAGACTGTTTTGGTTGCATATGCTTTAAAAATTGAACCTTGTGCGACCTCAAAATATTTGATGGACTTCATGTGGTAGTGCGACTTTTTTCCATCTCTCTATAAATGTTCTTTAATACAGCCACCAGAAGCTTTTTATTATTGAGACAGTGTTATGATAGTAAAATGCATCTGTGCCTTTAACAAGGCATTATCTGTCAGCCACAATCCCTTTAATCCAACAACCACACAACAACCAACGACACAGCAGTTTTACATTCATAACGTTTATACTTATTTTACATTGATTTTAACCAGCCTTTAATTGTGCTGTCTAAGTGAACTTAATTGTCATTTCATTCAATAACTAGTTAGCTTTAGCAGAAGTCTTTAAATAGATACAGTTATAACCTAGGTGAAACTCTTTGCTGTGAAAAAATACACCAATGCATAAGTATTGAAAACTGCAGTTCCTTGAGTGCCCACTTGAGGCTGACTGTAGAAACAGCAAACGACATACACACCAATTCAAAAGATATGATCTTCACAACAAAAATACACATGTGTGCAGCCTGGTTCAAAAATGACTTTAGCCTGAATATATTATGTCTCCATCAGCACACACTGATCAGGGATGAATGTTTTTCTATGACTCAGGGATAAGGAGGAGATTCCACTTTTGAGTTTTGTGTACTCAAGGCCATAGGTGGTTTTACTGACAGGTGGGCACCATGTGGCTGTTTGTGATGAGACAAAAGGTATCCCTAAATTCCACCTGTGTGCCTGTAGCTAGGTCAATGCAAAGCTACTTTGGGACAGTATTTGTATATATGCAGATGATAGTCTTTAAAACTCACCTTAAGAAACAGAAAGGTGATTTCACCACGACTATGTCTGTATACGCTTTTGCCCATGAAGGTGGATTAAAATATATTCTACTCCCTCATGAAATGAATGACAATGTGATTTATTCTTTCTAGATTAAGTATATATATTTTCAAAACTTCATTGATCATGTTACAGGTTGGATAATGTTGAAGGAAAAGTATAAACCTGGGAAGCTAACCCTAACAGTGTGAAACAAAATAAAACACAGAGATAATAAGGGCTGGTTTCAGGAGCGAGAACTCAAGTGAGGATAAGCTCACCTGGACTTCGTGGTGAGCCAAGGCGTGTAGTTTTTGTGTTCCTTCCTCCACAGCTGGAGCAACTTTTCTAGATTACGATGATGTCATTAAGGTGACTGAGCTCTACCTCCAGAAATGATGCATTCAAAGACATTGGACAACCCAGTGACTCTTTGACACCACCTATCCAATCATGATACCTCCATTATGAAACCAGTCCAAAGTTATTTGTAACCTGGACGAAAGGAACTATGGGAGAATTTTTTACCATCCAAAAAATTTGGATTGAAGCATTTGGGAACTGAAAGGAATTTTGGACTCGGGGTCACACAAGTGAGAAGATCACTGAGGAGCGAAGCATTATGTTGGAAAGTAAGCATACATATCAAAAGTCTGACTCATGGAGGCTATAGGTAAAATTCTGGATCTGTTCATTTTCCCAGCACACCATTAATCAAACATACTGAGTTTTTCCGGAACCACATGGTCTGAACATTCCTCCTGTTGCTCCTTCAATCTGTGTCTAGTGTTACAGGAAAGCAGATATAAAGTAGAGTTACCATCAGAGGCCAAGAGCCTCCTTTCAGCAAATCATTTCACCATGCTCTCTGTCTCTCTTTGCCTCCTGTTACAGCCTCTGCTCTACAAGACCCTGTGACGACACAATACCAAGGTAAGCACGAGCAAGACACCCACTTCCAACTCCACCTCCACGCCCACACCTACACAAACACCTACCCAGACATCTGTGTAGGAAAGCATGTCTGTATCCAGGCCACAGACTGAAAACCTATCAGTGGCTGGCTGTGTGTCGCTGAACAGAGAGCACAGAAGGTAGATCAGTGCCCGGGGCGTTTTAAAACAAGGTCATTTTCCCAGCACTCCCGTTCCCTAATCCCCACTTATTCTCCATGTTACCTCCCTCCCCCCTGCATCCTTCTCACTTAAGTCCAAGGAGTCATGTGGCCTATTGTGTACAGAGGGACTTCTTTTGGATGCTATTAAATGTCATCATGTTGGTTCACTTCGTTTTTCCAGCTAACAATGGACTTTCCATTTGTCCGTCTTTTAAACTCTGAGAGGAAATGTTTCCATGCCAGCCACAGGTCCTACATCTGACACATCTCAAATAAATGGGCAATCCTGTAGATAAAATCCTTTTAATCAGTAGAAAACAAGACCCTTCTGATTAATGCATCAGATCTGTTGACTGTCTGTTTGGGGTACCACAGGGATCTGTTTTTGGACCATTCCCAGTCATTTTTACTCTTTTTTTGACTCATATCAAAGTTACTTTTTGATACCCAATATGAAGTCTCATGGCTTCATTAGATAGAAACAAGGAAATGTTATGTAAACAGATGGGAAAGCAGAATTTTTTGCTGTGAGGACAGTTTTTTGCCTTTCTGTTAATGCCATTTGAAAATTGAACAGATGTGTGGACATCCTTGATGTTTTCATCTTGGAAATGATTCTTTCTCCTGAACCCCGCTCAGTTTTATTTACCACACTAAAGGCTGTGGTATGCCTTCCACACGGAAATGAGAAGTGCGGAATTAACACAGGAAAATGTGGCGTCTGTTCCCAAAATGAAGGGGATGGTGTATCACAAACCCACACCTGTAATGCACTTTGTGTTAGTCTTGACCAAGATGCAAACTCTGGTCTAATGGTGCAGCCACACCAAATGCGAATTTGCGGTGCGATTACATACAAAGTCAATGCAAAGGCGCGTTTAGCCGCCGATTCGCCTCGGGTGGCGCATTTGGCGCGGCGCGTTTGGAGCGTACACGTGTGTGGGCGGTAGACGCGAATTCGCTCGAGTTCAAAATATTCCCCCACGACGTCATTGTTTTGACGACGTTGAGGGGCAACTGCCGCCTGCTCCGGCTCCAACTCCGCCGGAGGATGGAGGAGAAAACAGTCTGTGCGGTGTGTCATCATCCAGAGTTATACGATACGACGTGTGTACTCTACAGAGACCGGAAAAACAAGAGCAGGCTTGGTTGAAAGTCTCTGAGGAGACAGGTTTTGAATGTCAGTTCTGAAAACATTCGTTCCCTGCTGGATTTGCCTGCACAGGCTATCACTGAGTCCGACTGTGTTTTCCTCAGCGGAGTTTTGAGCCTGATAGAGAGGAGGAAAGAGTGGGGCAGGGGCAGAGCCAGGGAAAAGATGGAAGTTCTCTGTGCTCCTCTCTTTCCTCCACCCCTTCATTATCCCCAGGGAGACCTCCGGGAACATGGGTCGGGGGTTCGGGTGGTCGGGGGTTCGGGGGATCGAGGAAGGAGATCGCAGGGAACAGCCAAGCAGGGCTGGTGGATTACCAGGGAGAGGCAGCAGGCATTGATTGTGATCTTTCACACACTCTCCTGTCATGCTTTGGAAACCACAGCTCATTGTTTTTCAGCTGCTCTTTTGGACTTTCGGTCTTTAAATGAACGAGCTCTCTACTCCGCATGCGCAGTACCGCATTCGCGCGCTAACGCGCGTTCGCCCCTCAGCTTGTCAAAAAAGTCCAGCGGCGAGACTCGGGCATTCACGCGGCGCGTGACAGGCGATTCGCGCGAGTAAATTTGCGTGTTCACGTTTGGTGTGGCCACGGCATAAGAAAATGAGACGATGCTGAAGTGCTAAAATCTGCTGTTTCTTGAGCGTCCACTGGCTCCGGAAGTACCAGAAGTCACAAACACACCAAGACAAAAAAAGCCGTTTTCAAAGCAGAAATTAACCTATTTACAGCCTGGTTCAAAAAACATCAATTGTCTGAATCACTAATTTCACTATAGGCACACTCTGTATGGGGGTTAAATTTTTTTTTTTCAACTTGACACTTGACAGAGGATATTAAGATCTTGAGCTCACCCAATCAGAGGCACAGCTCAGATCATGTGACTGGTGGACATCTTATAGGTGTACACGAAGCCCCTGCTACTTCCAATATAGCCGTGATAGTCGATTTGCTTCAAAAGTGCGTTTCAGAAACAGACGGGTGACGTCGGGGAAACTACACCCATTAATTATACAGTCTATGATCTTGACCAGGTTTCCTTGCACATCTACATTCTCTCCAAAGTGCTTCTGCTTGAGTTTTGACTGGTACCCATTTCACATTTCTTTGAACCAGCGCTTCCCTTTTCTTGCTCCTTGTTCAAGATTTGATCGACTTTTTTTAAGGATAAAGTACTAGGACCACAGTCCAGCTCTGACCTACTGCAGGTCGACAGCACCCTGATAGTCTTTGATCAGACTGAAAAACAAGTATTACTGTACCTTTTCACTGGCTCTTCAACTGTGGAGTGAGCTGCCCCACCAATTTCACGATCAGATATAAAATTCAATTTTCAGTTGTGTTTTTAACCCGCAATGAAAACCATGGCAGTGTCTTTCAGACATTAGACCCGTGTTGGCCATTCAGAATGAACCTCCAAAATTCAGCTGTGAGGTTTGAGAACCAAAAACTTAGTTCTTCATTTTGGCCAGAATTTTCAGAAAACATTTTTTTAGTGAAGTAAAGCTGTGATTTGTGTGGAAAAGAGGCCAAAACATATAAAAATATAGATATGGTTTCCCAGATACCTGGCTACATGTGGACATGGCCTAAATGACTCAACTCAGGCACGTGAAAGATAAACACACAAGATCAAATTTTTGCACCAATTCAAAAACTGCAGATTTTACATTTTGCACTGTTGGAACTCAAGAAGCTTCTAAGCAGAGTTTAAAAATGCAATAAGAAGAAATAGGAGTGACGCAAAAAAAATAAAAAAAAAATAAAATTAAATAAGTAACATTTAAACTGAAATCGTCTGTTCATCAGCTGATCAAAAGTCTAAGACAAGAGTCTTCAAAGACAAAGTCGGCACAAAAATGTGGATCCGGTGTCATTTCCTGTCAGGTATTCACTCTGTCGTGACCTCCTGATGGTGAAGGCTAAAAAGCTTCCTCTGCTTGATTGTGGTCAGAGCGTTAAGCTGCATATGCAAGACCTCCCATAATGCACCATCGCTGCTGAGGTCATGGTAAAACAGTAATTTTGAATTCCTTTGAAGATCCTGAGATTTATGAAATAAAAAAACAAGTGGCAAACCCAAAAATTTTTCACAAATGCTGAGTCAGAGAACTATGTTTGACACAAGTTGAACCCAATAAGTGCAAAATGTAAATTTGTGCAATTTTTCAACTGGTCTTTAAATTTTGATCAGGTGTGTATTGTAAGATGTTTGCAGAAGTTGCAGGAGTTTTCACAGGTGAAGACAACATTTGATTTGCATTTAGTTTGATGGCTAATAAAAGTGTAAAACCTGAACTTTTCGATCCATTGTAAACAGAGATCATAGTTCTGAAGAAACACTGACAGCAGACTGAATGTGACGTGTGTAATCTGCTCATTTCTCCAAAGTACAACTAGTGAACGGACGGAACCGGTGTGAAGGCAGAGTGGAGGTGCTCTACTACGGCTCCTGGGGCACGGTGTGTGACGATGAGTGGGACATGGTGGACGCCAACGTGGTGTGTCGACAGCTGGGCTGCGGGGTGGCTGTGGCAGTGGGCAGCAGCTCAAAGTTCGGACAGGGCTCAGGACTCATCCTGCTGGATAACGTGAACTGTGATGGAAGCGAAACGGACCTCAGCCAGTGCCGAAACCTGGGCTGGGGAGTCCACAACTGTTACCACTATGAGGACGTGGCCGTTACCTGCAGAGGTAAATGCTGTGAGGCATCACTGTGAGCTGAAATGATGATGAATCATTCCTAATGTCAAGTTCTGGAAACAAAGAGAGCAAATTGACTAATTTTTACCACCTCTTTTTGCTGCCAGAACCAGCCGGCCTGGGGGGTCAAGGCTCTGAGGATCGCACCACACCGCCCACGGACATCTCTGGTTTACGTAAGTGTTCCTGCTTTTATCTAAATGAGACTGTTGTACTGCCAAACTGAAATGAAAGTGGGATTGACTTCTTCTCTTTGAGGGAGTAAAAGGCAGATAGCCAGCATTAGAGCTCTCAACTTTTATTCTTAACTCTCAAAGAAAAATAAGTCCAGGGACCAGCTTACCAACATGGCCAAGTGTTTAGATTTTACTAAACCGTTTGATTTATAAGGAAGCCAAAATAAAACCTGAGACCTGAATCATATGAAGGAAAAAAAAAAACCTCCCCCAATATAAAAACCTGTGCTGTCTATTTCAGCAAAAAAAAACAACAACAAATGTTTGCTAACATGTTAGCTTAGTGCTCAAAGTGGAAATAAAAACTGCTACTCACCTCATACACTTGTTGGCTTAGTCAGCCCTGTGGTATCATGCAGGACTGCTCTGGTTCCTGTCAGCTTTGTATCCTTTCACTCAGACTTTCTGGTTTATCCAGCAGTTCAGAGCTAGTTCCTGGTAATGTAAAGTCCAGTTAAAGTGAAGCAGACAAATGGGACTTAAGCATTAACTAACATCACAAATAATAAACGTCTTGAAGGATGCTGTATGTATGTATGTTTATATATATATATATATATATATATATATATATATATATATATATATATATATATATATATATATATATATATATATATATATATATATAGTTGGATAGATAGATACTAAAAATATATTGTATGTATGCACAAATAAGACATTATTTTGTACAAAAAACAGACAGACACCTGATTTGATTTAATCCTTTAAAGTGTAAAACTTCCTCTGAGTTTTTAAGGTGCTACAAGATTTTTTTTTTTAAACAGTTGTGTTTACAGCTTTAAGAATTAAACCTAGATCCAATATGCTGTGTGAATAAAACCTAACAAACCTGGTAAAACAACATGTTAGATGTTTGTTTAATTGTGTAGTTTGCATTTTTGTTTATGTCATAGTACTTTGTAGACATTTCTATAATTTTTAAACGATTACACAATCAGTCCTATTAAACTGTCAAATGTTGTGACCAAAAAAAAAAAAAAACAACAACAAATATTAAATCATTCACCTCCCTAGAGTTATGTAAGTGTGCTGATGTAAGTTATTTGTATTAAGTTATCTCAAAGTACATTTGGAATTTTTAATTTCGTATCTTGATACTATTGGTTTTGTTGTAAGGTCAGTCATCATGCTGTAGGAATCAATTTTGTCTCTATTTTTTGATCAATTGGTTTAAAATCATTTTTGAATTTATTTTTTACAGTGTAGTAGAGTTATCAATTAATTTCCATGATAACTTTTCTTAAAAAATATTTTTTCTTAGCTTCAAAGAAACCTCATTGAGTCCTTCTCATTACATTTGATGATTTTTGGAGTCATGCTTCATTTTTATGTTTTCTTTAAATAAGATTTGCATAAGGACTCGTCTGATGACCGAGGCTTACATTAAGTCTAATAAGAAGGTTTTTCTTTCTTTTTTTTTGAACAGACAATAAAAAATGCTCTGCATTCATCTGGACATGTCTTAGCATACAGAGTGATAGTTATGATCTCAAGACTGAGGAGGATCCTGAGACGATGTGGTGTAAATTCAGAGGAGAGAAGTTTGCGCCCTGCTCCTCTTTGCTGAGTTTTTGCTGTCGTAATGTTGCTCTGAATTATGAAATCCTCGTAGATCTGCATTGTTGACTTTGGTCACACAGGAAGTACATTTCAGAGATCTATTTGTCACTTTTGAACAAAGAAGCATTTAAGACAACATCAAAGCCTTCTTAAGACGTGTTGGGTATCTGTGGACATCTTCATCTTCAAAAGGACACAAAGGCCTCTTGAAATTGTGAGCCGCTTTTATTGTCTGTTGGATTCCGTTTTTCTTTTGGCTGTTCCACCATAGTTTTTCCATCAGCTCCCAAGAGAATAATGTGAGACCAGAACAGAATCGAGTTTGGCAAACCTTTGACGTACTACGCTGTCTCCCCTGAGGCCTGTGTGTAAAAGCCACTGGAGGTGTGTGAAGTGTTTCTGAATGATGGACACATGAGAATGTCTTTTGTCTCTGTTCAGGTTTGTTTTTGTCCAGACTACAGCAGAACATGACAACATCTGTGCTTAGGGCAGAACCAGACTCCTCTGGAGTCTCTGTTTGTATTGTGTCAGCCGTCACCCGGGGTGTGACACAATCACTGGGCTCTGTCTATGTCCCAAGTGGATCTTTTTTTAAAATCATGATCTCAGTTCAGGATAAAGGAAAAAAAGGACTCTGACTGTGAACGAATTCACCCCAGTCTGTTTGAGCTTTCCAAAAAGATTAGAAGAATTTAAAGTATACAGTACGTTTAAACAGAGCTTAACTAAAATATTTTCACTGTCTACGTCTGTTATTTCTCATCCTTCCTGTTTTAGGAGACGGCACCATCCGTCTGATGAACGGACCTACCGCCTGCGAGGGCCGTGTAGAGATCTACCTCCAGGGTGTGTGGGGGACAGTCTGCGATGACGAGTGGCACATCGAGAACGCCATGGTGGTGTGCCAACAGATAGGCTGCGGCAGTGCGGTCACTGCGCACACTAACTCCTTCTTTGGCTACGGGACCGGACGGATTCTCCTGGACAACGTGAAGTGCAAAGGGAACGAACCGGACCTGTACTCCTGCCAGAACCTCGGCTGGGGGAAACATAACTGTGGACACCATGAGGACGCTGGGGTCACGTGTACTGGTACGCAAATCTTAGTCACAGATGCATTTGCACACGTCTCTCTGTCCCACTCTGAGAAGGAGACGTCAATGCTAACGTAAAGTCAAACTGCATTTTCACAGGTTTCAGAGCTAATTTCCTTCAAAGGAATCTGACAATTAATTATTTTGTTCTTCTAAATCAATCACTGCAACGGCGTATTAGGGCAAATTTACTAGTTTTATTAAGTTGTAAATTTTCCACTTAATGAACTTGCATATTTTCGAGTTTCTAAAGTCGTAAATTTGCGACTTTAGAAACTCGAAAATTTTGAGTTTTGCTCTCGAAATTTTTTTTTTTTATTATTTCTTTAGTGGCCCTAATACGCCGTCGTAAAATCACAAACTGAAAGACATATTTTTTAAAACACAGACACAAAATTGTATTTCATGGTCATGAAATAGTAAATTATACTAATTAGCTTACAGTAGCATTAGCTGTAGTAGCTGTCAACAACAGTTAGCAGATGCACAAAAAGCAAATGATATTCAGCGTGATGTAACCTTACTATTGTTACTTTTTGCCATAGATAAATGTGGTTATGACAAATAATGTCTTAACAAGTTATGAAATGTATCAGCTTGAATATATTAGCATTAGTCATGGGTTGCTAATATCATAGAAGGCTATGATTATACTCATCATGTTGTGTAAAATAAGTAATGAAGAGGTTGAAAACTTCATTAGCGGTTGTCAAATGTGACATGTCACCATGAATTGATGTCTCTATGCATTTTATTTTATTTTTAAACCATAAACTACTAGAAAAAAATTAGCTAATAGATACAATTGTTCTAAATATCAGCTGAGTGCTCGCATAATATTTATCTTTTACTATTAAAATTTTTAACAAACTGACTTCTTTCTTACATTGCTAGTTTGAAATTTTAGAGTTTCTTCAAGACATTTCTTAATGTGCTGAAAGCAACACAGGACAGACGGTCTGTAGATGGGGACTGGACCACAGTCCTTATTTTGACTTGTGAGAAAAACACAATAAGTTGTTTTTACATGTTTATTCTAGTAACGAAAATAACCACATCAGGATAATTTGCTTTCTTATGTGCGGTCTGTATCGTACAGACTCATGTTTTTCGCAAATGCAGTAATTTTAGAGGTTTTTCTAAACCAGTAGAAATGTACGGTGGCGTATTGCATTCACTTGAATAGAAATCCTCCTATTTAAACGATATAACTTTCTCATAAAAACAAGAATTTATTTATCTTACAATTTCCTGTTTTTATGAGATACTGTGTCATAAAAAAATGATTTCCCATGACGCTCTCCCGCATGACTCATTGCTGCATGCTTTGCTTATGCTAAACAGAGGTGCGAGGTCAACACATGAGGTGGATTTTTAATGTGTTTTAATTCACAGTTACATGTTTCAGGTGTGTTCAATGATGACGATTGAAGATTTTCAGGAATTTCTTTACTATTTAGATTCCTGTTTTTATGAAATACTATCTCATAAAAACAGGAAATTAAATTCAATTACAAAACCCCTGATAGTTATGTCGTAAAAACAAGAGGATTTATTTTTAATTTGGGTGAATGCGATATGCCACCATAGAAATGTTTAATGTGATCAAAATTAATCAATGGTTAAGTAATAAAAAAATGCAGTCATAGATTACTTTTTGAGGTTTGTATATGTTCCTAGGTAATCTCAATAATGTAGTGCAAGGACTTTTAAAAAGTAACATAGTCAATGCAAGTGTGAGGTCCAGATGAGGAAACAGGAGGGGAGGTAAAATGTTACGACTCTAAAAAGAAAAATAAAACAGACAAAAAAATAAAAGATGCTGCTGAAACACACTCATACATGCAAAGAAACAAGAACAGATATTGTAAATGAAAAGAAAATACATAATCTACTGTGATAAAGTAAAAACAGTAGTATGACATCATGGTGATAGGCCCTGGCAGAAATATTTTTTCTGTCTTGCACCACTGCCCTAAACACAAGCGCGCGCACACACAGACACAGGCTTGGACACACATGCACGGCCTCTTAAGAGAACTGCTATTATCACCGTGTAGGCTGGTCGCACGCTCAAAACTGCAAACCAGCCTTCATGTCACCGTGATTCATCAGGACAGACAGGTATCAAGGTGATTGAACAAATTATCCTCGTCCTGAACAAAAAAAATTACCCTCCCATACCAGTCACGCAGTGTTTTGAACATCTGCTTTTTTTTCCCTTCATGGGCCCGTTACAGCTGCACTGGTTACGCCATCAATATTTATGCCACTTAAAAAATTAACATCAACGAAATATATCTTAAACTTCAAAATAAAACGTTGACATAACAGTGGTTTGTGTCCTCTCTCCCTCTCCGTACTTCAGGAGTACCAACTCTCCCTCCTTCAGTCACAGACCTCCAGAATGGATCCTTGACCACAAACAACGTTGAAGGTAAACATACAACAAACAGTTCATTTGTTTTCTTTTCAGAACAGAGATGAGTGTGTGATTCTGCCAAATGACCATCAGGGGGAGCCATTTCTTCCCAATAGTTTTCTAATGTGCTTCTGCAGAAAACCTGCTGTTGAAATAGTTTAACTCTTTAACTTTTATAAATAATCACAAACATGCCATTTTTTCTTCTTGTAAATTTTCCTCACAGGTACCAAAGAAATCCCATTTACTGACTTACCGTCAACAACAACCACACCAACAACAGCCGTAACCACACCTGCTCAGACAACAGGTAAAAAAAAAACCAGCTTAAAACAGATAAAACAGTGTTTTGAGATTTGTATCAGTGTGGATGAGAGTTTTCAAAGCAGCAGAGTCATTGTCATGTTTGCAGCCAAACCATCCGTTCGTGTGATGAACGGTAACAGCAGCTGTCAGGGTCGAGTAGAGGTCTGGTTCAGTGGACACTGGGGGACGGTGTGTGATGACGAGTGGGACCTTACCAACGCCAACGTGGTGTGCAGGACTCTGGGCTGTGGCCCGGCTATCGCAGCCACAGAAAAAGCCCGCTTTGGATACGGTTCTGGCCCGATTTTGTTGGACAACGTGCAATGCCGTGGCTATGAGTCGGACCTGCGGCTGTGTCCTAGCCTGGGCTGGGGTCAGCACAACTGCGGCCATCATGAGGATGCTGGAGTCATCTGTTTACGTAAGTCCTGACTGCACCGCTGTCACATCAAAGCAGGCCTCACTAGGCGTACGCTTACAGTAAGCGCAGGCACTTTACTGAGCAGAGGGAATGTCTGTATCACAAACCTCCATCTACAGTCATCAGTTCCACTGGAGGCTCCCTTTTCATCCAGTCATGTGTACCCACCCTGCTGAGCTGGCCGGTTTCAGGGTATGACTGTAGTACTCTGAGGAGGAGGAGGAAGAGGAGGAGGAGGAGGAGCATGAAAAATACAGTGGATGAGTCAGGGCACATCAGCGTCACAGCATGCCTGCTGGCTAAATTTCACTTCTTTGAGGCTAAACCAAAAACACACACAGACTGCTCTTCACTGAGATTCAGGGTGAGAATGAGAAGTTGATTTATTTTCACCTTTTCTCTGTTTTTACATTCAATCCCAGAACAGACTCTTCAATGAACTTCTAAATGTTGTTTTGTTAGAAAGCCTGGGTCATGGAGGAAGAGTAAACATAGAAAACAAAACAACAACAGAAGTATATAAATAGAAATATAATCAAAAATGAATAAATCCTGTTCATTAAAAGATTTGCATGTGCATGATTTATAATCTTGTTTTCATTCATCCGTTCATCTCAATCTATCATGGTTAAATAAAATTGAGGTCACATTTTCTTATGCATGAAATATTTTTTTCCCTGGTGGCGTTTGTGAAATGGGACAATTCATTTAAGTTTTATCTATTGATGATAGATAAAGTCAACATGGGCAAACTGAAAAAGACCGACTAATGCAAGTGTCCTAAGGATGATATTTTGCAGCCCCTGTCCCTAGAAGGGCTTCTGTGAGAGTGAAAGATTAAAACAGGAAAGGAAAAGACATAATCAAACACACATTAATTACATCAACAGTGAAAACACCAGACATTAATGCAGGTTTGTTCCTTAGTAGACCAGGATTTGGTCTCTCTTTTAAACATGTTTATAAAAGTTTACTCCAGAAGCTGCTCTGATGGATCTGCTGGATCTTTTGCAGCTCTGTAGTCTCTTTAGGGCCATGTCCACACATAGCTGGGTATCTGGGAAACCTCAAATATTCTTGTACGTTTATGCCTGTCAGCCACACAAAACCATAGTTTTACGTCACTAAAACTTAACTCCAGCCAAAGTGAAGATTTTAGAAGATCTCATGGCTTCGTAAAACAGAGTTTTGGTTCTCACACGTGACAGCTGAATGACAGGGGTTCATTCTGATTGGCTGGCACAGGTTTCACCTCTGAAAATCGCTGCGAGATATGGGTTTGACGTGCTTTAAGCCGCATTAATTGGTGTATGTGCCTGGTTATGTACAGGCAAAAGTAGGGATGCGATCTGAAAACCGGTTCCTGTTGGGAATTGATAAGAAATTTTTCAATCCATCGATATCCTTAGCCTTTGTGTTTAACAATTCTCTTATCCATTCTTTACACTTTGCCAGAGCTGCAGGAACTTATGAGACTGCTCTGCCCCAGCTTTCTTAACTTAGCAGTTAGATAGCATTTCCCAAGAAAACCCTGTTTTAGGATTTCTAGCTTGAAGTTTTACTGACCTACGGAACACACAGAGAAATCTACATTACTCTCTCACAGGAGGTTCTTATTCAGTACATTCAACATGGTATAAATCTCCTTATTTACCAAAAACAATATAAACAAAATAGTGCTAGCTTTATGCTAATGTATATGGAAAATTGCATTGATACGCTAGCAGTTAGCATTCATTAGTGCAACTTTGGCTTCAGAATAGAATTTAAACTTTCATCACAGAAACATGTCACAATTACTCTTTTTAAAAAATACTGAGAATTTCAAATGTCAAAATACTTTCAAGCAAATGAAAGAAAGGTAAGGCTCATGGTTGGCTTCATAGCTACGGCAAGGTTCCAAACAACTTAGAATAATGCTATAACCACTTCGAGACACTAGATGGCCTACTTGAGTCAATAACATATTACAAAACAGTACATCATCGTCACATGAGGTGCAATTTTTACTTATTTCTTTGTATTTACCCTGGGAGACATTCAGATCCAGTGACAAATTACTTATTTATTCACTTGAAAAAAGAAGGAATTGATACGGGAATCGATAAATAATTGGATCAATAAGCAGATTTGATAAGGGCATTGATATTGATAAAATCTTACCAATGCCCATCCCTTGGCGAAAGTATTTTTAAAAGTAATTGAGGGGGCATAGTTCTTGAAAATACTTAGCTAAATGTGTACAAGGCCTAGGTCTTTACAGAGCAGTTGATGGGTATTTATACATAAAATTCTTAACTTTTTAAATGGTATTTTTGGGGCATTTTATGCCTTTAACCAGAGAGGACAGGACAGTGGATTGAGAAGGGTGGGAGTGGGGAATGACATGCAGGAAACAGGCCGTGGGCTGGGTGAGGGCGAACCTCAGGGACGTGACCTAAAGCCATCTGCACCCCGTTGTCACGATTTTTAAGACCTGATAGTAGAAGCTCTGTAAAGATTTGAGAGGTGACCATGAGTCACAATAAGGGCTGAAAGCAACACACTTTACAAAATGTCAGGCTTGAAATTTGTTTAAAAGAAAAAGAAAGAAAGAAAGAAAGAAAGAAAGAAAGAAAGAAAGAAAGAAAGAAAGAAAGAAAGAAGCAGTCAAGTGTGATCAGCTGTTTTAGAAAAGATTGCTTTTGCTTTGTTAACAAATATTACAATTAAAAAGAACAAAAATGTACAAGCCCTGAAGTGTCACTCAGGTTTCTTCTCTTTCCTCTGCTTCCCTCAGCGCTTGAGTTCTACTATGGTATAGGACGGGACTTCGCAGTAACCGAAAATGTGCCCCCCACCATCTCAACCACTACAGCTCCCTCTGAAGGTACGTTACATGTATTCCCAGCTAACAATCACCTGTTTTCTCTTCACTGTGTCTCTGTAACAGTAAAGAGGGGTTATTATGCTTTTTCTTGTCGTTATTTTTTCCCATATGTTCCCCTGCAATATCTTTACATGATTTACAGCTCAGAAATAAATCCCTGTTGTTCTCACACTGAAAACCCTTATTTTGAAACGCTTCATTTTAGCTGCTGTCTCTTTAAGGCTCCTCACTCTACAAACCCCTTCCCTCTGATTGGCCGGCTTCCTGGAGGCAAGGAGAGGGGCTATGGGCAGACCTTGGTGTTTGAGGCCACTGTGCCATGCCCTCCAATGTGACTCAGACCTTGTATGACTCTGCTTTTATGTTTGCAGGAATGCTGCGGCTGGTGGATGGCCAGCACGAGTGTGAGGGTCGGCTGGAGATATACTCAAACTCTGAGTGGGGTACAGTGTGCGACGATGCTTGGGACCTCCCTGACGCTAAGGTGGTGTGTCGCCAGATAGGCTGCGGAGAAGCCGTGGCGGCGAGGAGTGAGGCGTTCTTTGGGCCCGGCACAGGAACAATCCTGCTGGACAATCTGAAGTGCACCGGCTCAGAGGCCAGACTGCAGGACTGCTCCCATATATCCTGGCCAGTGCACAACTGTGACCACGGTGAAGACGCTGGAGTCACCTGCTCACTGTCGTGATTTCAGCACAACCAGGAAGTGAGCGGGCGGAGCATCCTGGGACTTGTATTCATTATGTAAATAACAGCGACCACATTGCTGAAGGATTACCTCACCACCAACAACATACAGATACAAATATGACAATATACCATCCCATACTATAAACTATCTATGCCTATTAAGCACTTTATAAATAAATATATGAAATAAAGAACCATGTACACAGTTTTCCATTTGATGATGAGACATTTTAACTGTCTGTCTCTGTTTTTTATACCCCACATGTTCAAATATTACACTTTATGTGTTTCTTTTGAGTGAGGAACATGTCCTGGTTTTAAACTCTTTGACAAAGGAGACATACTTCAGCTCAGAAGCATGCACATTTGTAGGATTAAAAGGGTCTGAAGTTTCAAAGGAATAAGACAGAATGAGAAGAAAATACAGTTTCTTGATCATTTTTTTTAAATCTTGTGCATATTCAGTGTCTCTCCTTATGAAGATAAACAATGTGTCACCTGTGTTCTGTAAACCATCACATAAATAAATGTAACTTATAATCATTTACATCTGACAAAATAAATGTTCTTATTTTTTGATAACAATGTTCCAGTGTAAGCAGGAAATGTAAGTTAGTTTGTGTCATTTTCATCAAATCTGTATCACCTCAGGCTTTTATAATATGATAACTCCATTGATAAACCTTTTATACAGTGTATTCAAAGGAGGGAATACACTCACCCACACATAATTATCTATCTATCTATCCATCTATCTATCTATCTATCTATCTATCTATCTATCTATCTATCTATCTATCTATCTATCTATCTATCTATCTATATATATATATCTATATATATATATATATATATATATATATATAGATATAGATATAGATAAGATCACATTTATCACATATATATATATATATATATATACATACATACATACATACATACATCTATATCTATATATATATATATATATATATATACATATATACATACATACATACATCTCTCTCTCTTTCTCTCTCTCTCTCTCTCTCTCTCTCTCTCTCTCTCTCTCTCTTTATATATATATATATATATATATATATATATATATATATATATATATATATATATATATATGCACATGCTTTCAAATAACATTTGTAGTGGCAACAGTACAAATGTTATAAATTTTCCTCCAGAGACCACCTAACTTTTTTGTGGTTGAGGCTTTAAGGAGTTCTTTTCTGTACATTAGAGGGTCTCAGATCCCTGCATTTCTAGCAATGTCTATAACCATAATCACACAAATGAACAACTACCTCTGAGACCAGAAGTCACAATAATTGAGGCCCATTATTCTCACTTTTTGCATGGAAATGTATACATCCTTTATAAATGATGTTACCATCAATGCTCTCATACTTTCATGCCTTTGTAATGTTGGCATTGCTGTTAACCAATACTTTCACAAGGGGGAGCAACCCAGAGTCATAAGTTCTACCCATATCCAGACCTGCATAAATGTTGGGCATAAACTGGCTTTTTTTTTTCTTTTCCACCACTGTACCTTTACTCTTATGGACTGTTAAATATCAAAATGTTGCACAAGTAACTCACCTCAGTAGGTGGCATTAATGCATCTTAAACTGATTGTCAACTGCCATTAACGGAACAAGAACTGCATTGGTGCTTTGCATTACAGGAAACAGAATATGACAAACCAGCCCATTGCATACAGAGAACTTTTCCTCACATATTTCATTTTTGCCAAGTCAGTGTGCACATCTAGCAAAGCAGGCGATATAGTAGCAGCCAAAAGGTCTGCAATTAGGGTGAAACGTTGTGTAAACAGGGCATCAGATGTGATTGGCTATGAGCCACTTAGGGGGTGGTCATGTTAAAAAGTTGCTAAACCGGCTTTTTCATTTATGTTGAAACAGTTTTGTCTCACTAGTGTGACCCCCCCCCCCCCCCACACACACACACACACACACACACACACACACACATACACACACACACACACACACACACACACACACACACACACACACACACACACACACACACACACACACACACACACACACACACCCAATGATGGGATGAGATAATGACTTCTAGATCTTCTCTGAACTAATCTGATGACAATTTGAATTTCTCCATAAAGAGACTTATACATGTCAACAATCAGTTTGATCTAGATCAAAATTTAATAATACCCAACAAATCAGCTTGACCCTGGGTTACCAAAGCCAATCAGCATCTGGACTTGATTTCTCAGTGTCCTCGTTTGCATCAGAGCAAACCATCCTGAAAAACGTGCATTTCAAAAGTTGCAGGACTTGCATTTCTTTTTTCTTTTCAAGTCTGAATCATGACTGTTATTTCAGCTGTCTTAAAACCAGTTAATTTGAGGTTAATCACCCTTCACACTGTGAAAACCAGCAAGAGTGAAACCTCTGTGTAATTTACTATCTACTGCTGATCTGAGAATCAGCAGAGTTAACAGGCACTTCTCTGGAGGAGGTAAATAACCAAGAAATCACGGTTTACACATCTGAAGTAAATGTTGCACTGCCAAGTCTTCACCAGAGGCTGTTTAAGTCTAGCCACACGAATTACAGAGAAGTTTGCATCTGTTTGGAGGCTGATAAACTTAAAATGAGACATATCCTGTGCTCACAGGCTGAGCAGGACCATCAAGCTGAGTGGGCGAGGTCAAAGTTTGGGGCTGAACAAGGGTGCAGCACACAGCCTGGGGACCAATCAGACAAGCCCAACGGCTCCAGAGCACAGGTTGTAGATCGGCTGGAGGTGTAACAGCATTCTTCAGGATGGGAACAAGGTGGACTGGAGGGGCAGCTCTGCAGATTGACCAGGAGATAGCAGACGTAGGCAGGGCAGCTCTGAGCAGTGAGGAGGCTGGTGATGATCTGAAGGGAGGTTGAAGTAGGAAAGGGGGGATGGAGAGCCAGGCTGAGTTTGCCTGAGGCTGGAATGCAAGACCTGTGGCAAGAAGCTGAGGTATGGACACGTACGTTTGTGTAGCTTGTACAGGAAACAGGCAGCTGCTGAAGCCCCACCTCAGGATATTACAGTTTAGAGACAACGTGACGCTGCTGAAAGAGAAACGGGAGTTTTGGTTGAAATCCCAAAGGAGCAAGAATTCTTTTGCTGCTTCTGCTCTACAATGCTCAGTTCTCTTCAGTGGACTTACACTGCAGCATGGGAGGAGCTCAGCAGAGACAGGAGACAAACCAAGACCAGGAACACCTGGGCATTGAAGGACACACAGTGAACATCTGGTGTTACCAATAAACAGCTGGAGGCATGGTTACCTTGCTTTATGTGTGGCCTCCAAGTAGACCCTGAAACAACCAGGGCCCAAGGTGGCTGTCATATGTCCTAGTGGCTCTTCAGGCTTCCTGTCATTGGCCAGCTCACTGGACAGGCTGCTGGTGATGTTTGAGCTGTGTGAAAACCTGGATGGAGATTAATGAAGCAGCAGAGAATTAAAAGATATACTCAACCTAATCCAAGATGGCCTGGACACCTGTCTATGGCTAGCTTGGAAGGGGCTAGTTGACTTGTGGCTAGCTGAATAGGAGCTAACACCTGGGAGAATCTGAGTGGAGCCAGGTGACAGGTGACAGGAAGTCCCATATGTTCCCCCGTAATATCTTTACATGATTTACAGCTCAGAAATAAATCCCTGTTGTTCTCACACTGAAAAACCTTATGTTGAAACGCTTCGTTTTAGCTGCTGTCTCTTTAAGGCTCCTCACTCTACAAACCCCTTCCCTCTGATTGGCCGGCTTCCTGGAGGCAAGGAGAGGGGCTATGGGCAGACCTTGGTGTTTGAAGCCACTGTGCCATGCCCTCCAATGTGACTCAGACCTTGTATGACTCTGCTTTTATGTTTGCAGGAATGCTGCGGCTGGTGGATGGCCAGCACGAGTGTGAGGGTCGGCTGGAGATATACTCAAACTCTGAGTGGGGTACAGTGTGCGACGATGCTTGGGACCTCCCTGACGCTAAGGTGGTGTGTCGCCAGATAGGCTGCGGAGAAGCCGTGGCGGCGAGGAGTGAGGCGTTCTTTGGGCCCGGCACAGGAACAATCCTGCTGGACAATCTGAAGTGCACCGGCTCAGAGGCTGAGACTTGTGGCTAGCTGAATAGGAGCTAACACCTGGGAGAATCTGAGTGGAGCCAGGTGACAAAAATAATTATTATTCTTTTTCTTTTGAGTTTGATCACTTCTTTACCTCCCGACATATTTTAGAATCCCTGAAAAAAATACACAAGAATGGCAGCTGTCAATCATCGTTAAATGTGACGTAAACCTCATCGTTAACCTCATATAACTAATGAAAACAAAACTTTTCAGAAAAATAAGGTCTTGAATACAAGGCAGCCAAATGATATCTCCAAATCACCACAACAAACAGACCTGAGAAACATTACCACCAATTGTATTTATTTTATAAAAAATTGTCCACAGCCCATATAAAATGACCTGGGAGACAGAGTTTTTAACCTATACTGCAGCCAGCCACCAGGGGGAGCAGTATTTGTGGCAACCTCACTTTAAGTCAAGCAAGCGGACATCCATTTTTTTTAATTTTTTTTTTTACTGTTTTACTATGCTCAGGACAGAGGCGCTGATGAAGTGGTGAGTCCCGAGGTTCAGGAGACACAGCTCTGCCTCTCACAACAAAACCAGGCTGTCTCAGAAATGTCACATGTAATGGTTGGTTCCCAAATGCCTTTGATGCTCATGAGATCAGAAAGCAGGTTGAAATGCCACCTGAAATTGTGTCTTCAGGGTCCATTGCAAGCCAGTTGCCTTCATTTGTCAAGACAAAAAGAGCCACAGACAATACAGGCAGACAGTTGTATGTTAAAAGATGAATTGTGTGTATTGTTGCCTAGACAGGCAAGATCCAACATGGAGTCTGCAACAAAAAACATGTTTGATCTACAGCTAGCACTGCAATATTCCTCTTTGCACAGTCCGCAGTGGCATCAACACCTTATTTCACAGCATCAGATAGGTCATTGGTGTGAGAGCTTGCATCAAAACAAACACTTGGAAATAAATCAGCATGTAGACAAAGAATGACGATGACAGACACCTTGTCCTCTTCCTTTTTTGATTGAACACATCCCAACTGTTAAAGGATAAGTTTGGTTTATACAGCTTTTACATTGTTTATAGAATAAGTAGAACAAAATACCCACCCAGAAGGTATTCCTGATCCAAGCAGTGCTTCGGGAGATATTTAGATCCAGAATCGTGCAGCGGACGTCCGCATAATGGGATCCATCGGGGCACAGACAGTGCTGCTCCTAAAACTGCATTAATTGTCCAAAAACTCGTGTTTTTCACCAATATTCCATCATGGTCCGCTCAGGGTTAGTCCTCTGCTGCAGTCTGTGTCACTCAAGACAGCGCTGTGTGGCTGTAATGACCTCTGAACCGACAAAGACTTTGTTCACATTTGCCCCTCGAAGAAAGGAGTCAGCTCTCCAGAGAGTACTGCGAATGCGCGGAGGGGCAAATGTGAACAAAGTCTTTGTCAGTTCAGGGGTCAGTACAGCCACACAGCACCGTCTGGAGTGACACAGACTGCAGCAGAGGACCAACCCGGAGCAGACCATGATGGAATATTGGTAAAAAACATGAGTTTTTGGACGATTAATGCAGTTTTAGGAGCGGCACTGTCTATGCCCTGATGGATCCCATTATACGGACGTCCGCTGCACGATTTTGGATCTAAATATCTCCCAAAACAATGCTTGTATCAGGAAAGCCTTCAGGGTGAGTATTTTGTTCTACTTCATTCTATAAACAATGTAAAAGCTGTATAAACCGAACTTATCCTTTAACACAGAAAAGGTGGGCTCTACAGCCACTGGAAGGGTGGACCTTCACATGTGTTGGCCTCACTTTTTATAGCTGTCATGTCATCCATCCTTTTCAGCAATCAAAGGAGAGAAAAAAAGGAAATTAGGGTGAAAATTGAAAGAAAATGGTGAGGTGTATATAAATAAAGTGAGAGTATCAATATGATGAAGGTGAGCAGGTTGTTGGGAAAGTCAGTAAGCTGTAGATTTGAGTGTGACAGAAAAGAAGCGTTTGGGATGAGGGGAAACAGCTGAAGGCATAAAGCGGTGGGTGTCCTGGAAGCTTTCGGTGAAGGCTGGCAACAGATTATTTTGGAGGGCTCTCGTACCTTCATCTAGAGGACAGTGCTGTGAGCAGAGGTAGAAAATAAACAGAGAAATGGTACAAGGCACAGAGTCAAACATCAAACTCAGAGCATCCACTTCACAGACTGTTGCCTCTGTGAATGAGACTCAGGTTTTGATCCCTCAGCCAAACTGGAGTGAAATCACACTGTCAAATAAACTTTTGCTTTTTAAAAACTCAGTTTTTGTGTCACACTGAATTATTCCCCCTTTGAAGACAAGACCGGAAAAGGAACGCCCTGAAAAGTGGAGAGGGCGTTTCATTGTTGGTACCCTGAAAAGGTCAAACATGGCTACCACTCATCGGGAGCACAGGAGGTTTAACGGTGGGCTGCTGCCTCCGTGTGCCAGCACAGCCATCTGGGCCTGTGCTGTCAGTTGGCTGACGGCTGGTCTGACCAGTGACAGCACCCCCCCAACCCCACCCCACCCCAACAGCGGCGGCCGTTGTCGGGCAGAGCCGTCCGAAGACAGACCTGCAGCACCAGCCGTCGTTGGGCTGAACCGGTCGTTCATAGACCCACAGCAAAGGTTTTCCAAATACCCAACTTCGCGCGGACATGGCCTGACTGTTTAAGGCTGGGGACAGGTGTCTTTAATACAGATAATGAGTTCAAGCAGGCGCCATTAATTAATACAGGTACCGAGTGCAGGACAGAAGAGCTTCTCAGGCCATGTCCACAGGTAGCCAGGTATTTAGTAAACCATACATATTTTTATACGTTTACGCCTGTTATTCACATTAAACCGCAGCGTCAAGTCACTAAAAACAATGTTTTCTGGAAACTCTGGCCAAAGAGAAGATTTTGGAAAACTCTGGTTTCATGGTTTTGTGTAGACGGTAAACAGAGTTTTGGTGTTTTAGTGTTCTTTTTTAAAGACAAAAAGGTATGGTTTACCTTTATTTATTGTCCTTGGGGTGTACGAGTAACTGTCTGAGTTTTGTGTAAGGTTTGACGATTGTTTCAATGTTATGTTTCGTCAAACCTCACACAAAACTCAGACAGTTACTCGTACACCCCAAGGACAGAATACACCCGCACAATAAATGGTAATGTCATATACAACATACCATGCAAAACATGCAATAAATCATACATTGGGGAGACGGGGAGAACATTTAGCACAAGAAGAAAAGAACACCAGAAAGAGTGCGAAAAACAAACAGCGACAGGTCTCACCGGGGCAGACAAGGAAAACGCAAATCAGGAAAACTTAAAATCGACAATATCAGACCACTGCAAACGTGAAAACCACATAATGGACTAGGACAAATCAAGAATGAACAGATCAGAAAGCAACAAATACCAAAGATGGATAAAAGAGTCAATAGAGATCAGGAAACGGGGCACGGACACACCATCAACAGGGATGAAGGAGCCTTCCAGCTCTCACACACCTGGGACACACTTCTCCAGAGGCCGTCAGGCAACATGGGGGGGGGGGGGGGGGGGGGGGGGGGGGGGGTAGCTGGCGGGACAGATCACGTGATCAATCTGTCCCGCCAACTACTACAGGAAACAGCTGATAAAAACACACACCACAGCTGTCAGGATGACAGCTTCTGAGGAAGACGGCAGAGTTCCGTCGAAACATGTCAAGGTAAACAATACCTTTTTGTCTTTAAAAAGAACACTAAAACACTTATGTTTCTAAGAAGACAAGATGAATCTAATCAGTAAACAGAGTTTTGGGTTTGCAAACGTCACAGCTAAGTGATGGGAGATCATTCTGATTGGCTGGTACGAGTTTTATGTCTGAAAAACACTGCAAAATTTGGGTTTGGCACGCCACGAGTGGCACTTATCAACGGATTTGCCCACTGCGTACGGACAGAAGTTGTGTCAAAAACGAGGGGGGGGGTATTGGTTTGTGAAAATACCAGCTATGTGTGGACATGGCCTCAAAGAATAAGTTACAGGTCTGTGACAGCCAGAAATCTTGCTTGTTTGTGGGAGACCAAAGACTGATTTTCTAACATAATTTACTCATGAATTCTTGCAAAATCCTGCGATGTGATTTCCTGGATTTTTTCCTCATTAAGTCCCTCTTAGTTGAAGTGTACCTCTGATGAAAATTACAGACCTCTCCAATCTTTCTAAGCGGTAAACTTGCAAAATCAGTGGCTAACTAAATACAATTTGTCCCACTGCAACAGTGTACAATTTGTTATGGCTCTTTTCACAAAAAGAAAAAAAATCATTAAATGAATAAAAAGCTTCCTGATCTTTCCGTAAAAAAAAATCAAATCAATGTGCACTTTGCACCACAAAACACAATTAAGAAATCCCCAAAGTACCTTTAGCCGGAAACAGCACCATAAAAGTCGACCCAGCTCTATCATGGAGTGTGTGAATCACCACAGAATTGTTAATGAAACACCAAGAAGCTGTTTCTCTCCTCTGAGTCATGGTTTCAGGTGGCACAGGTGAAGCAGCGCAGCATTTCTTGGAAGAATAAATCTAAAAGTCAAAACCATGCGGTATTTTTCATCATTTTATAATTAATTGGGATCAAAAGATTAATAGTTAGTCAGCTCCTAAATACACGTTACACTGTTTACCCACTGTGTCTGATGAGTGCTTTTTAAACTGTTGGAGGTGGGAAGGAAATGAAGTCTTTTTAAATCAGATCAAGCTTCAAGACTATCTCTGCATCTCAGAACAGCCCAGTGAAAGATGAAACGTAACATACTATCCTCAGTGAGATGGCGTGATGACTCATAGATGGGTTTGCTGAAGTCTGTGATGTGGATTTGATAAACAGGAAATTAAAAAAGCTCATTAAGCCTTCACCTTCCTGGCCTGACAGGCTCAGGCGCAAAGTTGAGGCTGATTGATGGATTTCAGAGACTTCTCGTGTCTACATGCAGAGCGTCCTGCAGAAGCCGCTGTGTTTGATGACTCATGATAGGATGACTCAGCGGATCAGAGTTATGAGCCTCGATCATAACTACATTCACCAGGAATATGAGAAAATGACAGATGCGTGGATATTATGTTGGGCCACGGCAACAAAACCAGCTCTTTGGAAAAATCAGAATGAGATATGACGTTTTAAAACTCCTTTTAATGTTTAGATGACTTTTTTTCACTGGAAAGATTTGATTATTGTTTCTAAACTGTTGCTGTAAAGTGCTGTGAAGCTTCTCCTCTGCAAAGAAACAATGTTACAATGGTGTCAAACATGAAGTCCTTTATGGTCTCAGGTGTGTCTTGTGTTTATCAGCTCAGTGGATATGACTCAAAGGTTGTAAATCAGAGGCTGCCATAAATCATGTAATGACTGCGTTTCACTGTATGCTTTAAAGCTACAGAGCTACACACAGGGTTACATAAAGGGTACATGAGGTAAACTGAGCTTACTACCCTGTAAACTTATTCTCACCATAATTAAATGTAAAATAAATAACATTATTCTTGCCAAAGTCTTGTGCCAAAGTCCATATTTTTCTCTTTACCTCAGGCTGGGTTCCTGTACTTGACATTACATCACTGGTATCTGACACAGACTGGATAATACATAACCCAGTCTCACTGACGTCACCTGTTGGTCTCTGGAGCAGAGTTTTAGAGCTCGCCTGTACTGTGTATCTTTAGCTTGTATCTCTAATAATGCAAACTCGTAAACTAATTCTGATTCATCAAAGGTAGACTCAAGATTTTCCTAAATAGTAAAATGTCAACTTTTACAGGAATAATCCTGCTCAAACGTCACTTCTAGGCCTCTATTCGTGTGTGTCAGTGTCTGTGTCTGCTTCGAACCCTCACCTCTGCCTGTATGCCGATGTTTTGGATGTTTCAAGATGTTTCTGAGCAGAGTGTAGACATGACTGTGTGCTGATAAGCAAGTGGAAAAAGCTAATCAGAGCAGCTATGATAGCGGACGTAGCACGGAAAAAGAAGAAGAAAGAAAACTACAACAAAAGTAAAACGAATTCCAAGCAGATAAAGCTTTTTCCCTTAAGAGGATGAAGCTTGGCTTGACTTTCACTTGCTTTTGGGAACTTGGAGAGCAGCACAAGACAAAGAGCATGCAAGAGCATGCAAGAGCATGCGAGAGCATGCAAGAGCATGCGAGATTACAGACCAGGTTGGGGCTGGCGAGCTTTCAGCGCACTTTTTTGGCACGAAATTGTCACTGAGCCAACATGAATCTGCTGACACCTCCCCCTGGTGCGCCGTCAACTCCCCCTGGCGCGCAGTCACACCCATCTCTGCACAAACGGTCTACCAAATTGTCAAATTGGCAGCGCGCGGCGATGCGCAGCACCAAATTAACACTGCACAGGGTGCGCCAGGCTTGCGCCCCCTGCACTCCGCCATGAAATTAGAGCCCTACAAACCTCTACAGTCAATCCCTGAGGGGCCTGCTGCCTCTCTCTGGTAATCCATCTCCACTGGCCCTGCCTGGCCGTTCCCTGCGACCTCATCCTCGACCCCCGACCCATGTTCCCGGAGCTCTCCAAAGGGATAATGAAGAGGTCGAGGAAAGAGAGGACCGCAGCGAACTTCCATCTTTTCCCTGGCTCTGCTGCCGCCCCGCACCTTTTTTCCTGCTCCTTCCTTCTCTCTTTCAGGTACACCTGTCCCTGAGGCTCTTCCATCTTTTACGACAAAACTCCACTGAGGAAAACACAGTCGGACTCAGTGATGACCCAAGCAGGCAAATCCAGCTGGAAATAAATATTTACAGACATTTACCTCAGCGACTTTCGCCCAAGCCTGCTCCTTTTTTCCCGGTCTCTGTCGAGCACACACGTCGTATCATATAACTCTGGATGATGACACACCGCACAAATTAACTCCTCCATCCTTCGGCAGGGATGGAGCCGTAGCAGGTGGCCGTAGCGTCACACGTCATTGCTGATTGGCTGCCGCGGCACAGCCTCGCGGGAATATGTGTCGAAAGTTCAAGCGTAGAGGCGTTTGACGCCCCCAATGCGCCGGATGCTACATACGCGCCGCGCCAAATGCGTCCACTGCCCAGTCTGGGGCAAATCTGCGTCCAAACCCGTCTTTGTATTGACTTTATATGTAATATTGACACACATCTTTGCGAATATGCGTCCGGTGTGGCTGTGGCATTAGAAGGCTGTGTCAAACCAAAACAACTGAACATGAGCCAAAAAGTCACTCAACATAGCCATGTTCTCTGTGCTCTCCTTTGTACTGACTCTGATGAGACATGGCTTTTTGTAAACAGATGCTTCATGATGAAGGCCCTGTAGGCGGGTCATGTGTCATCTTACCATGTAAGTGGCTCATACTGGACCAGGGTGACCACAAGCCGTACTAGCTAGCAGGGAACAGCCCTCGGACAGGGGGGCAATCGTACTCAAGCATTGCTGGGTACAAATGGCCTGTGTAACCGTATCCCAAGCCTCCTCACTAACGGCTACAGGGTGTGCGGTCGTCAGCCACATGAACTGTACCTCTGACTGGGTAACTTGTAATCCTTAAATCGTCCAAAAAGTTGTTCAGACCAAAGTCATTTTCTGAAATATGAATACATTTATTTCTGCTGTGAAGATTGTCTGTTCTGAATCAGTGTGTGCATAGTTTTAATATGTCTGGAGCCAGCCTCAAGCACACACTCAACAAACAGCTTTTAGCACTTACTCATCATCTTTAGTGCTCAAGGCTGGAGGATGCTGCTTGGTCCCTGGGTGGAAACCAGCTGCTCTTAACGACCCCTGTTCCTCCCTCATTATGTCTTCTAGCTGTCACATAATGCTGTGACACCGCCTCTGTGTAATATACTGTATTACTGCCACAGAGACATAACCCTAATATCAGCTGTCATCAACTGTTACTGACAGCTGACCAATAAACAATACTCAGCTAAAGTTGCAAGGTAGAATTTTCTGCGTAACAGGAAGATGGCGCAGCACATGAAATCAAAAACATGAGGGGAATTCCAAAAATATTTTCTGAGGTGCTATCAAGTTGCATATAACAAATACAATCACCCTTTCCTGCTTCTTCACCTTCCTTCTTGCAGCAGCACAGCCGACCTCTATCAGGAAGCTGGCAGGTGAATTCTGGGTAAATTAAGGGCGAGTCAGCTGTGTTCAGACATGCAGCCCAACCAAAAATTCCAGAGAAGAGCTTCGACTCCTGCAGAACAAAAGGAGTTGGGTGAGGTGGTTTGGGTATTTGACAAGAACGCCTACAGGAGGCGTCCCTACGGAGGAGTTTCAGGTACGTCCTACTGGGAGGAGGCCCTGGGGTAGACCCAGAGCTCTTTGGAGGGATTATGTGTTCCACCTCAGGATTCCCCAGGAGGAGCTGCAAAGCTTTGCTGGGGAAAGGAACGTCTGGGTCTGCCTCAGGCGTTATTGTTGTTGTTTAGTATCTTGATTTAAGCCATTTTTTCCTAAACTTATCAGGTGGGTATGGATCACATTTTTTCCCCCTTTTTCTTTTTTTGCACATAGGGATGGGTATCTCTTACTAGTAAGACTTAGTGTTTAGTCCTTTCTTAGTCAGGACTAAACACGGTGAGGCTTCATTCCAGTTTTATGCCCCCAAAATCTGGAACAGTCTTCCAGAAGATGTGAGACAGGCCTCGACTCTGACAATGTTCAAAGCCCGGCTGAAAAAAGTTCTGTTTAGCTCAGCATACAGCAACTGAAAGTATTTTATCTGCACTCTCCTCTTTTAATTTAATTAATCATTTTTAACATTTTATGATATGATTTTATGCAATGATTTTATTCTGCCTATTGTGATTTTATTTTATGTTAGCTGTGAAGCACTTTGAATTGCCTTGTGTATGAATTGTGCTCTACAAATAAACTTGCCTTGCCTTGCCTTGCCTTACATTTGAAACGATACGGTAATGATGCCCAGTACCTGGCAATTGGTACCGATACTCATCAGTACCAATTTCCGGTACTTTTTTATGTTTATGTGGTAAAAATATCAATTTGTTTTCTAATAGAATATAAACAATTTCCAATTTAACATATTTATTCTTTAATATGTAACTTTGCAATCCTGTGTTCATGTCCAGCGTGGAAAATGGCCTACTATTCAACTCTCTCACAGTCATGAGGATGCCTTAGGTACCTTACAGTTTTGAGTGAATTGGTACCCGGTACTTTTGACAGAATTGGGTCAGCACCTAATTCGGTACCCATCCCACGCAAGATCTGATGATAAATAAGGAGGGTGTCAGGAGAGGTCAAGATGCCTCCAGGCTCACCTTTTTCAAGACATGTAACTTGAGTCATCTCTCCAATGTATAATCTGTTGATGAAATTGATTTTGAAAAGAAAGAAAGGAAAACTTTATTTGGAACATGAACATGAAAGGAAAAAGAAACAAGTAAAGATGGGCAGAAATAGTAAAATCATAAATATAAACATACAAAGAGGTAACAATTCATGAATAAAATGTGATGACAGTTTCTTTTTGGAAATTTCTGAGGACAATAAGCTTTTAGCAATTAGCATTTAGCATTCCACTTCACACTGCAATATCTGATCTTCTATCTTTTCCTAATGGGAGTTAGGAAAACCCTCTCCAGGGGATTGGAGACTCCAATTTTGCAACATAAATAAATGTATATTAAAAAAGACATTGATCCAAAGTCTAATAAGACATTTCACAAAAAAAAAAAAAAAAAAAAAAAAAAAAAAAAATACACACCTGCTTTTTAGTGTTTACAGTGCAGGGCTTTTTACTTTAGTAACGACACAAGCTCTGAATTCTGCGTGTTGTCCCTCTCTGGTCAATTATTTAGAGTTTATAATCAAAGGGGGATAAAATCACCTCATTTTCTGGAGGCATAAAAAAAACCCTGTAGATTGCCCCTGTGCAGAGCAATAGTGTGTGTGCTGTCATTCCCTGGACTGCCTGGCTGTTACATCACTCGCTGAGGACACGCCTTTTTGGGTGGTGACACAATCGCAGGGAAAGTGCTCGGAGGGGGAGGGGTGTCCCGTCGGCAGGCACACAGACAGCAGGCAGCAGCTGCAGAGAGAGCACCCGGTACCCTTTACTCTGCATTTAAAACATTCATATTTCAACCCTTTGAGCTCCGAAGCGCACCGGACAGCAACACACACACTCCTGAAAATGGTAGATCGCGAGCAACTGGTGCAGAAAGCCAGGCTGGCCGAGCAGGCGGAGAGGTACGATGATATGGCAACTTCCATGAAATTGGTGAGTAGGCTTCCTCCGGAGCCACCTTTCTCCCTCCCTGAAAACACGTTTCTCCTGTATTTCCTCATCTCCACAGGCTTCAGTGTGACTAATATGAAACGCTAAGCTAACATAGCATTACGGGCAGTGTTACGCAGACGGGGAGGGTGCTCCTGTGTTAACGTACATTTCCACTTAAACGGATAAGCCAGACAAAAATGGTGTATTAAACTTCTAATTAAAGACTTCATTGATAAGGACGAGCTGAATAAGACCTGTTTTAAGGGCTGTTATTATACAGTTTGAGCAACATCATTGAGAACAGGACTGCGAGGCCCGTAAAGCCTACTTTACGCAACACACGTTGGTTTCCTGGCATTCTGGAGATAATTCAGCCGTTTTCACACGAAGAGGTGCAGTTAAATCATTTATTTAGAGTAAATGATGGGGTTTGGGTGGCGGTGTGCTGCGGTGGATTGTGGTTGTCTGAATTGCGGACTGTTTGATCTTGGGGCGGTGCCTTTCGATAGGCTCAGTTACAAACGACCGGGCTGCCTTATTGTGAAAGAACAGAGGGGGATAAAACCATAAAAAGCGATAAGAGGACATGTTAGCGCCTTTTTTGATCCCATGTGCTGTAAAAATGAGGGAGAATCAGGGTAATGTCATCGAAAGATGCGCATAGTGGCGGAGCAGAGGACGGCTAGGTGGTACCATGGTGAGGAGAGCAGGATCGCAGGCTGAGCTGATGGTTCCGGTTTACATGATGCTCAGCAGCGTTGATCCACCGAGGAAAACCACTTTTCTCCATCCTGATGCTGCAAACCAGGCAGCGTCCTCCTTATTGCTCCACATTTGGCGCATTGACGGAGAGCAATGTTGGTTGAAGGTTGATCGATTTGCGCAGAAGCAGCGCACAAAAACCTACCAAGCGCTCACCTTTCATTCAGACGTGGGTGTTGGTGGACGGACAGCTTTCCAGAAAGCTCTCTGGATGTCATATTGCAGCAAAAATGACTCGATGTTTTTTTTTTTTTTCTCGGAACCGTGCGTGCAATGTGTGTTGTGAAGGAGCGTGTGTGTTAATCGGTGCTGTGTGGAGCAGCCGCATCCCTGCGTCCTCGACCTCCTCCAGCAGGTTCCCACACAGAGGCGTGCCGCAGCATCTGCCAAGATGCAGCACAGGCCCACCCGTAGTGCACCATTTCATAGGCAGCGTTTTATCACAGCTCCACAAAGGCTGCATCTCTCTGTGGGGGCACTGTGTGGACAATAAGATGATAGAGGCATGGATGGAGTGACAGGGGAAATGTTGTGCACTGAGGAGGAAATGGAGGAGAGTCAGGCCTTCGTAAACCTTTGTTTAGTGTCAGGGATGAATAATAATGACCTTTCTGTGCTGATTGAAGGTTTTCTGTAGCAGATCTTGAATTAAATTCCCCTCTCGTCTCCATCTTTCCTCCAAGAAGAGCCTGGATTAATTTATTTTTTTATTTCCAAGTGCTCTCTGGAGTCTGTTTGCTTTCATTGCTGAGGTAGCAGCTACCCTGAGCCATCTGTGCAGGCTAGCCTTCATGTTTAATCAAAGATAAAACAAATATTAGTAGAAGCTATTTTTCCTGCATCATCCTCAAGTCCAAGAGTCAGCGAGTAGCCCGTGAGCGTGTTGTAAGGGCCACGCTTTGCACCGCTCTTCAGGACCAGGCTGTAGTGGTTCTGTCAGAAGGGGGCCCAGCTCCACCCCTTCCCATTTTCTGCCGAGTCAGAGTGAGAGCTGCCCCTCACCCAGCCAGTCTCTCTGCAGCACTGGGCAGCGGGGTGTGTCTGCTGCCTCGCCCATCGTTTCAGGGGAATCCCTCGCCACTGCAGACATGGCAACCGCCCCGGTGGCAACTGAACCAAATAACCAGCATCTTAGGACACGACACCGCACCCGTCCTCAGGAGGCTCTCCTGAACCGGTGCCAGCAGAGAGGATTCGTGATGGACTGCTGCTGACGCTCTCCCTTTTTTACTACTGTTCCTGGAAGATGAAAGTGAAGTACATACAGGAAAGCGTCTCAACATTTGTATGTGTAGTCCAGAGGGATGTCATGTGGGGTTGTCTGCAAATTTTGCAGCCAGAGAGGCAGATTTTTTTTTTTAAACACATGAACCAAAAATGGTTCTGTAAGGAGTTGTTATCGTCCCATGTTTTAGTTCATACATTTTTTAGTAGCTGCCTTAGCTGATGTGTGTTTCTTCAGAGCCTTAAGAACTTCTTTTCAGTAAATATTTCTGCACACCAAACTATCGCTCAAAATCTCATGTTATGTGTGTTTGTACTTTCACCTGCAGACAGTGACATGAAGTGACGGTGAAGCATTAAAATTAGGTTGCTGAACCTGTCACACAAAAACGTCTGTAATCCCAAAAATATGTTTTTCTACATCAGGTCATGCCCTTTCACTTCGTGATGTGATATCACCTCTTGCAGACATTTGTGCCTTCAGCATTTCAAATCTTACTCTGTCACAGAATGTGCTAAAAATGATGCAGTTGCAGATTTGCTTGGTGAGCATTTCATAAAGAAAATGAGCATGCTTTTGTTTCGTGTTTACGCCCGGTGTGCAGCTGTTCTCCAGTCTGATCTCACCATAAAGCTATCACTGTAAAATGGCTGCTCCATTAAAGCATAAATGATGCATCTGTTTTTAGGAGTCACTTTCCAGAGTGACTTTGAGCCCTGAATATTCATATTAATAAGAACTCAGTGCTACAGTATGCATATCTAATAAGCTATTACATCATAGTACCTGCAGGGGCACATACTCATCCTCAAAGGCTGGAATCTTACACATCATAACAATGTAAATCCCACTGTCATGACTTAGCATTTTCTGGTATCATGTTTAAGGCTTTCAGGTTCTCAGCGTTTTCCTGTTAAAGGAAAAAGTTGCACTGATTTCTCAAAATAGCCTTCCTTTGTTCAACATCAGTCCAGTTTTTGGTGTCAGTGCAGCTTCAGGCTCTTTGGACGTCTACTGATTCAGAAAGAGGAAACCAGCAGGTTTTTTTTTCAGAGGAGGAAAATGATTTAGACCGTCCAGACTTCATGTATGAATATGTTTGTGCCAAGTTAAACATAAATGATAACCTCCACCAGACCACAGTTGGAGTATTTGTTTAACTTGGGATGAGTGCTTTCAGTCAACGCAACAGTTCACCGTTGTCACCTTTAATGGTTGTATGTTGATTCAAACATGTCTAACCAGCACAGCGGGATCTGTGGGATGTGCTCTTCCTGGCAAATGCCACAGAGCGCTTCTATTTGCATGTAAACAGGCAGGGACTCATGGCATTTTGTAGTGCTGGACGTTTTGATCCAGAAAATGGAGATGAAGCTGTGTGTCGGTTGTGGTTGGTTGAGTTGACATAGCCCATTATGATACACACACACACACACACACACCAGAGGTATCGTAGCCTGCAGGGAGGCCTGGAGGCTCGCGTTGCTATATCTGCTAATGCTAGCCACACCCAGCTAAATAATGTGACATTGTTTGTTCACAGGCTCTGCTGACTCTGCCGTTACACCACTTGGCTGGTCAGAAAATTAGACATCTTATTGAAAAGGAAATTATAAAGAGAGGTGTAAATTTCAAAGTAGACCAAGTAGCAAGAGCAGCTTAAAGAGGGGGTATGTGCTCTCCCATATTTTAAACAAGGATATAAAGTATTAATACAGGATGTTCATATGAAAGATGCAGATTTTAAAACCTCTACATATTCATATGTAATCAGGAATCACAAATACTTTGTTAACCCCAGGGGGAAATTTGGTAGCAAAAACAGAAAACACTCAGTTTGAAAAATAAGACGAGATCTTCACGAGACTTTGTGACATGATGAGGTCATCACTGGTTCTTAACATGTTAAAAGTGTGGGAATCAAACACCAAGGTCTTCCCATAGTTAGGTCTCTGGAGGGCTGGCCAATCAGGGTGAAGGGGTTTGTGGAGCAGGTGCCCTTAAAACGACAGCACCTAAAACAACACGTTTCAGACAGAGGCTGAAATAAGAGCTTTTGGAAACACCACTGAGAGAAAAAAAAATGTAAATATTTTAAAGCCACTGTGGGGGTGTCAGTACTGCAAGTGTCCACCTGGGGCTGGCTCCTGTAGACTCCAAAATGCTTTTTTTAATTTATTTTTTATTTGTTATTTTGTAACAGCACATTTTATATGGATAAGCCTGCCACCAAAACAAAAACCCTTTTTATCTTAGTGCCTTGATTTAGTGTATGTAAAACCTCAGGGGTGGTTTCTATAAAATGATTTAGTTTTGGAGTTATGCATAAATGTTGATATGTTACATCTCAGAGTCCCACCCTGAGAAACATCAGAGGAAAACGCCACGTGAGTACTGTTAACCTCAGTTCCCTGATAACCGCTCCCTGTTTAATCAAATGAACCGCTGGTATACAGAAAATGAAGCACTGGATCCATCCCGCTCAAGATAGCGATCACTTTCAGCCTGAGCATGCCCACGTCATCCTCAGTGTTTCCTGTTTGCAGCCACAGAAGACTCAAACAACCGTCCTCACAAACCTGGATGTGCTGTTCTGCTTTACTGAATGCGTGTTTAACCCGATTTGACTCGATTCAACTCTGACTGCTTTCCCCAGTTAATCCCTGAGCATCACTGTCCACTTACCCTGCAGCTCAACACAAACCACTGCATAGTTTCACAGGATTAGATCATGTAAAGGATGTGCACATTGAGAGAGTTTATTTCCCCCACTCTCTCTTACTAAGTCATAAACTCAGACATGAAACAGAAATTCAGAGAAGCAGCATCCTCCTTTTAATCAGAAGTGGGAGTTTTCCAAATCGTGCTCAATCCTGTCGGGGATAAGGGTCAAGAAAAACCCTTTCGAATGATGCTTTCTGCCCCATTCAGATTAACAGATGTGGGTCTGACCCATTTCTCTGTCGGTCTTAAAGAGCTATTACAAATCCCAGCGTCTGACATCCAGAGTCTCATAGCAACAGTAGTCAGAAAACTACTAATCCATGTTTTATCCAATGCTGCCACATTTTTTTTTTACCTGTCCATACGACGAATGTCCCCTGTGATCAAAAGAGTGAGACTGCATGCAGGTGGACTAAGCTGCCTCCGTACTGCAGTGGGGGTTATCCTCTAGCAGGAGTGAAGAGCTGAAACACTTCCATCATGTTTAATGGAAGACGTGCATTAGTCTTCCAGTTAAGGTCATTCAGTGCATTAACAGATTCATTGTGCGGCTTTTATTCCATGCATTTAAGGTAGTCAAACGTCCATTTTCTGTGCTGTGTGCAGACACTCAAACATTTAAATCCCACCAGTGTCACAACATATGCATCTGCAGTAGTATCTGCAGTCTGTTTTAAAATTGGTAAGCTAAACTGGAAAATGTATGTATTATATTTTCATGTGAGCAAGCAGTGCTTTGGTCCAGCTCATAGGTCCAGCTCATAGGTCCAGCTCATTGGTCCAGCTCATTGGTCCAGCTCATTGGTCCAGCTCATAGTATCGGATCGGAATGCATCTAAAATTTCCGATATAAGCACTCCCATATAAGCTGTTTCTGTTACCCATTGGTTAATAATAAATGGGTCAGTTTTTCTTCATACTTACTCTTGCTGACTACTGTTCTTTGTTTAAATAATATCACATAATCACGCCTTTTCTAACATGACATACTACAGAATAAGTAGTAAAAGCATGCATGTTTAATGCTGATATCGTATCGGATTAATATCGGTATCGGCCAATACTCAATGCTGCAGTATCGGTATCGTATCAGAAGTGAAAATTTAATATCAGGACATCCCTGCTTTTACTTGCTACAAATTGCCCTGGTTTACAACTTTGTCTCATTTTTCCAAATCAAAGCATCCTGTGAATACTTCTTGAGAAAGAAAGTGATCGTCACGACCCAAAGTAGCTAGTTGGTGGTGGTTAGACTTAAACACAGCATATGTCCTCAATTTTAAGCCTTAAATGCTAAAATGTTAGCATCTTGTGAAATGGCTAGTAACCCATCACAGCACGTTTCCGTAAATTTCAATCCTGGTCTCTGCTTTTGTGCTAAATCTATGCCATAGCCTACTCTGTTGGTCAGTGACGCCTGCGCCAAGCGGCAACCTACGGTCTAAGTATGAGACAATGCTGAAGTGCTAAAATCTGCTGTTTCTTGAGAGTCTGCTTAAGGCTGCCTCTGGAAGTAGCGGAAGTCACATACACACCAAGCCAAAGAAAGCCATTTTCAAAGCAGAAATTAACCTATTCACAGTCTGGTTCAAAAAACGTCTCCTGTCTGAATCGCTACTTTTACTATCAGCACACACTTAATGGGGGATTAATTTTTTTCTAACTCAGCCATTCAGAGGATATTAAGAGCTCCCCCAATAAGAGGCACAGCTCAGGGTCACATGACCGACAGGTGCCCTACAGCTGTACACAAAGCCCTTGCCACTACCAATATGGCCGCTATAGCCGATGTGCTTCATTTACCGTTTCAGGAACAGACGGGTGACGTTGAGGAGACTACGTCCATGTTTTATACAGTCTATGGCCTGCGCACATAGCCTGATGTGCACCTCCTCACAAACACAACTACACAACGAAATACCGCTTACCACACTCCCTGTGATTGGTCCACTTGGTGAGACTGAAAACATGTAATCTGACGACCAGAGAGATCACATTTACCCATAAGTGTGTGAACACTTAGTGAGTATAGACACATCGATGCACTATGGCATGCTCATAATCACACCAGCCACTACAGTATGAAGGTTTAATCCAGTATAGTTTTGTGTTATGGCTTTGTACCACATTGTTTTGAAGCAGTTGGATGAGGCTGTCAACAACCTTCAGACTAATAATTGCTTCCTGTTATCATCTTATTAATGCCTGTAAAGAATAACAGCTCCTAGATTTCAGAGGACGTGCTGCAAACACTTATATGGTTTAAATGTCACAGATTGGCAGAGAAGCACTAAAGGTGAGTTGTAAATGCTATTTTTAATGCTTATTCATTTGAAATAGTTCATACTTTAATCTTAATGCCTGTTCAGTAGCTCAGCCATATCTCCAACAGCCTGAGCTCTAGCTCTGTTAAACACTTACTGTTGATGTGCTTTAATCCTGTCCCACTCCGAGGTGAACATACACAGATGGTGAGCTCTACATGGAGATGAGCTTGAGTCTGGTTAAACTGACAAATACAAGCTCGACTGGATCAAAGAGTAACCAAAGTCAAGGCTGGTGATGCTAGCTCTGCTAATGGTAGCCACACTCAGCTGGCGGATATTGTTTACCCCACAGAGTTAAGGTATGTCAAAGAAATGGAGCTCATTTTAGACTTTTTGAGTGTTTTCTGACTTTTAGAACAGTTATCACAAACATTTTCCTCATTTAGTTCAGTGAATGATCCACATACAGTAAAGTAATGGGTTTAACTTTACATGGATATAGATTTTTACATCTGTAACTGGAAGTAGTAAGATAGCCCTGGCTAGAAGAGAAAATGAGTGTATTAACAGACTTTAAAGAGAGGATTTTGTTCCTTTTTAAAGCTTCATGCTGTCCCTCTGGTACCCCTTTAGAAGCTTTGTGTGTCCCTGTTTTTGTCATACTGGTGTTTTATAAGCCCTTATTTCAGCTTCTGTTTGAACACTTGGTTGTAGATGCTGTCTGTTTAAAGGTAGGGTGTGCAGGAATTTTTGTTACTTGTTATTAAACACAATGTTCAAACTGGGCCCCTCCTCCTTGGATCAGTGCCAGCAGCAGCACACACCCACAGCCTCCAACCGAAGCTACATGAACACATTCCCTAGCCTAGCCTGTAGCATTGCATTTCTACATGGGAGAAACTTGAGAGCCATGCACCTGACTTGGCATGTTAGCACAAGCTAATCACTGGGTATTTTTCTTCCTCAGTGCTACATCCACTATCATAGCCGCTCAAGCTAGCTCCTTCCACTTGCTATTTTCAATTCTTAAAGTCACATGCATCATGTGGTTACCTCAGGCTGTGATTGGCTGAGGTAACCATGCTTACTCTCTTCCCAGAAACGCCCCGAAACAAACGAAACATCAATTTACAGGCAGAGGAGGGAGTTGAGGCAGACACAGACACTGACACACATTCATAGAGGCCAATAGGAGAAGATTAAGCGGGATTATTCTTTTAAAGTTGACATTTTATTTTTTAGGAAAAGCCCGCAGGCTCCCCCTTTAAGGCTCCCTGCTCCACAGACCCCCTTTCCTCTGATTGGCCAGCCCATTTGAGGCATATCAGAGGCAGAGCTATGGGCAGACTTTGTTGTTTAAGACCTGCACTTCTCATACCTCATTTCATCTTCCACAGCTTGTCTGGGTCCTGGTCATGTGGGCGGCAGTACAATATGTGATGATGTCATTTCAGGAAATCACGTGAAGATCTTGGGCTCTAATTTCGTAGCGCAGCGCAGGGGGCGCAAGCCTGGCGCAGCCTGCGCAGTGCTAATTTCGTGCGGCGCACCGCCGTGCGCTGCCAATTTGACAATTTGGTAGACCGTCTGTGCAGAGATGGGTGTGACTGCGCGCCAGGGGGAGTTGATGGCGCACCAGGGGGAGGTGTCAGCAGATTCATGTTGGCGCAGTGACAATTTTGTGCCAAAAAAGTGCGCTGAAAGCTCGCCAGCTCCAACCTGGTCTATCCTCGGCGCAAGGTGGAGCGCACCCCACGCAGCTGTAATTTGGTGACAGGCGCACATGAAAGAAAAGAGGGAGAGAAAAGACGAAGAAAAAAGAGACAAAATAAATGTGTGTCACTCAGGATTTACCCGTGATTTCCCATATTTCTCTGTTTAAGTCTTTATTTTTAACGTGATCTAAAAAGATGGAGTACATTATTGTAAGGAGGATGAGGTGGAGACACTGGGAGAGTATACAGTGTATCACCAAAGGTTCTGCTTGGCGATGACAAACCAGGAGTGCAGGTGGATCAAAAGTATTCTGAATGGATAAGCCAGCTGTGTAACTGCCTCTTCATTTTGTACTCCTATTAATGACAAAGGAACAGATTAAATCTGTCCCGGGAGCTGGCCCACAAGGTGACGCCCGTCGTGTCCTCCGATGCGCCCCGCTGTCCATTGACCTGCTGCAGGCACAGCGGCTCTGACCGTCTCCGCTACCAGCACTCTCTCCGCAGTGCTGTGGATCACTCAGACCAATCAGACGCTGCGCCTCGGCTGCAGGGCATTTAAAGGCGAGGAGAGGCGCTCATTTGATTGGTAAAAACAGCGCTTGGCTGTGTTAAACCCACTCAAGGCTTTTCTCCTCCCTCTCTGCCATTTGCGCAGAGGGAGGGGTGGACGCGCAGCTCTGCGCTCATGTGCGCCTTGACTGCGCCTCTCTTGGCACTGCAGGAAACTTGCAAAGTGCGCCGGTCACGCCCTGTGCGCATGGCACAGGGCAGGTGCGCCTGCGCCTGCGCCTGCGCCTGCGCCTGGTCTACGAAATTAGAGCCCCTTGTGTTTTTTTAGAACGGTCCATTTTGATAAGCTAACAGACAGATTAGAGATTTATACAACATGTGAAAATGTAGAGGCTTAAAAATCTGCACATTAAGTCTGAACATTGAGCATTTTTACTCTGCTTCCATGTTTAATAATTTGAGGGCACAATATACCCCCTCTTTAAGCACAAACTGCCTCCTCTCTCTGATTGAACAATCACTGCTTGATGTTAAAAAGCAACCAACACATCACTTTCTGGCCTGTCCTATAATGGAAACATCCACTTTGTGCAAAGGCCTCTCTCTGCTGGCCCTAATCACTA